>NC_081536.1:11565304-11886719 GCF_030273125.1 Centropristis striata
CCATTTAAATTGGCTATAAGATCATGTCCAATAGGATAAATCTTTTTATTTCACTTTTTTTCACTCAGAGTAATGTTAAATAAAAAAAAATCATCCTGGGTACTAAAGTAGATGCTCAGTGCACCACTGAGAGCTTATTCTTTTTCTAAACAACTGCCAAATGAAACTGTTCATATGACGTCTCACTGACGATATAGGTCGGGCCCCCAACAGTATGTTGACATCAACCGATTGTAGGCTATTGTGGGACACTATATATTGAGGGTTGGGGGTGTATGGTCCCTCTCCTCTGCCACATGCATTGCACAATTCTTGATTGGCACTAACCCCCTTAGAGGAGGAGTTAAGTGTATGTCTCTTTCAGCCGGGCTGACTGCTGCTCTCTCTCTCCTGCTCCAGTAACTGGAGGCACAAGTTCCTTCTTCACCAGCCTCAACTTCATCTCTCAGGTAAGTGGAGCTTTCTCATGCTTGATCGTTTGCAGTTTTAGCAATGAAAAGGCAGTTTGGTGCAGTTATTGCTTCAGCATTTGTCAGTCATTTTAGGATAGAAAATCTTTAGAAAATCTGCTCTTTTCTCATTTACTTGGCATTCAAATGGCTGATAAAGCTGTTGACCTTTTTGGATTTGTGGTTTTTACACACAGCCATGTGTGCAGCGAGCTTCAGGTTTTATAGGGATGTGGGTAGATAATGTGAGAAATGTCTTTTTTTCTGAAACTTCTTGGTTTTGTAGATAGTGTAAAATGCAGACCCAATCAGCACAAGCTTACAATAATTAAATGAAATAAAGGAAACAAACAAAACTGAACCTGAACCTCGACAGTCAGAGGACATGAGGCCTGCTTCTCATGTCTCAAAGTCTATAAAAGGAACGTCATGGGTGAGCCGTCCAGCGTTGCTATTCCTGGACATGCTGCTGATAAAATGTGACAGATGCAAAGAGGGGCATGTTGACGCACTCACTCACTCCGGCATCACCACATGTTGTGAAAGGTGTCAGTGTCTGGTAGTGTCTAAATAAATTACACTTTAATTCCAAAATGTAAGAAGACGCTTGTCCTTGGATAAAACAAGCTGCATGTGAAGGGATTTGCTTAGATAAAGGCAAAGAAAACAGTACATAGACATGATACAAGGACAACAGGAGCTTAAGAAAGCATGAAGTCATTTAAAACTTGTAGATATATTTTAATGTTTAGTCGTGACATATTCCAGCTAAATCACGCATATTTTTTTAAGAGCAAATCTGATTTAATCTTGGCCAGTTCTTCATCAGCATTGTTCATATCTTTCTCAAGTTGCATTTGTCACAATTTATCTGGCCCTTTATCCAGCTGACTGATATGAGACATCATCTGTTCATAAACCTGCAATTTTTGTGTGTTTTTTCAGAAGGTCTGGGCTGTGTTCTGCTGCTTCAGCCATGGCACCCAAAAAGAACAAGACGAGCAAAAAGAGTAAAGGAGACATTAATGAAATGACCATAATGGTCGAGGACAGCCCCATCAACAAGATCAACGGGCTCAACACTCTGCTGGAAGGAGGAAACGGCTTCAACTGCATCTCAACTGAAGTCACTGATTCTGTGTATGCCCCAAACCTCCTGGAGGGTTTGAGCACCATGAGGCAGGACAGCTTCCTCTGCGATCTCACTGTCGCCACCAAGTCAAAGTCGTTTGATGTCCACAAGGTTGTCATGGCCTCCTGCAGCGAGTACATTCGAAACATCTTGAAGAAGGACTCGTCCCTCCAGAAGATTGACCTGAACGACCTCTCACCTGTCGGCCTCGCCACAGCCATTACATATGCTTACTCCGGAAAGCTGACCCTGTCACTGTACAGCATCGGCAGCACCATCGCTGCGGCCATGCTGCTGCAGATCGGCACCTTAGTGAAGATGTGCAGCGATTTCCTCATGCAGGAGCTCAGCGTGGAGAACTGCATGTACGTGGCCAACATCGCTGACGCCTATGACCTCAAAGGAACCAAGGAGGCCGCTCAGAAGTTCATGAGGGAGAACTTCATCGAGTTTTCTGAAATGGAGCAGTTCCTGAAGCTCACCTATGAGCAGATTAGTGATTTCCTCTCTGATGATTCCCTGCAGCTTCCTTCTGAAATCACGGCCTTCCAGATCGCCATGAAGTGGTTGGACTTTGACGAGAAGAGGCTGAAGTACGCTGCGGATCTCCTGACTCTCATCCGCTTTGGCACAATCGCGGCCCAGGACCTGGTGAATCACGTCCAGAGCGCGCCCAGAATGATGCAAGACCCCGAGTGCCACCGTCTCCTCGTTGATGCCATGAATTACCACCTGCTGCCGTACCAACAGAACATCCTCCAGTCACGCAGGACAAAGGTGCGCGGCGGCCTCAAGGTGATACTGACAATTGGTGGACGCCCTGCGTTGACCGAGAAATCTCTCAGCAAAGACGTTCTCTACAGAGATGCAGATAACGTGTGGAATAAGTTGACAGAAATGCCAGCCAAGAGCTTCAACCAGTGTGTGGCAGTGCTGGACGGCTTCCTGTATGTGGCCGGTGGCGAGGACCAGAATGATGCAAGGAACCAGGCTAAACATGCTGTTAGCAACTTCTGCAGGTAAGAACTCATTCTCAGGTCTGATTTATAGTTTGGACTTGTTTACTTGTGTTGAAAATAACTGTAAACACCTCTCACATTCTTTAGATATGACCCTCGCTTCAACACTTGGATTCACTTGAACAACATGATCCAGAGGCGCACACACTTCAGCCTCAACACCTTCAACGGCCTCCTGTTTGCCATCGGAGGACGCAACAGCGACGGTGTTCAGGCCTCTGTGGAGTGCTACGTGCCCTCTTCCAATCAGTGGCAGATGAAAGCACCCATGGAGGTGCCCCGCTGCTGTCACGGCAGCTCCCTCATCAATGGCAAGATCCTTGTATCCGGAGGTTACATCAACAACGCCTACTCCAGGGCCGTGTGCATGTACGACCCCTCCACCGACAGCTGGCAGGATAAGAGCAGCCTGAGCACACCTAGAGGCTGGCACTGCGCCGCCACCGTGGGAGACCGGGCCTACGTCATTGGTGGCAGTCAGCTGGGAGGTCGTGGGGAGAGGGTTGATGTCCTCGCCGTTGAGTCTTACAACCCTAGCAGCGGGCAGTGGAGCTACTGCACGCCTCTTCACACGGGGGTGAGCACGGCTGGTATTTCCATTTTGAACAACAAGGTGTATCTCCTGGGAGGCTGGAATGAGGGAGAGAAGAAGTACAAGAAATGCATTCAGGTTTTCAACCCCGACCTCAACGAATGGACTGAGGATGACGAGTTGCCGGAAGCTACAGTCGGCATTTCATGCTGTGTCGTCACCATACCCACACGGAAAACACGAGAGTCCAGAGCCAGTTCAGTATCTTCTGCACCAGTCAGTATATAAAACGGTGGTCATAATGTAGTTTATGTGTTTAAAGGTCTCCAGCTCTTCTGTTGCAAAAGTCTTGGGCTTTAAAATCAACCAATATTCCAAGATAAGTCTACAATGGTCATCATCTTTGTTAAAAAATAATAATAACAATAATAATTACAAAATTGACAAATTTGGGAACAAATTCTTATAAGATTTTTTTCATTAGAAGAATCTAATGATTCTAATGATGCTAATTGAAGCCTTGAAATGTATCTTTAGTTTAATAATTAGTATAATTGGCATCATAATGGTCAGGTAATGTTTATAATAAAGACAAATTGAACATAGGAATTATCAATTTTATCATTTTTAGACAAAAATGTATCTTTGGGGCCAATTCAGTTGGGATATTTCATTAGCTCTTCTGTAGCAATTCTAAGTATATTTAAAGCTCAAAAAAATGAAAGGTATAAAAATGCAAAATCACTGCTGTTGTTGAGATGAATCTGTAACATGATTGTCTTTTTTATCCAGTTCTATACAAGTAATAATATTGTGTTGTTTGTTTGCAACACAGCCATTAATGTTGAAGGATTTTGTGACAGTCCTGTTTATGATAACTACTGTGATACTCAGATACTTGAACCGAATAATGAGCTGGGAAAAGTGTTGGCGTCACCTGCCAGGAGTAGGTGCTTTTGATAAGTGATTCAACACACACTACACACAGCACGGCGGCAGTGTGTCTCATGTGCAGCACTCAGTGGCCTTGTGTCGTATGTGATCGCCATAAACACTATCAGTGCAAAGAAATTATTCTGTTGGGAAAATGTTGGAGTGATGAGGGTTGAATGGGTTTAGATGTGACAGCAATAAACTATTTTGTAAAAAAGGAAAAGAAAAATGGAAGTTGGAAGCAACGTTGTCAGCCTGAGCTCTCCTGGAGAATTCCACGACTGCTCATGTCTTTTTTTGTTTGTTTTTAAATTAAAGAGATGAAGTGTAAGCTACTCTGAGCCATGGTCATTATTTAAAATCATTTCCATGCAAAGTTTTTTTTATTTATTATTATTTTCATGTCAATTTGAGAGACTTTTTATGGTGTTCTTATTGAAAAAAACTGGTTCAGGTTTGTTTTTGAGCACCATAAATCAACAAAATCTACACAAAGACAGGATTATTTTTACTGTTTTCAATTTCAGATCATATCTATTTTTAGTGGTGTTTCTTTTTTATGCTTTCACAATTATTTCAAGATTTCCATTTTCCAATTAATTAATGAGATATGCACTTTTTGTCTTTAAATCCTCCACTGGTGGGGTCAAAGAATATCAAGTGTGTAAATGTCCAGCCTCATTAATGTGTATTTTTGTACATTAATTTACACCTACAACATAGTGTAGTAATTGTAAACCAGCACCAAATTTTGAAATCTGAAATTTTGAAATGGCAAATAAAGATCACTGGCATTGAGAGAGTAATAAAGGTACTTGTAACGTTTAAGTCTGCCTTTGTTGTTTAACACAATAACAGTAAAACCGCAAAGATTTGAGCTGTTCATTGACACTGCAAACATGCTTTACACTGACAGTGAGGAAACAAGGCTTCAGGCGTGTAACATGAGCCAAATAAAGACATAAAAGAGCTACTACATCATGCTCAATACATTTTATGTGTACTATTGTCTGTGCAAGTCCATTAATCCCAAAGCATATTAAATTCACCACCGCTTTCATGTGCTATCACATAACGGTCAGCGTTTTTGTGTGAGCATATATAGAAATAGCTTGTAGTTTCATAGAGACAGAGATGTCATTACAATTTTAAATGTGATGTGGTCATATTTGGACACCAGATTTTTCTGCTGCAGATTTGGCTATTTTACTTAATTTTGTTCTATACCACATTTTCATGTCCACTTCCAATACCATAACCCTGATTATCTGCCAATAACTACACTAAGCTGTTAATGTTTGCCCTTTGCTTAGCCATCTAAAAAACATCATGTTTAAACAGCGCAACAAATAGGTTAGCAACTCTCGTAAAAGTCAACATGACTTAGTATGTCATTCATCCATGCAATTGAAACCACTGAGAATGAGAATTAAACCACACCCTTTTATGAGGGCAGATGTCAGAGCAGCTCAGTGACCTCCAGTATAACAGGATGTATCCACTCATGCATGTACAAGTAGGCAACACACCCTGTCAGAGAAGACGACTGCCGTGTCATGATTACAGCACTCTTTTTATTTTATGATGTTGCATCCAAGTGCTTCAAACACTTTAGTTTGTAATCATGACTCAGTAATTTTAATACTGTGGTGTGGAAATTAAAAGACAAGAGGCCCAATGAGTAAATAATGTGGTGGTGGTGGTGATACAGTAATTGTAGAAATAACAGCATTTGGCTGTTTTGTGCTGTCTTATTGTTGTGAGCAATGTTTTAAATATTGTCTTTCAGAAAAGGGAGAGCCAACGGCAGGTAATTAAGAAAACAAACAAAAAAGAAAGAATCCTTTCAAAGAGAAAAAAATGACTATAAACATGTATGTCCTATTAAATTATCCTGTTTTGTATTAGCATATTTTTCTTCACGCATACACATGTGAGTTGTGTTACCTTTCTACAAGCAAAGTATAGTTTTTCTTTTATTATTTCTTATTATTATCCAATTTTCAACAGTGTCTAAGAACATTAAGTCTAATCTTACATGTCTCGTCCCAAGAGTAACAACTAATGTTGAAACAATTAGTTGAATAATTGATTGATCAGTTGAAAGATAATCATGCAACAACAGTTCTGATAATTGAGGAAAAAGTAGGCTAATTAAAGAAGCCAAAAATGGCAAACAGTGTTCCGGCATCTGAAATGTGAGTATTTTGTGCTCTTCTACACTATATATCCAGGTAAATTAAAAATACTGGCAGTTGGACTGTTGATTGGAAAACATAAGCTATTTTAGCTCTGAGATATGGAGGGTAATTTGAGCCAGAATTTCATTTAAAAGCAAACAGAGAAAATCCAAAAAGAAAGCTACTATTCAATTGTACTTCCTGACATTACAAATGGATATCGTGGAATAGTAATCTAAGAATTGGAAAGTCAAATTTGAATGCTTGAAATGGAGAGGAGAAAAGCTCAGATTAAATGCTAAAATAAAAAAAGTTTAAATCCTATATGTTCCTCTCTCCCTTTTGCTTTTACCCATTTCCATTTGGCTTTTCAAAGTAAACTACCACAGCAGTAGACATAATGTAATTAACTGTCCATTTCTTTGGCAGCGCTAAATAGGAATGAAGTACAATTTTTAGTTACTTGAGTTTTTCTATTTTATGCTACTTTATGCCTCTATTCCACTGGGCCACATTAAATAGGTTGTATTATTAGTTACACTACCCAATAAAACAATAAAATAAGGCTCACCTATACTTTAGAACATTATAGTGATGTACACATGATGAATGCATGAAGAATCAGAATTGCATAATATAAAACACCCTGAGTCTGCCAGTATTTATAACAGTCTTTTTTTACACTGTAGTATTGCTGCTTTTACTTAAGTAACACATCTGAATACTTCTTCACCACTGACCCTTGGGGTAAACAGGAATGCAAATATATGACTTCTATGTTTTTGACCTTTTGTACTGATTTTCAGCCTTGCTATCTGGTAACAGGTATTTTTCCGGCAGTACATAAACGCAGCACCATATCGTCACCCTGTGTTAAAATAATCGCCCGAGTCATTTTTTGTCAAAATAGTTTTTTTTTGCCTAAATCATCTCCTCATGACACCGGCCACCTACGGTAAAATCGCCTAGATCCTCAGTTGATCAGATCATTTTATTTATTATGTCAAAATAAAATGTGACTCATTTTTGAACATGCCTTTGTGACTTAAGCAAGATTAAACAACACTTTATTTTGAAGGTGTCTACATAAGAGTGACATGAGCGTGTCATAAACATGACATGGGATGTGTCATGAACATTAATGACACTTTGAAGTAACATTAATGCTCATGATATTTGTCATGTCATGTTTCTGACAGGCTTGTGTGACTCTTATGTAGACCTATTTTTTTTGAGTGAAATGATCAATAAATGTCATATGTTACACTTTTTGTTTCGTTTTTTTTGTGTTTCCTGCAAAACTTGAAAAAATAAGTTCGGCGATTATTTTAACTGGGTGACGATATATAAACCTATAAATCTATCTATCTATATCCGCTACCTGCTCTGATTGACAGGTCGGAGAGAAGAGTGCTGAGTCATCGTGGCGTCACTCCGCTCCGCCTGACGACATCACGTGTGTGCAGCCGGGAGGGCGTACATATGTACAACACAGCCGGACTGAGAGGAGCACACTGCACTGCCAACAACGACCTTACTACCGGTTCACCCCGCTGTCAGCCCCATCACAGAGCTGCACGTTACCGGGCCCAGTCCGCGGTCTTTAGCCGAGCCGAGGCTGAATAACTCGAGTCTGGGGGAGCAGCAGCCGCACCGGGTGGGCTTCACCGAGCTAACCAGACATTAGCAAGTGATGAGCAGGGGCCTGCTGCCGCTGGATGCCCTGCTAAGGTTACCTACAGGGCACGCCGCTTAACAGCACCAAGACTCTGCTTCTTCAGCTCCTGAACTCTCTGACAGCACCCAGAGGACCCGGACTCTGCCGTCTGTGTGGACCCGGACTTCATGCTAGCTCCGCGCGTGTTGGACAGACTAGCTAGCTAGCTAACGCTCGGCGTGCAAGTTCATACATCCAGACACCAGTTCACCCTTCTTCTTCCCAGCGTGTCTGTGCGATGGGTTTACTGTCACAAGGGTCTCCGCTCAACTGGGAAGAAACCAAGAAGTATGCTGACCACATCAGGAAGCACGGCATCATCCAGTTCCTCAACATCTACAACAAGGTGAAGGAGCGTCAGAAAGATGTGCTGAAATGGGGCGACGAGGTAAGAAAAGCTTTTTACTGGAATTGTGGATACTGCTGCTACTGTCCATAATCTTAAATGGTGGCTGTACATGATGCAATAACGGGCTTCTATTGATATAGAATTCATATTTACTGGTCAGTGCAGAAAATCACATTTAACTGAAATTATGTACTACTCTGCAATATATTCAAATGATTTGCATGTACATAAGGTGTTATTAATACTACATGTTATTTGTAAAGCGCATTAAAAGGTACCCATAGACACTTTACATAATAAAAATAGAAGCAAGAAAAAGTGTAAACTAAGTCGAAATCAACAAGGATAGTGAAAGCAATAACATTAGGAACAATCTCTGCCATGATGTGTCTATATGTGAAAACTACAAACTACTGAGAACAGTGAAAGCAACAACAATAACAAGAAATGAAAAGAGATTTAAAAAGCTGATTGACAGTGTAATGGTTGTCTTACTTGGTTGCATTCAGTGTCAGATTGTGATCATAGTTTCTAATGGTGATTCATGAGCAAAAAGTTAATTGATGGTTTTAAGCATTAGTCAATCATTCAGTCTGTTAGTAACTGTCTAATAGTGCTAATAATCCAGGCAGTACTGCACCCTCCCTGTTAAGTAAACATAAACTTTAAGCCTGCTATACAAAACTTTAATGTACAGTTTGTGGGCTCGGCTGTCGCTTCATTCAGAAGTTCACACTAGTTTTTTGCCCGCCACCCGTCCACAAAACTTGGGTGTGCTACAGCTTGAACAAAGTGTTTTGATTTGGAACAATGTGGAATGCTGTTGTTATAGATTAATCCCTCTTTCAGACAGGGGATTACAGGGGAGCAGAGTCAAAGTCAAGGAAACATAACTGATGAATTGGAATTGATGTGATGGCGTCCCAGTCTGATCTTGAAACACGTCTGCTTTGTGCTGTGATCTAGCACGGATTGTAAAGTTTAGAAGAGTAGTTGAATGAATAAAGCCGTGGCCGTAATGCAGTGTTTGACAGTTACACTCATAATCTTCACTATTTGTTTTTCATGCTTCACCTTTAGGTCGAGTACATGTTGGTGGAACTGGATGACAAGGATGAAAAGGTTCGACTTGTCCTGAACGGTGGAGAGGTTTTGGAAACTCTCCAAGAGCAGGGTGAAAAGATAAACCCCAAGTAAGTGCCCTCATCACTTAATGCATTCAGCTGAATATACTACAGATATTAAAAGATCTAGATATCTTTAAACTGTGTGTTTTTAATCGAGGAAGACCATAATTCAGTTAGATGATTTGTGGCTTCAATTTTGTTTACTTCTTACTTGCAAAGTACTTACTTGTATTTTGGTAAAATGTGTCGTTCAAGTCAAAGTTTTCTGCCTTGAAGTAATCACATTCACGAATAGATTGTCAGAATTAGCAACACTTACATTCTTAATCTGACATTTAAGTAAACACCACACCTCAAACGCCAACATCGCTGTTAGTTTAATGGTTTGTTCTGATCACAGTGAGCTGTTAACTGGCTGTGATTTAAATGAAACCCCGGGCAAATATGTGATGTAGTAACATAAAGTAGGCTCTAGGCTGTATGTAAGTAAATCATCATGCATCGTTACGCACACTTACAGAGGTATTCGTTTTGTTATTATTAAAGCCACTACACACCCACATAAGTGTTAGATTTTGTTGATCGGGTATGACTGGTTCAAAATGTAAACATGAACAGTAGCAGCAGTCACACTGGCTGCAGAGGCTGTGGGCGGTCTGCATCGATAATCTGCTAACCTCTGCACAGTAATTTATCTGTAATAAACTACACAAAGGATACATTATAGGTGATATAAGTGTGCACTATTGCACTGTTTTCTGTGTGCGAGTGTGTCTGCTCTGGGAACACCAAACAGAAAGTAAGAAACGGAAGATAAAAATTAGCTTTGTGTAATTGGAAAAGTGCAGAAATGCTTGCTGACAGGTGCGGAGTAATGAGCTATTAGTGTAAACAGACAGGAATTGAGGCCGGTGTCAGCTCGTCGAAACAAATAGAGCTGGTGACACTGCTCTTAAAATAAACATGTATGATTTTTATTTGGACAACACGTACTGTAGCTGCGCTGTTGAGGGTGTTTTTTGTAAAATGTACGAGTCTTACATTCATGTGCTGCTGCATAATAGACACTGACGTTTAGTGACTGTGGTCGTCGTTGCTCTTGCAGCACTTGCTTCGGTTGCTTTTAGTACTTTATTTTAGTGGCAAATTCCAACTGCACCATCCACAAGAAAAATTCCCCTGGGAACTATTTTCACAGCTCCACCCAACTTCAGTGTGAAAAGGTCTCCTAATCAGTTTGAAAAACTTGAAAAAAAAACCGGTGTCACCTGGTGTGCAGTGCAGCAGAGGCGGGCAGCAAAGTCTCGCCGCATTTCACAAATTTGCCTGCAAGCCATTCTATGTCGAGGACTGTTAATTTGACTGTCAAAGTCACCGTTCATCCATCACACAAAAACATGGGATGGCTAGGTCCTGTGTACTTTTGCTCTCATGCACAGCAAGAACACAGCACAAAGTATCTCTTTGAAACAAATGCTGCAGGGGGAAAACATCATTTGTTAAAATTCCCACAACTAGCAAACAGTGAGCTCAGTGTCAGTAATCTGCACTTTCCAGTTCTCTGCATACTTTCAACAAGCTCTTAATGGTCAGTCCTGACCTCCCAGTCCCTATCATGACACTGCTATTGACCTCACTGTGAACATTTTATTATCTTTGTGATGAGCGGTTTTCAGTCCAAAAGATTACATTGTTGTCATTTTCCTTATTCTCACTGTCAATCATTAAGTGTTTTTTTTTTAATTATAATTTACAAAGAAGAGACTTGTTGCTTCCATATAGGGATGCTAATTCCATTTTTTTTTAAATCTGACCGATAACTGACCCTTGATAACTGATCATTAATCATCAACTGACAAAAAGGCTGAGAGAGTTACAGTGGAGATGTTTTTCGTTTTGTCTGCCATATTTGGTCTATCTCCACCATTAAGGCTGCGATTTTGTGTACATTGTTGTGGACACATGCAGACTCCATTCCATTTTTAACTGCAAAGTTGTCAGTCTGGCATACTCTGTGTTAAGATCTGTGGGACTTATGGGAACATTATGGAGGTGCAGCAGTCTGATGTGTACCATCTGTAGCCGACATTGAGGTGTTTGTCGATCAGAGAGATTCAAAATGCACGCACTTGCCACAGATAAAAGTTCAGCTGGAAGGGTGCAAAGATAACAAATAAGGTATCACTGCACAAAGTTGTTCTGATAATTTTGAACTATAATTTGTCTCAGCAGTGTCTGGCTGTCTTTTTTTTTTAAAGCATAATTGTTGAGATGGTAATAAAATAAGAACCTTTCACATAAATCCTCCAAAATTTATAGGTGATGTGATTTTGCCTCAGGACATCCATCAGTGAGAACTATCCAAGCTCCTCCTGGGAATGCCGTCTGCATGTCCAAACCGTAGTAACATTTCTTTAGCAAGAGGAATTCTCTGCAGGCAGTGTGAATGTGTTTGTACAAGCTCCTGAGTGTTATGCTTGCTCGCTGCCCATGACGTCGGTCTGAATCTGTGAAGCCGACTTCACCCAGGGGAAATACCAGTGGCAGTGGGAATAGTAGAGTCGATGCATTCCTCATTACTGCCCCTCTGTCGCACACACCAAAGAGCACGCTCTGGAGCACAAATACGTCGCGTTCGTCTGCCGTGCCAAGATTGCGGCTGACATACGATAAAGGGAGGGCGGTCAGTTTATTCAATCATAAAGGTCATCGTGATACTGCGATCAGGGCCGTTTTTTTTTTTACTTTGTTGCTGACCTATAAAAGCCAAATGTTTTCACAACACTTTTCATGTTTGTGCAGCCATCCCACACTTTGGAGACCAGAGTATGGCAGCTACATGATTGAAGGAACTCCGGGGCAGCCATACGGCGGGACGATGTCAGAGTTCAACACTGTGGAGGGCAACATGGGGAAGAGACGGCGAGAGGCCTCCTCTGTCCTGAACCAGAACGAAACCCTCTGCACCATCACCTCGTTCCCAAGGTACTTTGTTGTTGATAAGTGTGAGTGGTCTTTTGTGTTTGTGTGGAAAATATATTTGATTCATCATTTGCATGGATTACACTTGGTGGCATAAGAAAAGAAAAAAAATTTAATTTGCATTTTCTCTAGTCTATTTGGCAGAATATAATAATAATTGTAACTGCTAGTTGCAGCCCTGTAATAGTAATGTATGTTTTGAACCTTTTTTTAGGTTAGGTTGCCCAGGTTTCACCAAACCAGAGCACCGGCCGACCCCTGTTGAAAAGGGAGTGTCGAAGTCACTGTTTTTCCCAGATGAAGCCATCAACAGACACCCGAGATTCAGGTAGGCTTCATTGTTATTACAGCTTCCTGGATGCACAAAAAATCATATAAGTTTATTGTTCAATTGTAGAATATTTACTTATTTTACTTATCATGATGAGCAAAAACAGCCAAGATTAGCAATACTTATATCAAATTTAAATCAGCCTCAAAAATCCAGTATGGGCCTATAGTATAAGCTTATTTTACTGTAGATGCCAGTACATTTTCACAATACCATAGTTATTGATATGCGTGTGTGTATATGACAATTATTTTGTGTGTGGATTTTCTTTTCAGCACCCTTACCAGAAACATACGTCACAGAAGAGGAGAGAAAGTCGTGATAAATGTGCCAAGTAAGTTTTTAAAAAATTAACTACAATAGTGAGTTTATAGTACCATTTATAACTTTAATTTTATTTTAAGTGAACATTTTAAGTTATTTACATATTTTGTGATTTGTTATACCTGTAAATATTTTTTGTCAGTTTTTATTCTTAAGCAGTTGTGGACACAGTCTAGTCAAAACTGAGCTTTTCTGATATTTCCAAAGACCTTTTTTGTTCCACATTGGCCTTTTTTTCTTTTTTTTTTTTCAAACTACAAAAAAGGACGACGAAATGTGATTTAATGTGGAGTCCGAGGTTTTGACTTGTCCCTCAGACTAGATGTAAAACTGAAAAAATGACCATATAATAAACATATTCCTCCTTGTGTTTCAGTCTTCAAAGACAAGTGCACTCCGTCTCCATTTGTGGAGGAGTTTCCTGAGGACGACGGCGAAGCAGCGAGGGCAGCTCTGCCTGACCATATCTACATGGACGCCATGGGCTTTGGCATGGGCAACTGCTGTCTGCAGGTACTGGATTATCTGACTTTTGTTGTCAAACAGTGATGTAAATGGGACACTGTAGACTATCTTGAGCTTTGTTTGTTTATTGTTTATTGTATCCTTTGGATCCCCATTAGTCTTCATAGAGATGAAGACTAGTCTTCCTGGGGTCCACATTAAATCAAACAATTATTACACAATTACATCATTACAGCATTTACACAGATAATAACATGAAGTCATTCATCCTAACATGATTATAATGTATATTAACATGATTATAATATAAATTAAGTAGTACAAGGTATGATTATAAAAAGAGTTACATGATTATAGAAGAGTATACGAGGTAAGCATAAATTTTACCATGACGTTCAATGCAGATGTATTAACATATTTGAGTTCAACTTAACATGATTTCATATTTCATATTTTCATAGAAGACTATTGCAGGCTAAGATTATGATTAAACACTGCTTTGTGTGACTTCAACTTTACATTCCCAATAAGTGATGTATAAATGTACTTCAGCCTCTTTTTTTACGATGCTTTTGCAGGTGACATTCCAAGCTTGTAGCATTGATGAGGCAAGATACCTTTATGACCAACTAGCAACATTCTGCCCCATAGTGGTGAGTCCATAAATAAAGCGTGCTTCCTGTCACATATTATGATTACATACCTGACCTCTTCTTCAGCTGCACCATTATATAACTAATAACTAAGTAATTTCATACATAAAACAGTTTTTTTTTTCTCTCTTTGCAGATGGCGTTGAGTGCGGCCTCACCCTTCTACAGAGGCTTCGTGTCAGATAACGATTGTCGCTGGGGAGTTATTTCTGCCTCAGTGGACGACAGGACGCAGGAGGAACGTGGGCTCAAGGTGAGCAGGCGTGCAAAAAAAACAGACTTTAGTCAAAAGAACAAGTCATTGTAGGGAGGGTCCTGTACTTTGTTTAGTTTTGCCTCTCATATTCACTGAGAGTCTCTCAGTAATGGGTCAATCTTTCTCACATTTAATAACGTTATAGAAACTTTGCCTCTGAATTACTTGAACTTCTTATTGTTACAAATACCACCACACACCTGAACCATATAATCCTAAATAATTCCTAAAAGATTTTCATTTAAATAAATGTCTTTTTAAGTCACTTTTCTATCTATTGTGAATGAGCTACACAATAGTGACTGAGCCTATGTCCCCCTGATGAAAGCCCTTTAATTTACAGTATTATGAACTGTGCCTTTGGCAACATACCCGGGGGAAAAACACAAGCAGGGCACAGTTAGTGACTGTTTTCTGTCACCCAGAAGTGGTTTGTGTGCAGTATAATGTAAGCTACTATGGCTAAATACACAGATCGATGACTGCCGACACTGAAACTTCACAAGCATGTGAAAGTCAGATCCCAAAACGCTCACCGCTTATTGACATAGTTGTCGCTAAAGAAAACTGATCTTGGAGATAATAACTTTTTCTCAAGTAAAAGCACCACGTAGGTATCACGGTTTGTATTTTGAGAATAATGTATGGCATGTATTACCTTTTTCATTTGCAGCCTTTGAAAAACAACAAATACAGGATCTTCAAGTCAAGATACGATTCAATTGACAGCTACTTGTCCAGCTGTGGTGAGAAGTACAATGACATCGATCTGACGATAGACGAGGAGATCAAAAAGCAGCTGCTGGACGCAGGTACTGTGGAAGAAAAACAATGCTAGCAACAGAAATGTGTAAAATAAACGAAAAACAATCAACTGTGCGGTCAGAATAGATGGTTTTACAGTGGAGAGATGAATAACCATCTTACTGTGTGTAGGAATCGACAAGCTGCTGGCCCAACACATAGCACACCTCTTCATCCGAGACCCACTCTCCGTCTTTGAGGAGAAAATCCACCTGGATGATGAAAACGAGTCTGATCACTTTGAGGTGCGGTTTTTGTATTCTAGCTTCTTCAAGGGAAATCAACCATGTGTAAAAACATCAAAGGCTTTCCTTCAGTGTGACAGAGTATTTATTCAGACTTGTCTTCCTGCAGAACCTCCAGTCGACCAACTGGCAGACGATGAGGTTCAAACCTCCACCTCCAAACTCCGATATCGGCTGGAGGGTTGAGTTCCGCCCCATGGAGGTAAAAACAAGCTGCACTAAAGCTTCACATACACTAGTTATAATCTATGTTTATATTCAATAACATGGCCTTCATAGAAAAAAAACATAAGTTCTGTTTTATTTTTCAGGTGCAGCTAACTGACTTTGAAAATGCTGCCTATGTGGTCTTTGTCGTCCTACTCACCAGAGTGATCTTGTCCTATAAACTGGACTTTCTGATCCCTCTGTCAAAGGTAAAAACAGTTAAGGGCCTTTTATAGAACATTAAGAGGAATGAGTTTAATGAAGTAGGATATTTGATCTGATGCAGTTATCAACTGTCTTTAATCAGGTTGATGAAAACATGAAGGTAGCACAGAAGAGAAACTCTGTCCAGGAGGGCATGTTTTACTTCCGAAAGGACATCTTTAAAGGTGGGTAGAACACAGTGCAACGTTATGCCTCAGCTTAAAGCCACATACAGAAGTAGCAGATTCATTTATTGTCCACCAACAGGCTGTAACCCGGTCCTCGATGGCACTGCGTCGGCTGAGAACGGCTTGGAGACTGAGGGTGCTAATGAGGAGTACACACTGATGAGCATCGACACAATCATCAATGGAAAGGTCATTATTGTCTCACATTTCATGACAACATTGTAAAAGCTTTTGGATGGAGAAAAACATCCATGGTCTCCAGAGGATAAATACATTGACTTTTCCTCTAGCGCCACACTGAGGTTGACATTTTTAGGGGTTTTTTGTTTGTTTCTGTAGAGTAACCAACCAATTCCCAGTCAGGATATATGAGAAACTTATTAAAGCAACAAAATGTCAAAAAAGTGTGCGAAGTGTGAACAAACTGTTTTCAATAAAGAGTGATAAATCCAATATTAACACCAAATGCTGATTTATGGGAAATTAAAAGCAGCCTTTATACTATTATTGCTGATATGATTGCTGAGACTTTTGTCTCCCCCCTCTGGTAGTGAGAGGAATTACATCAATACTGTCATAGCTTCACCATACTGCCAAGTGCAGACCATTCTCTGGCAGCGATAGACTAAATTAGCATTGTGTGAACTCATTTGGCAAGGGCTTGAATGTAAGGGACGTTCATTTATATCTAAAAGTCCCAGTTCATTTTGGCTATTTAAATAACATAACTACAAGGTTGGATGCATTTGTAACTAGCTTGCAAGAAGAATGAATACTCCTGAGTTAAAGTAATAGAAGATTTTCCATTTTCTCCCATTCTGTCAACATTGCATGAATGCTTTAAACGTGTTTAGCTCAAATCACAGCTGTGCATTAGTACAGCCTCCCTTAATAATTGTTAAAACATAAGTGCTATTTTCTTCTGTTTTACCACCAGGAGGGAGTATTTCAAGGGCTTATCCCGATCCTTAACTGCTATCTGGAAAACATGGAGGTGGATGTGGACACCAGGTGCACCATTTTGAACTATCTGAAGCTCATCAAGAAGCGTGCCTCAGGTAAATCTTCATAAAAGGACAAAACTTAAAAGTTCTCATGACACAAAAGAATATGTTTTGAACAGTGAGCGTAACTTTGAATCTTTCTGATGTGAAACAGGCGAACTGATGACCATGGCCAAGTGGATGAGGGAATTTGTCGCCAAGCACCCGCAGTACAAGCAGGACAGCGTCCTAACTGACAAGATCAACTACGACCTGTTCAAAAAGTGCGACAGGATTGCGAAAGGCGAAGAGCAGTGCCCGGAGCTCATTGGAAACCCAGTTAACAGGTTCAAATGAGAAACGCTACAGAAAGGCACCGTCATTACAAAAACTCGCATGTAAAGAAAGACCAAATGTCAGAACGAAAGCGGTCCAATTTTAAGAGAATGCAAAACAGCATGTGTGTGTGTTGTAAAAAACACACCTGCATCAAATGTATGTGTATATACTGTATCAGATTTTTATGATTACAGAATTATTTTAATAGGGTTAAGACATGCAAAAGGTTGTGTAATAGAAATCAGATGTGTATTTATTTTTCTCTGGAATTTAAGCCTATCCGTGTGAGAATGTAAATGTAGCAAAGAGTTGTACAGTAGTCTGCTTTTAATCTTGTGTTCTATAAATACCGTAACTCCGCTCTTTAAAACATTAACATCATGGGCCTTTTTTAATTCTGGATATGAGCTTTCTTTGCTTTGGTTAGAGATTTTCATTTTTTTTTCTTCTTTCATTTTAAGAGGAATGTTTGCTTTTCTCTGCTGACATTGTAGTGGGACCTTGAAAGTAGTGTTGCATTCAAGTGGAAAGGGTGAACCATTGTTTGCAATGTGATGCTGCTTCAAAATAAATCTGCACAACTGTAAGTTGGTCAGTTTTCTTACAACTTTTTCAGATGTCTTATGGAATAATTTTTTATCTAAAGGAGCCATTTTAATTTTGTCAAATATGTTTGAGTTGCCTTCATAAACACTGGAAAGTCTTGAAATCTGTCCAGTGCACCACACTGGCAGCATTTTGTTTCATGTGACTTTTACGTCATTTGAATGTTGTACAGCCACCAGGAGCTGTAACCATGCTTCAACATTGCAATTGTTTTCCTTCCTGTGCTCTTTCACAAAACCTAAAAATACATTTTAAAAATGCCATACCTATTAATCTGATAGTCTCCAGTGCCAGAATGGTAACATTACAAAACACAATGGTGCTTTTGGAGTCGAAAAACTAATTTTCAAGAAGAACCAAACAATATGTCTTGTACATCAGAAGGGTGGTGTAGATTCATGCACTAGTGGTTTAGAATAAAAAGCCTTTATAATAAACATAGGCAAGTATAATACAAAAGTATTCCTGTGCATTTAAACACACTTATTTTGTCTAATACTATAAATGTACATCAGCCAATACCTGAACAATTTCAACCACAAGATGGTGGTATTGAACCACAGCTTTATATAATACTGACCTGCAATGACAAATGAGAGCGTTGCCTCAGTTTGACCTCTTAGATCAGATAATCATTACGGCTGGTGCAGGCCCACCCTGTAGAGAGACAAGAAACTTAGATTAAAGCACAAACAAAGCCCTGGGAAGCTCTGTTTTTATTCATGCAATGCATTAGAATAAGATATGTAATACTAGTTTTTATTCATGCAATGTATAAGAATAAGAAAAGTAATATTAGTCTGTTTAAATAGTTGATTTTCGACAAAAACATTATTTTATTTTATATTTTGGGGAAAACTCTGCATAGATGTTGAAACAAAAAATAAAGTCCCAATTGAAATATTGGAAAAATACAGTGATATGAGGATTTTTATATCACCACGAAACAATTCACTAATGCA
Source organism: Centropristis striata (assembly GCF_030273125.1). Classification (NCBI taxonomy): domain Eukaryota; kingdom Metazoa; phylum Chordata; class Actinopteri; order Perciformes; family Serranidae; genus Centropristis; species Centropristis striata. Next base: position 11,584,292 of record NC_081536.1, read on the forward strand.
AAAGTAAAATAAAAAAGCAAGCTTTTAGAAAGGGAATTGATTAGAGACACTTGATGAGAAAACATGTTTAAAGCAGTAAATATGCAGCAGGTCAGTGACTGTTGGTGCAACCATCTGTCCCTTTAATCCTCAGGATAAATAAGCCTTTTTCACAGCAGACATTTTTGACTTGTAATAGAAAGCACAGGTGTTACTAATAACATTAATGGCTCTGTTTTAATCAAGTGTATAAACCAGCGACGGTGAGCCAGCATGCACAGTACCAGGACCCTGAAACTGAAGCTGCTGATTCAGCCATTATTCATTGTATTATTTATACCTTGAAATGTCAAAATGTCATGTCCTCAGTGATTAAAGCTGATGCAGTGTTGCACTGGTTCTATAGAAACCATCAAGGGGTAGCCTCCAGGCCTGAAAAGCAAAGCTAATGTGGCCTTATACATGCATTCTATTTAATGACCAGAAGGGGGCGACTCCATCGGTTGCTAAAATAAGTTTAGATAAAGACTGTATAGAAGTCTGTGAAAAAATTACCCTACTTCTCAGTTGACCTCAGTTAACATTTTCCTGATGAGTTTATTGTCTCAATCACTAGTTACATGGTCCCTTCACGGGCTCCGTAGATAATATAAGGTATAACAAAAAAATGGTGACCAGTCACACATACCTATACCTAGTGCAGAGATAGATAGATAGATAGATAGATAGATAGATAGATAGATAGATAGATAGATAGACTTTATTTATCCCAAGCTGGGAAATTACAGTGTAGCAGCAGCATTACACACAGAGACAATGACAACACAATTAAATAAAAAGAACAACCTAGGCATACTTCAAGCAATAAAATACAATAAAAATACAATAAAATGTAATGTAAAAATAAAGTGTCTAAAGAAGGAGTATGTATTAAGGAGTAGCCTTTAGATTTATCTTTGTATAAAACATATTTCAAGTATTGACGCAGCTGTTATACATGGTCCTGGTCAAAAATCTCATGGCGTACAGTTAAGTGCTACTTACACATTAAGGCATCTGTAATAATATGATAGTATTTAGTTTAAAGCAGGGATACTCAAATGACATTGGACATTTGGTCGACATTTGCACAATTCAGAAAAAAAAAACGAATTGTGATTATTTTGACTTATATTGCAATTGTGATATAATTCACAACTTTGGGGAAAATTATCATTTTTGCGTCTCGATTCTCATTTTCATTGAAAAACATGTTAAAAATAATCATGGTGTGGTATTTTTGCAAGGATCTGTACGAAACTGCATTTTTTTCTTAAGTCTTTTGAATATGTTTTTGTTTAAGGCCAGGATATCTTGCAGCCCCACAATACATAAAACAGAATTATATTTTGACTTGACTTCGACTTGCCCATATTGCAATTTCAGTAAAAATGTGATTAATTGTGCAGCCCTATCAATAGTATTTATAAGATTAAATAAATAAACAACATAAGTCCCTTCATGCAGGTGTACACAGGGACGTTTCTAGGATTTGAGGACATTCATGGCTTAGTCCAAACCTCTGTTTGGGATATAGATAGATAGATAGATAGATAGATAGATAGATAGATAGATAGATAGATAGATAGATAGATAGATAGATAGATAGATAGATAGATAGATAGATAGATAGATAGATAGATAGATAGATAGATAGATAGATAGATAGATAGATAGATATACTTATTTATTCCAAGCTGGGAAATTACAGTGTAGCAGCAGCATTACACACAGAGACAATGACAACACAATTAAATAAAAAGAACAACCTAGGCATACTTCAAGCAATAAAATATAAAAATACAATAAAAATACAATAAAAAAATAAAGTGTCTAAAGAAGGAGTATGTATTAAGGAGTAGAATAGAATTCCAGTGCAGAATAAATATGAATATACAGTATAAAAATGTTAGTGCTATGAAACAAATAAGGTGCAATGAACAGTGTGCATAAAAAACACATAAAGTGCATAGCGACAGTATGTAATGAACCAGACTATTATTTGTTATTGTACAGTGTGATTGCATGTGGCAGGAAAGATTTTTTGTATCTGTCTGTCTCACAGCTGTGAGAGAAAGTGCTGATCATTGTCCATGATAGCCAGCAGTTTGTTCAGTGTTCTCCTCTCCACCACATTTTATATATATATATATTATTTATTTATTTATTTTGTAAACCAAGCTCTTATTTGTATGCTTAAAGATTGTTAATCTACATATTTTCATAGTGAATTTGAAATATACCCTATCACAGCCCCCAGGGTTCTCAGTTGAGTATCAGTGATTTAAAGGGACAGTTTTCTCCCAAATCAAAAATACACCTTTTTTTCTTTTCTGCAATGCTATCCATCACTTTAGATCCTTATGGTGTGAGTTGTGAGTAAAATATGTCAGTAGTACTTCTTCTTCCACCACTACACTTATTCCTACAAATAAATAAATGGTGAAGCTGACTCGATGCTCCCCGCTCTTTTACAGTTTCCACATGCTTCTTGTTAACTATTAACAGGAAGCCTATTTAGCTGCAATTACAGTTCCTCAGAGATAGCCTTGATGTCATCTTTTTGACTCCGTGTGTGTATGTGTGTGTGGTTGCAACACACCGGGTCACCTCCTGGCTGTAACCCTCCTGCAGGGCAATGGGCCAGTCTGCGTGTTCCTCCCACTATTTTCCACTGAGCGACAAGGCTGCACATTGTGCTCAGACCGGCGAGCCAGCCAAGGTTACACAGGCGTTTTCTCTCCCCGCCTCGGAAGGTAAGCAGCCCTGCAGACACACAGCTGCATCTCTTCATCCGCGCTTTAACATTTCGCTCTCTAACGACCGGGTGAATGTATGGTGAGGGTTTATATTATTTTATTGTGGAGGGGAAAAAAGAAAAATGTTACAGCGCGCATGGCGTCTGTAGAAGCGATGAGTTTGGGTGATGCTGAAGCGGTGACCTCTACTGTTACTGTAGCCTGGATGCGATCGACAGGATGCGATAAGTATATTTTAATTATTTACTAATTATCTCAGGAAGTTTGAGTTCTGAAATTCGAGCATGATGTCATAAAATAACCGCTATCATCAGATTAGCGCGCACATCTTTCAGTTGAACTGGGCTGCTGTTGTAAACCGTGCAGTGCGTAAAGTGCCGTTTAGATTGAAACACGTGTGACCCAGATGGAAAATTACTAGTATACTATATTGCGATGCAAATACGCGGAAGCACGCGGTTTAGTGCAAGATTCACATTTTCATGCATTCGCGATAATGCACAACACTTAAATATGACTAAAGACACACCCAGCCCAATCTTGCACTGTATCATTATGTACTTCATAAAATATGCTGTCAAACTTCCTGGTGTTCTGCCTGGTGAAAACTTTTTAATGGCGCGTCTTGTGCTGTATCAAGGCAAGCTGTGACTTGCAATTTCATTTTTGTGTGAATAATAGTATGCACACATTTTGTTTGAGGAAACTTCTGTAGAGATTACTGTACTGTTTACAATATTATACCATACTATAGTTATTAATCATTCATTCAATACCTTAGTTTTGATACTGTCTGTCCATTAAAACATGTTGATCCCACTTAATGCCAGTAAAGGACCTTGCGAAAATAATGTAAGAAAATAAGCTACAAACGCACTAAACATGTACAGAATATTACCAGGTACTGTCATTGTATGGTTTTAAGAGTTAGAGTATGGTCTTGCCAGGTTTTTATTACTTTATATCTTATCTGCCAGGTCATGTCATACCTCATGATAGAGCGTGTTTTCTATTGATCTATTGATCTATTGATCGGGATAGAAACAATATAAATATATATATACAATAGACATAGATCTATTTGTCTATCCATCTGATATCGTAAGGCTGAGCAATATGCATAAAGCAAAATCTATATATCATGATGCAGTTTATTGAAAATCTATTAAGAAACTTATCGTTAAACTGTTTCTAGCTAATCTAGTGACATTTAAATACCTAACAAATGCAGGTACATTGATGCAAAAGTCATGTGAAAATACAACATGACCATAAAGAAGTTCATCTTGTTTTGCCACATTCAACACAACAGCTTAGTAAAATGAGATATTTTTAGAGTTTTTTTAAGGAGTGCCCCCTTATGCAAATATATCTATGATGAAAGATATGTAGAAATAGCTGTACATACTGTCATGCCGCCCAACCCAAACTCTTACAGTAAAGTATGTGGGGCTGTTTGAATGAATCATTATCAGCTGCAGTGATGAACTGCACCAGTCCTGACCAGTCCTGATGATGCATTAGTGTTTCCTTTGGTTGTTTAGACATATTTTGCATGGCTCCAGGGTTTAGCTAGCACAGCCTCACAGACTGGCTGCTAACATGCTCTCCTGTTGTGGCTCATCATGCTCTGATTAAGGCCTTACAGATTATCATGTTTTGGTGCAGCCTAATGCATCTCTGATAATCAGAGCACAGATATTAGTGTACTGAGGTTGACCAGAATAAGCCATACTTTTTCCTGATTATAGACAAGTGCTGCTATCAGTAATATGCCATTTGTTGTGTGCAGAGTTGAACTTGTAGAGAAAGTCCTTGGTAAACTTCGCTACATATTCTTTCCAAGGACATTTTTCAATAGATACTGTTATTATATAATACATAGTTGGTCCTTGTGTACAGTTGTGCAACTGGGATGATTAAAACACGGCTTTTTACAGGATTTAAGTGAATTCTTCTTAATATGAATTAAAAGAATTGTATTAAATGCTTGAAAACAATGTCACTGGGGTGCCCCCTCAGTTCTTTTAGTCATATTTCAAATATCATATGACTTTATTTAAGAGCGGCATGCAGATTAAATTGAGTTGCTTTAGCTAAATTTGATAGATGGACTCATATTTCTGCCAGTTAAGTCAAAGGGTATTCTTTTAACCTATAAGGCTGTGCTTTACCTTCACATCAGACATGCACTAATCTGACTGGAGCCAAAAGATTCTAAGCTGCCTGCGGTCAGTAGCCGATCTGATAATCATGTTACTGTATCTATATGATCAGGGGTCTTTGTTGGAGAAACAGGTCTGAGCACATGGCTCTCTGACATATATAGAAAAAGAGCCATGAGGAGACCTTATTTGTACAGTCTATGGAGGAGACATTATGCAAGAAGGACACACAGGATACAGTCAGTATATTGCAGGTGCACAAAGAGTCCAGTGGTGCAGTAGTCTGTGACGTAACCGGACTGAATTTAATGTATAGCTTGGAAACACCTCAGTGGAAATGAAGAATTTCTGTGGCAGCGAGGAGGAAAAGTGTGCAAAGTGATACAGCAAACAATAAAAAGGCTGTGCAAATACCTCTGGGGTGATAATGAATAGAGTGTGTGCCTGGGAGTTATCAGGTTTACAGTAACAAAATCAGCTGCAGGGATTTGTGCAGCTTTTGCTCTGCAGTGTGAATGATCCTGTCACAACTTTATACGAGATGTTTGGTTGTTCCACAGTGTTATGGCTTTGTGGGAGAACACTACATCAGTGCTGTTATAAAGTGTGATTGAAAAGAAGTGAGTTTTCTCTATTGTAAAAACATGACTGAGATTTATCATGTTTTTTCAGGCTTCAGATGTCAGTCCAAATACTTCCTGCAGTTTGAAGATACATTAGAGAACAGACCTGGTAATAATAGCTTCAAACTTCTTTGTAAAAGAAAACAGATCCAGCTGTGAACTTCCAGACATTCATACAGTGGCCTCCTGCTTTATATCGCATGGTTGATCTGAGTGTCACAAGCATAGCGGGGAATTTGATATTATATGGTGAATTACATATTCTGTTTATGGAAAGGTCTTACAGAGAAAAAATGCACTTTTCAGCTTGCCACAGCCAGCTGTTTTAATCAAAACTGAATAAAACAACGAGGTGTTTGAAACATTCGCAAGGACAAAGTGATCAAATAATAATTCACCACCACTATTTGACAGCTTTGGCAAGAGAACATGCACAAAGAGTTAGAGACGTAAATGTAGCAGCTGGCTGAGTCAGACAACATTCTGCGATTATTAAAACCTGGAGCACATTAGCGGTTGTAAATCAGCACATTTCATGACCTACAGTAATTTAAAAGCCAGAAAATCACCACAACACCATTTACTAGGGATGAGGTCATTGTCTATACACACCTGCCTGCTGGTGTCTTGTTTTACAGAAGGAGCAATGTTTGAAATGTTGTTTGACACCTCAAGGATGTGAAGGATCACTTATTGAGACATGGGACCAATCTGAGGGCACGGCAGGACAGCTGGAGCACAAACAGACACATGTACAACAGACATGATAGATGAAATTAGAAACTTTGATTTACATTTTGTTATTTAAGGTCCCATATTGTAAATAGAGTGAGATTTCCATCTTTCTTTTTGATTATAACTGTGAAAGTATCAAAACACTTACACAGAGAAATGTTATTCAGAAACTGTGCCTTTTCCCTGGTGCTCCTGACAGACCAAGGACTGAAGTGCCCTTGAGCATGGCACATAACCCCCCCACACAGCTCAGTAATGTGCTGCCCACTGCTTCTAAGCATGGTGTGTTCACTGGTGTGTCATAACGATGGGTTAAATGCAGAGGTTGAATTTCCCCACTGTGGGACTAATAAGGGAATCTCAATCTTAAACAAACTGATAGAACTTCCATAAGGTTGCCATGTCACAATTATAATATATACTGTATATACAGTCATGAAAAAAATATTAGACCACCCCTTTTCTTCAATTTCTTGTTCATTTTAATGCCTGGTACAACTAAAGGTACATTTGTTTGGACAAATATATGATAACAACAAAAATAGCTAATAAGAGTTTAATTTAAGAGCTGATATCTTGTTATTTTCCATGGTTTTCTTGATAATAACCAAAATCATTATCAAGAAAACCATGGGAAATGGCTAGATATAAGCTCTTAAATTAAACTCTTATGAGCTGTTTTTGTTGTTATCATATATTTTTTCAAACAATATACCTTTAGTTGTACCAGGCATTAATATGAACTATACATTTTAGAAAACAAGGGTGGTTCCATGACTGTATATATGTGTAGAAAGTGCTACAGTGCGATTATAATTATTCCTGCCTGATTATTAATCCCACTGCCTTTCCTGGAAGTCTGTTTGACCTGGAATGGTTGGGGTCAGAATAGCCCATTGGTCCTGAACAAATCCGGTTCTGGTACCTTGTGCAAACACAAAAGCCTGGCCAATAATATCGCTCAATTCAAGAATTCATGTGCTAATTATAACAATGTTTCACACAAATGTTTACTAGGATAAAATGATGACATTTTATATGCAAAAGGTCAAAGGTCAACTTTACTTTGACATCATAAAGTTCAGCAAAAACATTTCCTGGTCATTATTCAACGTCATCACTCAGTAACAGAAGGGGAGGTTGTGAACACATTTCATATTTCGTTGGAAAACAGATTCATGCTGTTTTTAATTCTGTTTTTAGGTGACAAATGGAGACCTTCAATCATCAACTGAACACTTACATAGAGTCATGGATGGGTCCCAGAGGTAAGTCTTCTATCATGTTGTATTTACTGCAAAAGCTCAACAGAGCTCTACAGAAATTGAAAGGAGAAGTGAAAGTTAACATTACCTAATACCTTTGACCCAAGTCATTCATAACGTAGTGTCAGTGCATGAACTTGCACAAGAAGTCTGCTGGGGTTTTCACCTTCCTGCTATTCTTTCTAGCTGTTGGGCAAACATTCCTCAGTGCACTGCTCCTGCTTTAAACTTTTCAAGTTCATCTGATGTTACAAGTAAGGCCATGTTACCGGGGGTGAAAAATTGCCTCTTTTTATTTTTTTTACCATATTTCAGATCAGCGTGTGCGGGGATGGCTGCTGCTCGACAACTACCCACCAACCTTTGCACTCACAGTCATGTACCTCCTGATTGTGTGGATGGGGCCCAAGTACATGAAACACAGGCAGCCGTTCTCCTGCAGAGGCATCCTGGTGCTCTACAATCTGGGCCTCACACTCTTGTCCTTCTACATGTTCTATGAGGTAAACAGACTGCTCGGCGCCGAGAGATAAGTTGAAGTAGACAATACATATCTGCAGTGTCACTCTGTAGATAGATAACAAAACAAAAAGCTGACCTGATCTGTACTGTGTCTTCACTTAAAACTGAAAGGAGGCAGGAGTTGCTAATCTGATTAGAGGGTGTAAACAATCATTTTTTAAAATATAAATTTGATGATATATAACACCCAGATGGTCAACAGTAGATTAGCTTCAGCATTGCAAGGGTCAGGGCTGATTTAACCTACAAACATGAGAGTAGTATCACTTCTTATCGGAAAAAAAAACACAAGCATATTTCCCAAAATGTCAAATTGTTTCTTTAAATATGAAGTCAAGAAAGAGTTAGCTTAGCATAAAGACTAGAAAAAGGAGGAAACAGCTAGCCTGGCTTGCCGAAGCTCACCAATTAACAATATATCTTTTATACAACACATATTTTCTTGCTAGTTGACTGTGCTAAGCTAAGCTAGCATGGCTGTAGCTGTATATGTAGCAGACAAGACTCTCAGAAAGACAGCAATAAGTGTATTCCCCAAAAATGTTGAACTCTTTCTTCAACACTTGACTCAGATTAGACGTGGGCCTGTTGCTGCTGGTGTCGCTCACTGAAAGCTACGATTAGGGACAATGCTATCAGGGAGGGAGAGGGACACAGCTGGACGCTGACAGGCTCATTGTTTCAGCCATCAAATCCCTCATATGCCCTCGCAGACATCAGCACAGCCCCCTATTGTTTGCTGGAAAAGTGCTTTTGATAAACAGCCGACTAAATAACTGAAATTGATAGATGCACTGATGGAAACAAACATGGATTCTTTGGCAAGGTGGCATAGTCTGAGCTGAATTTGCTGCTTAAGTGCCCAGACTTCATACATCTAGTTATCATATCTGTCATTCTGTGCACCTGTTTACCCCATGAAGGCAGAACCAGACTAAGCAGTTTTATGCACGTGTAAGTCTAAAGTATCTGTACTCTCGTCCCCATGCAGCTGGCAGAACAAGTTTCCTTCCTTTCTGTCTGCATTGCGTAAGGCCCCAGCAGACTGTTGGCTGTGTGATTCATTAGACCCTGTACTCTGACAGTGCCCCGGCCGTGGGGTGAACTTTTGGCAGTCCAAAATCAATGTGGCCTGATGTGAATCAAAGTACAGGGCAGTTTTGTTCTTGTCAACTTTCCAGGGCACAGCAGCGCGTCACATAATGACTGTGGTTAAATCTGATTGTGATTAATTTTGTTTATTTATAGGCAAATAATGCAGCTGTCGGTTTGAAGGAAAAAGAGTCAAGGAGGTATTTCAAGTTAGAGGACTAGTATCAGTGCACTCATGATAAAATACTTCATTCTGCTGCTGGTTTTTAACTGGTGGCAGTTTCTTGGCTCTGAGGTCAGTTAGCGAAGACTTTTACAGCAGCAGACAAAAACAGTGAATCTATATTGATTCGATGAATCAGCATTAAGGCACAAAGATCTACCTTCAGTGGAATACTTCTTGTCTTAAACGACATGACACTGTTCATGCAAATACAATCAGTTTACTTGTCACAGAGACTACTACCCAGCATGTAAACACAGTTGTAAAATGTCTTTTGTTAAGTATAATCCTGTTACAAACTGGTTTATTGGAAACATGATTGTATGCCAACTCAGGATGCTAAAAAAAACTCTTGCTTTAAAATAAAAGAATTGCTTTCACTTTGTCAAACATACACCTGCTGCTCACATGGTTCATGTGATGTGCGTTGTTTATTTAGTTTAATGCTGTCATGTCATTGTATGCATGTTTTAATTGTTAATAATAGATTGGCTTTAAGTTAACTAAGGTACAACACATCTGTTGTGACTAATGCTGCGTTCCAGCTTCCTTACACACTGTGACAAATAACGACAGAACAGGTTTTACTATATATATGATGTATTATTAATTACAACCCCAATTCCAGAGAAGTTGGGACGCTGTGTAAAATGTAAATAAATGTTCCCAGTTGTCTGGAACGCAGAATAAGTCCTATACTTCATCACTACTGGCTTCTAACTTATGAGTTTCCACCACAAATACAGCCATGTGATATCAAAAACTGTGATCACTGGCATAAATTTAGATATCCCTTTGGGTAACCTCACCTTGTATCATGCACCACCTAGTGCTAGGAATAATACTCAATTGAACACGTCTCCAACACTATCAAATGTTCACATTTTTGTTTAATATTGTACATTGCTATCATTGCTGTTTTGTAGAGAAGGAAAAGACACATTTTATTTGGTGAAATATGCATTCACTATTCTTCTTAATGGCTTTTTTCTTTCCTCAGCTTGTTTCTGCTGTGTGGCACGGTGGTTACAACTTCTACTGCCAGGACACTTACAGTTTACCGGAGGTGGATAATAAGGTCAGTCAGTCTGATTTTAACAGTGCCACCTTTTTATGTTTATTGCTGGAGATTTTGATCAATGTTTGACATGGTAAAGGTAAATTATTTCCAGTTCAGTTTATTTTATTATAATCAGCACAGTAGTTAAAGGTACAAAAAGGTATAAAGGTATAGAACCAGTAGTTATTGAAGGACAGATAGATGTAATATTGAGCACTATGTTTGTTTTTTATTTGCTCTGATTTGTACGGGCGAGTACCTGTAAATCCCAGCAGATAAGCTGCAGAGACAGAGAGTCAATTTAATCCGTCTCATGTCATCATGATGACTCTCTGCAGTTGCCCTACTGAGCTCTGCAGTGGAGGTGAAAACAAGGCTCCTAGTGAAATGTGCACGGCTTTGCAGTTCTGCTGTGATTAAATGCAAAGTTTTATCAGTGTGCCACTGCTACTGACTGTTAAATTGCTTTATGGTTCATCCTGATCTTTCAAGGGCCTTTCGGGACAGACGCCTGCTTATCACCTTGTCTGATAAATAGTGGGTGCGGGAACTTTTGCACCGTGTTTTGTTGACCTGCCGCCTTTATCATCTCTACATTGTTCTCCTGAGGAGGAAGTTTTCCATATGTTTTATAGATATGTTTAACTTTTTCTTTTGTTTTACTGCATCTCCTCTCAGATCATAAATGTCCTGTGGTGGTACTACTTCTCCAAGCTCATTGAGTTCATGGACACCTTTTTCTTCATTCTACGAAAGAATAATCACCAGATCACGTTTCTTCACATCTACCACCACGCCACCATGCTGAATATCTGGTGGTTTGTTATGAACTGGGTACCCTGCGGCCATTGTGAGTGTTTTAACACAACTTCGCCCTCCAGTGACTCAAATCACTCCAGTAACCACATCAAGTGTTTGGCCCTAAAGCAAGATAAATAATTCAAGTGCACTAATGTTAAACCCATTAGCCCTGAAAACTGCCTTTTTTCCCCACAAAGCCTTAAAGGAAGCTAAGTGACACTTATTGACCTGAATGCTGCTGCAATGTGTAATATGTAACAGCACAGCAGTCTGCAAGTTAAAGAGCTCTTCATTTTCTTTACAGTGAAAACGGCCCCATTAATGTGCCTTTTACTATCGTGAAATGTCTGATCGTTTCATTATTCATCACATGTTCACTATATCATTTCTGTATTGCTTCACTCTTAATGGCTTTTATTGATTTTACATGAACAAACAGCGGCTTAATGAAAAGTTCACTGTATGATCATTGCGCTGCTAAATGCCAGCCACTTGTCATTCGCTGACAGTTATTGCTTGCCTTAGATTAATAACTTCCTGTGTTTCTCTTCTGTCTCTTCAGCGTACTTCGGCGCCTCCCTAAACAGCTTCGTTCACGTCGTGATGTATTCTTACTACGGCCTGTCAGCCGTTCCAGCCATACGGCCGTATCTTTGGTGGAAGAAGTACATCACACAGTTTCAGCTGGTGGGTTCATCATTTAGTTTCTTCTCAGTGTTGAGTGAAGTGTTCAGATCTTTTACATAAAGCTCCCTTATTGTAAGATACATTTCTTATTATAAGCAGGTCTATAGGAACTTTATAAATAATGGGAAAGTATCAAAATGTTAAATCCACAGAGAAATGTCCACAGCCTGTATTCAGAAACTGTGCCATTAACATTAACAGCAACTCAACATGTTCTGGTAGAAACCAAAAACTATGAACAACTATGAATTGGCATAATATGTGCCCTTTATTAAAAGTAACAATAAAAAACTGTGCTGAAAAAAAGCTGATTTGACCGTGATGCAATATACACATACAGTTAATTATACTGTGGGGTTATTTCTGATGCATTAACGTATAAGTAACCTTTTACTGTTGTGGTTGGTCGACATGGAGCACATTTTAACTATTCTATATACAGCTGGGCAGTTTAATTTGCAAAATAATTACATCCTAAAAATCTTATTTCTTAGAAGAAGTCAGAAGAATGCTGTTCTTAGCCTGTTTTGACTTTTAAATCAGTTTTTTTTTTAAAAGGAGAGTCAGTAGACTGAAACTAGAAAGATTGAGGCCGGTTTCTTTCATAGAATTACTGAAAAAAATAAGTAAAACTGCATTTAAAATAGGGTGGGCTACCCTTACCACACTGTCTTTTCACTTTTATTGCAGAAAATAAGACTTAAACAACTGAGTTAGACTGTAGACTTAACAATGTATTATATTTTTGGATACAGATCATAAGATTTGTATGAAAAATCCTGGGTGTAAAAATACAATACTTTCGTTTATGTACGAAATTATGTTATATTCACTTTAAATTGTGGATTATTGTGGTTATTTAGATGTTGGACATGTTCTTGGACTATTTTCTGCAACCGTCTCTTTAGCTGAAATAGGCGTGTTCACTGTCCATTAGAAGATATTTTAGGATTTGGATCAATATTGTGTTTCTATAGGATCCCTGTGTCACCTTCTCACTCCAGTATGTGTCTGCATGTGCGTGTCATGTTTCCTCCACAGATCCAGTTCTTTTTAACCATGTCGCAGACCCTGTGTGCATACTTTTGGCCGTGTGACTTCCCCAGGGGGTGGCTGTACTTCCAAATAGGCTACATGGTCACGCTCATTTTCCTTTTCTCAAACTTCTACATGCAGGTCAGTTGTTTTTCCCATTTTAATCTAATATATTAATGAGTTTTAAGGATAAATCTGGTGATAATTTCAGCAATACATCGATCCCACTAACAAGTACTGTCTGCATAGTCAAAGCCTGCAATAGCTTAATCATTTTATGCATCATAATAATTAAAAAAAATAATACATATAATAAGTTTTATACAAACACCATCCTGCTGCTGTAAATACTTAGTAGAGAACAAGATGTGTATTAATCCGCTGCGGAAAATAGTCCCCACAAAATGATCTTGTAAGAGTGTAGGGACAAACAACACATGTGGTCGTAGAACTTTAGTCTTATTTATTTAATTTTCAATTCTAACATGTGATCTCTGCCTCTCTTTTTTAAAGACTTACAAGAAGGACAGTGGTTCTCTAAAGAAGGAGCATCAGAACGGCGCGCCTGTATCGACAAATGGACATGCAAATGGGACGTCATCTTTGGAGCACACTGCACACAAGAAACTGAGGGTGGATTGACATTTGAGAAAGCGCCACCTCTCAATTCTCATTGAAGCGTGTTAGCTAATGCTGCTAGGAGGTATATGTATCTTCTTATCTAGAATAGTTTAGCACTCACTTGAGATTTAAAAAAAAAGCCATAGTCACATATATCCAGAGACTTTCCATGTTTTTGCACACGTTCCTACTCATGAATTATTAAGTTAATATAGAAGAGTAATGTAGTATGGTTGCACAATAATGACTCCCCAACCCTCTAGAGGAAATTCACTCCAATGCAAAAAAGCTCTCTCTTGCTACCAGCAAACAAACAAACAAAACAGTTTGACTCTTTCAATGATGCTTTACACACAAAAAGGTCCAAAGATGAAAGCTGCAGTGAGTGCGTTGGCGGCTGAAGGTTCATCACACTCAGTGACGTCTCCGTTTCAACAACCTAAGGGACAATAAACTAACACTGTGCTTACTATGCTCCTTAATGTGTAACTAGAGCATGCATCTAGTGTCTCGCTTTATCTCACTCCTGCCTGTGCTGTTACATAATCCTAAATTTCGCCATGTGTAGTACTGTAATGCATTTTTATTGACAGGTTGTAACAGCAGACGCTTTGATGTATATTTGCAGAGCAGGGACTTAAATTTGGAATATTTAGCCATCTTACCAAAGCATAACCAAAGCTTAGTGGACTGCTTTTGCAAAGTTTCATATTTAAACCAGTTTAGGACACATTGTTAGAGGGCAGTTATTGTGTTTTATGAGCACAATATAAACTCAATTTTCCTTAACCTCCTCCATGTTTTATATATATATATATATATATAAGCTGTTGTTTTGTCTCACACTGTTCTATAATATCTATTATAGGTTCATCCAGTGAATGCAATAAGAAGTTACACTGGAATTAATTAAAAAGTTAACGTCCATTAGGTCTGCAATGTAGCTGCTTTTTTGAATTTAGGTATCAAATGAATATTGTCATAGAGCATAATTCAATGCTAAACACTCAAGTATCTTATATTCTGATCACTTTTACGATACGTTTAGTTATTATTGAGCGGAAGTTGAAAAAATAATCTTACCACAAGGTCCATTTATTAGATGCACTGGGGCTTTCGATTGTCACATGATCTTCTTCAACACATTGATTTTTCCCAGCTGTTAATGCAAGTCGTTAAAATTATAAGAAAAAAATAGAAATGTAAACATCTGCAATTTCATACCAACTGAGTAAAAAGAGGGATATAATCAAAAGCTCCAGAAACGCTACTAATTGGACCCGGAGAGGCGATTGTTTTATCAAATAATATATAGGGTTTTTTAATTATTATTTTTCCAGTATTTACATCAGTGGGGTGCCTTCTGGACCAGTTGATTTCTAATATAGTATTTTTAACTTTTTTCAGTATGCTATCATTAGACTCATGTTTGTCCGTCTTGGACTAATATGTGTCAGACCTCCAGTTCAAATCCTGTGCCTGAAGCTTTGTATTTCTGTTTATGAAAATATCAAATGGCCTGAACATCATTCCTAACAACTGACACATACTAAACGCAACAATGATGTTTATCTTATTAAAGGAATAATTGGGAGATATGCTTGTTCACTTTCTTGCTGAGAGTTAGATGAAAAGACTGAAAAGTAGACAGTTTAGATACATTTTACTTTTGATAGACTGAAAACCCATTAACCCTTAGCTAACTGATCCATTTCAGGAAATAACTGATGTAATATAAAAGAGGCACTATTCCTTTTAGTATGAAAGAACACAAGCATAATTCCCAAAATGTCAAACTCTTCCTAAAACATTTTCAAAATCTTCAGTTACTCATTTTACCATATTAACAGGTTTTTGCAAAAATGTGTAACATGAGAATTAATTGTTTGTTTTTTGGTGAAAGAAAGAAGGTTGTAGTCGTCCAACCATTCACTCCTCTGTGTTCCTAATGTTTATGTAATTTTATTTTTACCTCTACTATTGCTTGGGGTCTACACAGTTGGTGCTGGTACAGAAAACAAAGGTACAAGGATGTTTGAATTATGAACTGTGTAAATGTGATACCCTCGCTGTGGAGCACTGCTGTGCTGCTCTATCACGCTGAATCTGTTTCATGAGGTACTGTATGGCCTTAACCACTGAATGAGCATGACATGTTGCTCAAATGTATAGGTGACCTAGATTCACGTTCACTGCATCAGAAATTATTGTTAATTCTGAATTATACATACAATGGCCACATTGTGTCTGCATGATGAATCTGGTCCACAGATATCAGCTGATAACAATAAACGTGTTTAACATGCATGAGCCATATCTACTCAGAAACTGAATTATAATTAAATTATTTCCAGCTTAATGCCATCCCTGTTACAGTTCCTCCTTGTAAAAGGTGATAGCGCTGAAGGTAACAGGATTTATATATTTAAGGGCTGGATTAGCATTAAAATACACCCCAATTGGTGAAGGCCAAGGAAGCATATAGGTATGTAATGATATATTACATACATTTTATAGACTGTTAAAATAGATATATATATTTTCTGAAATCTGGGGTAAATCTGGGTTAACATGTTGTGACTCATGCTTTACTCAATGTAACACATTAAAAACAAACTGAGAATGTAAACTCCTTGTTTTCCTTCTTTGAAAGTGAAAAATTACAAATAATAATGCTTTAAAATGCCTAATAATTATTTGAATTCTACCTATTTGTAATGTTTAGATGTTTATTAGCCACACTACTGGTCTATTTAATGCCAATCAGCAAGTTAGCCATGCTAAAGTAAGATGGTGAACATACTGAACAATGTTAGCATTTTTTAGCATGTTAGCATGCTGACATTAGCATTTGACTCAAAGCAGCAAGTGTAACCTTTACCTATATTAGGCTATAATGCAGATTTTTTTAAGGTCCAAAAAATAAAAAATAAACTAGGGCAGCAGTTATGTTTTATCATAGCAATATATGGTTATTTATTACATATACATACTTATGTATGAAGAAGCTTTCTGAATGAATGTATCAACAAATATTTGACAAAATGATATTAAAGATTTGAGAGGTAGTGAATAAAGTGATTAACTATCATCTCTTTGGCAAAAATCTGTTCACCTTATTGTGTGTATTTCTCCACTGCAACATATGGTAAAGTTACGCTACATGGTGTGAAACATGGATTTGACTTTCCAATTCCCATTCTCACTTTGGTTATTTTTCTCATAATAAATAATAAATATTCAGAGTTTATATAGTTGTTTTTTTATGTTATGGGCGATAAAATAATCATGTATACTATAGGGTCGCCTGTAGTTTCAGTTAGTTTCACTTAAAAAACTTCCAAAAGTTGTTCCTATGTTGCTCAAATAAATTGAATAAATACAAGCATTGTTGAAAAAACAAAACAAACAAAAAACGCCTATTGCTGTCGTGCAATCCTTTTCCTGATACAGCAGATCAAACAAATTCATAGATTGGCATATAAGACACTGCCTTACTCTGTCAAACAAGCATCTGCTTAAAAGTTTTAAATCATTACATTTTATAGAAATGGCAGCAGCTTCATAGTTCCACTCAAAATGACTCAGTGTGCATATGACTCATATGCACAGCTTTCACAGCTACGAGTGAATCTTTTCTGAGTAGGCAAGGCAAGTTTATTTGTATAGCACAATTCAACACAAGGTGATTTAAAGTGCTTTACATAAACATTAAAAACAGCAAGACACAATTGAAAACAGCCAATTAAAAAAGGGGAAATTGAAATAAAAATACAAATAAGATAAAATAAGATACAGCAGGATAAGGAAAGAGATAAAATAATAAAAAGCACAAGTCAAACTTTGCCTAGTTAAAAAGTAAGGGCAGTAGAGTACAGCAGATAAGTTGTTTCATTTTAGGAACAGGACAGAACATCACAGTCTACACTGACTCTCAGTATGCTTTCAATGTGTGTCATAACTTTCA
Source organism: Centropristis striata (assembly GCF_030273125.1). NCBI lineage: Eukaryota > Metazoa > Chordata > Actinopteri > Perciformes > Serranidae > Centropristis > Centropristis striata. Next base: position 11,601,865 of record NC_081536.1, read on the forward strand.
TGCTTTATGGAAAAACCGTGGCTTTCTTACTTTTACAGGAAAGCCAATTACTCATAAACCTCTCATCATTGACCTCTTGTCTGCATTACTCCTGCCAGCATCTGTTGCAGTGTGTAAATGCAACGCTCATACAAGGTAAAAGCAACAAGAACCAGATTTCCTAAAGATGTTTTCTTTGAGAGCTACACCTCTCCTGACAGCTACTTTGACTGAGATGCTGCCCCACCTTTACTCTCCTATGAGTCCTTTACACTTAAGTGGTGTCATTCTGACCTCCTCCTCCTCCTCATCAGCGCTGTGTGCACACTTGATGCACTGGTATGCTGTGTGTCGCACACAGCTCGCATTTGACAGGAGGACAGAGCAACTATTTGTGAGCTTTGGTGGCGTGTCTGCTGGCCAGCCACTATGCAAACAATGCCTTACTCACTGATTTTTCAGAGCCCATGGCCTGAGGGAGACAGAGAGGGCTGGGTGCTGGTGTTGGGGTCCTCCCCTGAAACAGCAGTATGGTAAGCATGTGTAAGTATAGTCATTTGTATGTAAATTATGTGTTGGACTAGTTCACATGTCTTCTTATAATAGACTTCAAATATAAAGCAACAAAACTGTTAATCAAGAAAACTGTGCTTGAAATGCATATAAATTACTAGTGTGATTCCAAAGAAGTTGGCCCTAAAATATCATAAAACACAAAATATATTCACTCCAGTAATATAATCAATACTTACACTGTATTGTAGTCCTTGGCTCAGACTGTGCAGTGTTGTTGGTGGAGAGGGCTGCATGTGATGGGACTGCACTGAGCATGCTTGTTAATAAAAATAGATACACATTTTGAAAATTAACTGCACTTCTGTTTTTAGTTTAGGTTGGAAAGGTAACCTCCAGTGCTGTAACTTACCTGCTTTAGCTTTGTGATAGATGAAAATTCACCAAACATGGTAGCATCAAAACAAAGAGGGATCATGGGAAAATCAACCCAAATTTAATCTATAATGAAATAAGATGTAGCTTTGATTGATTGAAGTTTATTTCGGATATAAAATAACAAAACATTTAACATCAGATATAAAATACATATTCGAAAAGGAGTGAGAAGTAAAACTGGAATGGAATTGTACTTTCACCTAGCTTTGTAAAAAAACTTTTACATTTATTTTTAATGGTCTGGTTTGTTGCTTTTTAAGTCAATTCATACTAAAGCATCAACAGATTTTCCATTTTAATTTGAGGATTCCCAACAGACAAAAGCATTTTTATTAGAATATATTTTAAAAACGACTATAATAAAGTCAACAAGCTACAAACCATTTGAGCCTAAACTAATACAACTTTCACATTCATTATTTTTCTCTCTCTGCAAATCCTGTTTGATCTGTCCGTGCTTGGTTCCCAGAAAATGTAATACGTGGATTATACCCGTGTGTCCTCAGCAAGACAAATCATGTACGGTAAAAGTCTAAAATCACATCTGCAATGTCTTTTCACCGAGGTTGTGTAATAGGATTTCTATGATGTATCATTATTGCCATAGCTGAGTATTTACTAGTACTTAAATGCTGAAGAATAGTTCGATAAATCGAGTCAAAAAAACACAACCTGCCTGGACAGACATCACTACCCTGAGGCTGACATTTTTTTTAGTATTTGTCGACACAAGCCATTCAGTTAGGAAAAAATCAAACTATAGGAGCATATTCTGTTCACCACTGTTTATTCGAAGGAGAAAGTGCACCATGAAACAAACACAGTATGAACATTCATTGCTTGGAACAGGTGGGAAAGGTTGCTAATTATTTTAGCTCTCAGCACATTACCATTGTTTCTGAAATCAGAAAATAAGTAGTATTCTATTATGTAAACCTGAAACATAAAGTGTTCGCATGTAGGAAACACGAGGGCTCATATATTAACACCGTAACTGAGCTGCATCACGAATAAATCAAGCTGAGGAGTATGCATTTTATTAACATGGTGGATGAACTTTTGCTGTGGTCTCTGTGGGAACACGTGCAGGTCTTCAGGCAGCTTAAAGAGGCTGCTCGGAGTAAGCTGTGTAACTCTTCACACGTGCAAAGAAGAAGGGTGTGTACATGCTGTCCAGGTCAAACGCTGTGATAACCGTTTCCCCAGTCGGCCTAAAAACAGAATTAATGTCAGTTCTGACACAAATACGGAAAGGTTTCATCTTTTCCACTACTGCTGGTTCTCATGTCTCTTACTTGTAAGTGATGTGGCAGGAGTGATGGATCCACACCAGCTTACTGAAACTCTGACGCCCCCCAGAGGACAGATGCAGTCCAATGTGGAAGTTGTGTTCAGCCTCTGAAGCTGGGTTCCGCCTGCAGAACCGATTCCTTTGAAACTCGGTCGCTTTCTGTTATTGAATAACAGTTTACAAGCTGAGTCATAAACTGGTTAAATGTTTGACTTTGAAAAGTCTTGTAAATTTTGAGTTTACAATGCAGATGAGCCTTCATGTGTTACCCATGAAATCACTAGTTAAGAATTAGTGCAACAATGGCGTTACAAGTAGTAGTAGTAGTGGAAGAAGAATTCAGATCCTTAAAGCTCAGAAGTAAAAGTTCTGCATCCAGTTCTGCTGCATTAATGTGTGTGCTGCATTTTACCGTTTAAGGTTTGCAATTTATAACTTGTTTATATGCTGTTGGGTAGTTTAATCTACAGCAATGTATCTTATATAATAAGATGGCATAGATAAGGTGGCTTCGTTAAAACTTAACACAAGACCCCATCTGGAGTGCTTCAAAGGTTACACAATGGCTGTTTACAACTTTCCTACAGTATATCCCAGCCCATAAATACCCCAAACATATTCTCACCTCCTCCTTTCTCTTGCAGACAACAGCAAAAACTTTGGTTTGATTATCTGTCTCCTGTGACAGACGGAAATGACCGAGCAGAGCAGATTCCATTCTGCAATATAAGACAAAATTCAACAACAGTGTAAAAAAAAGTGCTTCCACTCAACCTGTGATGTTATTTTTGATGTGTCAGCATCCATTCTGGCTGAGTTTGTAGAAAACAGAGATGTACCTGATGTTCTTGTTACGCAAGCGAGGAACAACGGACAGAGGGTCCTCGGGGGTCGTCAGCATGACGACTTGCCCGTCAGGGAAGAAACGGAGGTACCTGTGACAACGATGCCAACACTTAGCTGAAGCTGTGACATCTATACAACTCACAATCAAAAAACAATGATTAAAGTCAAACATCTACCTGTAGTACTCAACGTGATGCCAAGCCCTGTAAAATCCATCCAACGATTCCTCTCCCTGACGAATGTATGATGTCTTGCTGATATAAACACCTGAATGAATAATATGAATGCTAAATTAAACAACCAGTAAACCATCTTCATTGATTGTTCAGTGTAATAATAATAGAAAACAGATTCACCAGCGCACTGGCAGCCTCACTGGTGAGTTTTTGACTATTACAGAGCACTTTAAATTTGTAACTGATAAAATTACCATCAAAACGGACGCGAGGCCTTTCTAGAAACATCTCCCTCCAGGATTTGAAGGGTACAAGCTTGGTGCAGTTCCGTCCCCACACTCTTACACAGGCTGAGTGCCAAATCTCAGGGTCCCTGGAGAGAAATACAAAGTAAGAAAAAGATAGAAGATGAAGATAGAGTGTACCTAAAACAACACACACAAAACTGGCTTTTAATTACTATATCTACTGGACAACAACAATGTGAGATCCAGAATTGCTTGATCCCAAATCAGCAAATTTGAGACGCAAAACATGAGACAAGCAAGCGTCTGACGAACAAGCTGTCACACAATGATCTGCTGTGGCAGAGAGGCTGACCTTGCACAAATGTAAAACCCGCGACAAACCAACGAGAGCTGCTCCAGGGCTCGCATGTCCAGATCACTCGACACAACCCAACGAAAAATGTACATCAGGATTTCCCGCGGCAAGGCTGTGATAAAAAAATAAAAAATAAAATCTCAATAATGTCTTTAAACGCGTTTTCTAGCTCAAAAAGTGTCAGATTTTCTACCTGAAATGTGCAACTGAGTCAGATCCAACTCAGGAGTGCAGATCTTTGGAAAGAGGCTTTCCAGAGTGAGCTGCTGTTCGAAGTAGGCAAGTAGATCCTCGATCTCACCATCAATCTCATTGTCCTCCATGCTGCAGTAAAAACACAAGTTCAGTTTTAGACCTGACAATGTCCCTCTCTCTCATAAAATCCTACACAATACATTCTATAAAACAGACAACTTGGGCTATAGATCTGAGGAAAGCTTGCCTAATAATTCATCTAAAAATGTATCTACAGACCTGAAAGTTATTTTAATGTTGCATTTTACTTGATTTTATACATTCTATGTATTGTATTATATATTTTTATTATTCCTATATATCCATATCATGTTATGTGTTGCAGCAATTCTAGTTTCATCTTATTACTTGTTTAATCCTATTTTTGCAATTGATATCAAGTGGTGATTAAGAAATAATTTCCATAAAGTGCCGTCTACCACATAAACTATAATTAAAAAATGGTGCAACAAGCATTTTTTTGTGTTTTTAAAAAAACAACACAAAAAAATACACACACCTCTACCACAACTCTATGATCATATCAATTGAAGCTAAATTCATATGAATGAAATGATTAAGATAAAATAACATTTTTAGTTTAGAGATTATAATTTCAAAGCACAGACCTTTCACAAGTTAAATTATTTCAGACTTTGTAATATCCAAAAATAAAAACAAGCTTACTAGTTCCCTCCGACCCGGTCGGCATCAGGGGGACGGCTGTAGTTGATTTTAAATTCAATGTCAGGCACAAGCTGCATAGCCATTCGATAGAACTTGATAGCTGCAAGTAAAGACAGATGTCAAATGATACATTAACAAAGAAATAAAAACTATCTCATAGAGGAATTACAAAGCTATATGGATGGCAACTAAATATGCTCAATTACTGTCAGTGGCTCTGACATCTGAAGTGTTGAAATCATTCCCACGTTTCATTTACATCAATGATTGGTGGTTAGAAATGCTTATATATTTTTAAAATATATTTCTGATGTTGCATTTCCACAAGCTTACTGTGTAGTTAATTACGGCATTTGTGTACGTACCCTCATAGACTGCTCCATTCTGCTCTTCCTGAACAGCTCTCAGGAACAGCTCTGTGGCCTGACGGAAGAAAACACACATCAGTCATTCAACAGCAGGATAACTTTTAGTTCAATACAGCTCATAACATGATCTGGAGAAATCATTTCATAACGTACTTTCTCCTCCCGCGCAATATCTTGTGACCTCTTCAGACTTTTAGCTCGCAGCAGTCGGCCACTCAAATCACTTGCCCCAGAGCTCAATTTGAGCTCTGACATCCACTGGGCTCTGAATGCATGGAGCTCCAGCTGAAATTTAATGACAAAGTTATCAAGTGCCAAAAAGATCCTAAACATTGGTCTCAGTCTAACTATAATAGCAAGATTTATCAAATACTTCTGAATAAGTACCATGTGAAACAGCATACATCATCAAACTTTTACATGTTAAGAAAGACTTTTATTTACCTTTTTCCAAAACCAAAATCGAAAAGTGACAAACAAAAAAAAAATTCTGAAAAAAGTATGATTTTTAATTTTAACATAAGAATTATTGGTAGATACGTTTTTGTTTTACTTAAATTATATGGCCAAGCTTTGTGGGTAATTAGTGGTGTCAATCTGAATACATTTTGGCTGCCATGTAGAACAGTGGTATAACTTAAAGCCCAAACATTTACTGAGGAAGGATCACCAAGCTACAAGTGTTGGAAACAGTATGACAAGTGCAGCCTCAGTTTAAATTTTGAGTAAATTAGTATATTAACAGAAACAAAACCAAAAAAAACCCACATCGTCCTTGGAGTCAGATACCAAAACCAATAAATAATCATTAAAATTAAAATAAAACATAACAATCCTCAACTACTGTATGTTCACAGAAGATTTCTCACCTGAAGGTTTGGGTCATCTGAACCTTCATCTTCATCCTCGATAGTACTTGCCATATCTGTATTTTCTTCAGCCTGTACAAAAAGCAGGTGAATTACTTAAATTCATAACAGGAGCCGTTTATCCTCAAAACCTGTTAGTAGTGTGGTTGTGGATTTGTTTAGCCTTTGCAGTTTGTCTTTTTGTCATGTTTTTTTCTGTGTTGGTGAGATCAGTTGTAACAGAAATGTCTTTCTTCGCGGTGATTGAGAGGTTTAAAACTTTTAAATGTCAATAGAAAGGTGTGGTCAGAATAGTTGGCATTTTTAACAAGTCCTACTTGTTTGGCTGTCGTAAAGAACAATTAGCTAAAAATCCTGAAATGGATGGCTGCGAGTTTAACACACTGTTTGCTTTCTAAACCAGTATTTGCTAGTAATGAATCAATCAAATGTATGTTTTGGTAGGATTAGGTTTGCTCTTGACCTATTTTTATGCCTAAGTAAAAGACAGAACCTGCATGCCTGTTTGGTTCTGCACCTACAAAAGACATTTGAATATACTCTTTCATCAACAACCCAATTTAAGGAACTCACAAACATAAATATAGAAATACTGCAAATACACAAGAATTTTCATAGGTTGTTTATATTGAAATCCTCCTCCTGCATACGCTATAAGGCAAACTGTCAGGTCAGTAAATTCAAGTTAAAATAGTTTTATTCAGACTTTAAACTTTTGTTTACACCCATTCTTTAATGGCACAAAATGACTGTCAATCCTATACTTGATATTTTGAATGTGTTAATATTGCAAGATTAGTTTCTATTTCTAATCTTTATAATGCTTGATTTTGTTTTATCATCTGTATTACTTGTTTTGTGGAGCTTTACATTTTACATTTCACTGTACATCCTGAGTTGTGCATGTGACCAACAGAGACCATTAATTCCTTTCATTATTTATTAGTTACTGGCATACTGTTAAAGTGGTATTGCTTGCAGAAAACACGTGACAAGACAAAAAAAGTGTATAGATTATATTCAGCTTGTGAGAAATTGTGCCAACGTGGAAACTCCTTTAATAAACCTGACTGCTGGTGAAGCTAAAGTTGGCTGCCTAACCTGTTAATCTTGTTTACAAAAACAGCACACGACTGCTACACACCTCCACGTAGGTTCATGCTAACGTTACCTAAATGCACCATAAAGAGAATTAATATAAGCGTTACAGACGCATGCAAGTGTGTCGCTGATTTAAAAAAGACCTGTGGCTAAATTTAGGTCACAAACATGTCATAGCACGGTCTCAAGTTAACCTGAAGAGACACGTCGTGCAGAGCAGGGACTGAAGTGCAGAAATTCAGGTGACGTGAGCTAACTAACGTTAGCATGCTAGCTAGCTTGCACGTTTCTCTCTGAATAGCTGCTAAAAGCACGTTGACCCACCATGACAGCTCAGCTAGTAAGTCTCCTTTTTATCTTCACAAGCGGTCAACAGTAGCGTTTACAGTTCACGGTCGGAGAAACGGACAACACAACGGACATATTTACGAGCTCGCAGGAAAGCAGCCATTCCGCTGAGTGGAGGTTCAGTGACACAGGAAGTCAGTAGAGTGGCCAAGTTGGAAAGGGACGAGGAGCAGGTTGTTTCTATATCGTCACCCTGTTAAAATAATCGCCTAACTCGTTTTTCAAGTTTTGCTGGAAACAAAAAAAAACTTCACCAAAAGTGTAACATATAACATTTATTGATCATTTCACTCAAAAGGGATGTAACAAAGGATGGCTATTGGTATAGTAATAACACTGTGTGTAAATTATGTAACTTAAGATAAATAAAAGACTTAGGCAATTTTTTGAACATGCCTTTGTGACTTCAGCAATATATGGTAACACTTTATTTTGAAGGTGTCTACAAAAGAGTCACACAAGCCTGTCAGAAACATGACATGACAAGTATCATGAGCATTAATGTTACTTCAAAGTGTCATTAATGTTCATGACACATCCCATGTCATGTTTATGACATGCTCATGTCACTCTTATGTAGACACCTTAGAGTAAAGTGTTACCAATATTAGTATCAACAATAAAACACTAAAACTAAAACTAAACTGATAACTAAACAATCTCCCTCTCGCTCTTCTTTGCTGGATTCTTATCTGATGCTTATGAATGTGGCAAATTGTCAAAGAAGTGATGATCTTAAAGGGGTAAAATCACATGATCTGATCAACTGAGGATGTAGGTGAATCTACCATAGGTGGCCGGCGTCATGAGATGATTTAGGCCAAAAAAAAAAAAATTTGACAACAAATGACTTATTTTATTTTAACAGTGTGACGACATGGAGGACGAAAAATGACCCATTCGTCAGTTAATAAATGGTGAAATCACACACACACACATATAGATATAAAGACTGTATATAAAAAAGAAGAGTCATTTCACAGTGTGGTATTAGTACTTTTACTGAAATAAAGGATCTGAATACTTCTTCCACCACTGTCCTTTTTACTTTTTTACCTTTTTTTTAAAAATTAATTTATTTTTTTCATAATTTTTTTAAATTTAAATTTTTAAATTTATTTTTTTAATTTATTTATTTCTATTATTTTTTTCTGCGCTTCTGCGCATGCGCGGCCTTGTTGTGCTTCTGCGCATGCGCGGCCCTGTTACGCTACTGCGCATGCGCGGCCTTGTTGTGCTTCTGCGCATGCGCGGCCCTGTTACGCTACTGCGCATGCGCGGCCTTATTGCGCTACTGCGCATGCGTGGCTTTATTGCGCTACTGCGCATGCGCGAGGTCGCACATGCGCAGTAGCGTAACGAGGCACCAACAGGGCCGCGCATGCGCAGAAGCACAACAAGGCCGCGCGTGTGCAGTAGCGCAATAAGGCGCGCATGCGCAGTAGCGTATGAGACTGCGCATGCGCAGTAGCGTAACGAGGCCGCACATGCGCAGTAGCACAATAAGGCCGCGCATGCGCAGAAGCGCAGAAAAATAATAAAAATAAATATATTTTTTTAAAAATAAAAAAATAAAAATAAAATAAAAATAATTTAATTAAAAAAATAAATAAAATAACATAAAATAAAAGTTAAAAAAAAAAAAATCCATATCCATATCCATAACCACATTGCGCAGCGGGGCCGTGCATGCGCATTGCGAAAAAAATAAAAATTATAAATAAAAAAGTAAAGAAGTAAAAAGGACAGTGGTGGAAGAAGTATTCAGATCCTTTACTTCAGTAAAAGTACTAATACCACACTGTAAAATGACTCCACTCGTAGAACGCAGAGGTCATGTCGCCATTATGGTTTTGCGTTTGTGTTCAAATGATAGTCAAATTCATGTGACTTTAATCTGCTTCTTCTCAGCAAGGAGATTTGAGCAGAGAAGAAGATTGCGATACAAGAGCATACAGGGTTGGACACTTCCGGTTTCGCTTTGTGCTGAGAACGCTTTCGTTTCTTGGATTTTTAGAATATCGTTCTTTTTCATAATTTCAGAGTCATGAACGAGAATTATTATGAAACCCTCTCACGGCTATGCCTTTCAATTGTCTGAGTTTAGGGTTTAATGTTTTGCATATATTTTCACATCACCAGGGTATGTTTCTGTCTGCATACATGCGAGACTAAAAGGAGGGAAAGAATAAAAAACATGGAACATCTTAAAATAGTTATCTATTTATATGCCGCAGAGATTAAAGGTGTGCAGCAGGATGTGCAGAGTGAGGCTGCAGTGATTTAATCCATCTCGTTTTGCATTTCTGCCGACGTAGGAGAGCTGTGATTTGCTGTAATGAGACTGCAAACTGTTTTTACAGCAACGCGAGATTATGATGAGCTCTGTGACGAAAGAAAGGGCCCAGAAATGTTATTAATGTTGTGTGTTGGGCACACTGGATGCGGATTTCTGTCTTCTAACGGTGTCAGTCAGCTGATGATTCCCTCAGCCATTTGTTGAACAGCCATTACTAATGCTCGGCTATGTGTTGTTGTCGGTCTGACGTGAGGAGGGTGAGTGTTGTCTGCTGCTTCTCGTTTTTATTTCAAGTTAGGAGATAATTCAGTCCAAACAGGCCAGTTTCCCCCTCTGTAGCGCTATAATGTCGTTGTCAGCACCAGCAGCACCACAAAACAATTAGATGGATAATAGATAAATAAGATAGCGTTAATTGTATCACGTTTGCTACCATTAACTGCACAAAACAGTCGTTAAAATGTATCCAATATGCACAAACCGAGCAATAAAATGAACATTATTTTTCCAAATAACTGGACTTGACTTAAGTGGGAATTAGATCTGAATGTTTTTCGTGCTAAATTGCTGTTACGTTTGCTTTTACTTCGCTCAGTAAACGCTGATAAACATTAGCCTATAAACGTTAGCTAACTGTTAGCCAGTATTAAGAAGAAATACCATGAAAATGGCAGTGTTATGCTAGCAACTGTAGCTGTATGCTTCTTTCTCCAATTTAATCTTGTAATCTAATACAAGTCAAAAAACATCGGGAATGTTTGTAGCTTTTTTAGCTAACATTAGCATTTATTAACGACATTTAAGTGGAGATGTGATTACTAAAGGTCATATAACCAGCTATCCCTGTGTAGATTTCATGGGCTGTTACACTCAGTTCAGGCTTTACACAATTTCACTTATCAGGTAACTGTTAAAGTTATTTCAGGCATGCATTATTTGCGTCTGACAATTCTTTCCCCCTCAGAAATGTTTAATTCCATTGTTAAAAATGCTAAACTTGCACCCATCACCCACAAAGATCCAGAATTTATGAATATGCAAATATTACTTCAAGTTTACCTTTTAGATGTCTCTTACTGAAAAGTCCATCTCAATAGGAATAGAATTAGTATAATATTATATAACGATAAAATAATCAGCCTAGAGATTTCAAGTTTCCAAATCCCTGCAATGTGTGACCTAGGGGCTGTCCTCGACTTAAGAAATTCCTGGTGGACTAACACTCATACAATTTTGTCAACTAGGCTTAATCCATTATTTGATTTAATCGACAGATCTGTGAAGTTTTTCCACAAAGAATCATGCAAAAGTCTTGTGTTTACCAGATATGTGCTTATGTTTCTCAGAAATAAGTCATTCAGCATGGTAGAAACATTTAAAAAAAGATTAATCCGAAATTTTAGTTGACTAAAATGAATATGCCTACATCCTACTGCAACCATACCATAAAATGCCACTAAATCCTACACACCTATCCTCAAATGTTTCAGGAAGAAAGAACTGTGACACTGAAAACCAGGAAAACTCTTAATGAATCATCAGGCGTGTGTGTGTCTTGTGTTAACACAAGAGTGTTAATTACATATTATTTACAGTAGTAGCCTAGCTTAGATTGAAATGTAGTGAGACGGTCCAGTTAACACTTGATTTGCACCATTTGGAAACTGTTAATAGATTTATTGCATGATAGTGATATATCAGCATATTGTAGCCGATACATACCAAGAAATTTCGGTACAAGATGGCCAATGAACATGTTATTCATCCAGCTACTTAACTAACACCAGTTTTTGTCGTCTATCCTTCACATCCTCAGCTAGAAGGAGGCAAGTCCATGACGCCATGAGTCTTCAAGCTCTGCCCGTGGTTTTCTGCTGTTGTCACAGGAAAATCTGGTTGCATTCAGCAGCAGGAGGCACATATCTCTATTTTCCACCCGATTATTAACTTCCCCTGGATGCTATGGAAGCACGAGCACAATGAATAGATACACTACCATCAGACAGCTCGGGGATGGCACCTACGGCTCAGTCATCCTCGGCCGCAGTCTGGAGTCCGGAGAGCTAGTTGCCATAAAGAAGTAAGTCTCTGGAAAATTGTGTGTGTTTTAAAATCTACAACAGATTTATTTTTTACTGGGGTGCCATTTAATGTCTTTTCAAACAAATATTTTAATAGGAAAACTATTTTTCAGAATGAAAAGGAAATTCTATTCCTGGGAAGAATGCATGAACCTTCGTGAAGTCAAGGTAAGTTTGTCTTTTCTACATTTTGAACAAAATGTCGCACATTTAAGTAATGGAAAAATCAACCCAAAATCAACTGTACATTACATTCAGAAAATTAATTAATTCAACAGTAAACAACTATTTACTATGTAAACCCACTCCACACTGCTCTCATACAGCGGTTCTGACCCACAGCATTGTTGCAGAAGCGTAACATTATATAGCTTCTCCAAATTTGGGTGTGCAATATCACTGCTGTATGCTGAATTACTAACTAATCTGAAAAACAATGTTGTTTAGGAGTGGTACAGTAAAACAGTGGCTAAATTCTGAATTTAGTTGCAAGATTTTTTTTTTCTTCCCCAAGATGTGAGCTGCATTCCTCCGAGACTCTTCATAAATATGTACATCAGTCAATAAGCATCACAATGGAATAGCCAGCATTAAATAACATTTATAGTGTTTGAATGCAGTGACAGAGAAGCAGTTTATTGGTGACTGTGTTTCTGATTGGGTTGATTTTTCACTTTTTGTGTAGAAAAGAGATGTAACTTAATGATAACTTGATGATTTGAGGGTAATGCAGTAATAATAATATGGTTAATATACTGTACATTTTAGTCCAGTTGTCAAATACTCAAAACGTTCTGTTGTTTTCTTTAACACCATTCAGTATGTTACTGTCTAAATTTCCTCACAGCTCAAAGTCACACACCAGCTCTAAGAGTTGAAGGTGATTCTTGTGTGCTGTTGGTTTTGAGCTCTGGTTCCCATCCCCGGCCTACACACCCCTTTCCTAGAGCTTGACCTTAACGCAGCAAAACATGTGTAGAACACGCTGGTCCTTAGAGTCCTGCTAATTGGATCATAATTACAGCATGTCACACCATTTAATCTCAAAATCCCATTACAGCTTTCCCCCCTTTACTAAAATTTAGCATGGTTAAACCTATATCATCCCAGTGCATGGGAAAAGTGTTTTTATCTTCATCCCGCTTTGTATTTTCCCTTTTTTAAAATAGTAAGTATAAACCCCACCTTTGCAGCATTTCCCCTCCAAACTCCATTGTGTTCTAGAAGCCATGTTTTAACAAGAAAGGTTTGTTTCATAGTTGTAGGGCGTGCTTTTGAATGTGCTGCAGTGACCTGTGTGTATTGTCCAGCATGGTTAGATTGAGTTTTTTTTTTAAATTTCTACTAGAATTTTTGTTTATGCATGCTACATATTCTTATATTATCTATTTCTTTGATTCTTTCAGTCCTTAAAGAAACTCAACCATGCTAATGTGATCAAACTTAAGGAGGTTATTCGAGAGAATGATCACTTGTACTTTATATTTGAGTACATGAAGGAAAATCTATATCAGCTAATGAAGGACAGGTGAGTATAATTGATACTTGTTGCAATATTAATGCTACATTTAAAACCATATTTTATAAACGCTAACATTTGTTTGTTTCTTGTTGCAGGACTCGATTGTTTCCTGAATCTGCTGTAAGAAATATTATGTTTCAGATACTACAGGGGCTCGCTTTCATTCATAAACATGGTACGTCTGTTTATGACTCCAGAGATCTAAATTAACCCGCTGAACCCCCAAGAAGCTTCAGGGCGTCACATTCTGCTCACTGTGGCCTTGTTTTTGAAATATCACTAATTTAAGCTTAGATTTGATCTATATTTTATGACTGAAACATTTGTCAAATATGATTTGTCAGATATGTAAAAAAAAAAATCTGATGATAATTTCAGTTTTCACAGTTTCTGGCTATGATAGTTATGATTACTATAATAATAGTAGGCATTTGCAGAAGCAATTTTTTTATTTTGGTCTGTTTTAAATTGTAAGAACTTAAATGTTCTGGTAAATATTAGTTACATTTAGTTTAGGTAATCAGAAAATTATTATTTGTATAATTTATAAATTCAAAGAACAAAGCATTTATTTTGTTAAAGTAATTGATTTATTGATTGTATATAATGGGCAAATATTTTGGTTATGGGTGGAGTTTTGTAATTATATAGAGCAGGATGCACAGGTTGTGAGAGGGGAGTTTTTTTTAATCTGTCAGAAGTGATAAGGAGCGTCACAGTGAGTGTTTAGTTTACATGGATATTGTCTATTTCTTTGATCACTGAAATAAATTAAGAGCAAATAAACGGATCTGTGTTTAAAGCTTTGATTCATTTCAGAATGTGTCACAAAATAATACCAGATCAGCTCCTACCACTTAAGTGACAGTTTAAACACTTTCTTGGAAATTGCCACTACGGCATAAAAAAAAAAACCTGTGCCTTTCAAACACACTGGCTGGTTGTGGGGTTCAGAAGGTCAAATGAGGCAGATTTTACATATTGTATCATTTGAGTCAAGATGATCATGCAATGTGTGTTTTGTTAGGGTTTTTTCACAGGGACATGAAACCTGAAAATCTTCTGTGCATGGGCCCAGAGCTGGTGAAAATAGCCGACTTCGGGCTCGCCCGTGAAATCAGATCTCGACCGCCATACACGGACTATGTCTCGACCCGATGGTGAGTTTCTCTTAGAGTAAACATGATGCACTTTGTTTAATAGTTCAGTGGACTCAAGTCCAAGCACCGTCTCTGTTTGGACCAGGTACCGAGCCCCAGAGGTGCTCCTCAGATCCACATCCTACAGTTCACCCATAGACCAGTGGGCAATTGGCTGCATCATGGCAGAGCTCTATACCCTCAGGCCTCTTTTCCCAGGCTCCAGTGAAGTGGACACCATCTTCAAAGTTTGCCAAGTCTTGGGTACGCCAAAAAAGGTGAGTTCTTTTATGTGTACAGCAGAATCAAAATGAGTGAACTGTGTTTGTCATTCGTGGTCACACCCTGTCCATACAGGACAGCACTGTAGGTATTTTTCCTGTTACAGGTCGTCCCTCAATATTTTTTTCCACTTACTGCTGTACTATTTATAGTGCTGTTTAAAGTAAAGAAAACAGATTCTCTTGTTCAATATGATTCAAACTCTGTGTGTTCTGCCTCTAGAATGATTGGCCGGAGGGATTCCATCTGGCTAGTGCTATGAATTTCCGTTGGCCTCAGTGTGTACCCAGTAATCTGAAGACACTGATCCCAAATGCCAGTCCTGAAGCAATCCATCTGATGACCGACCTGCTCCAGTGGGATCCCAAGAAGAGACCAGCCTCTGCCCAGGTAGCGTCTGACTTCACTCCCTGACCTCCTCCTACTGAACATACAGGATGACAGCTGATGTTGTTTTGTTTAAATCTGGATGTGTTTACAGGCCCTCAGGTACTCTTACTTCCATGTGGGCCAGGCTCTGGGCACTCCTCAGCAGATCCTGGAGCAGGGCAGACCTCAGCCAGGCCTTGTGCCGCTGCAGGCTCCTTTACAGTCACAACAGACGCTGCAGCAACAGCCCCTCCTGTTGAAGCCTGTGCCCCCCTCCCAGCCTCCACCTCCCAACCAACACTGCTCCCCCTCCAGGCCTCTCCAGCAGATCCAGCCCTCTGCTGTATCTGCAGCCGCCCAGGCGGCAGTGTACCAACGGCACACAGAGCTGGTGCGAGAGCAGCAGCCGAAGCACATCCTGAAGCAGGAACAGAGCGGAGGAACGCCACAGCCCCATCTACCTTACATTGTTGACAAGACTCTCCAGAGCAAGGTGAGGCTGGAGATATCAGACTAATTTGCCTAATCTCCACTGCTCTTAAGACTGCGGTGGAAACCCGGAAACAATGGTCTAAAGCAGGGGTAGGCAACCTGCGGCTCCGGAGCCACATGTGGTTCTTTAGGCTATCTGCAGTGGCTCCCTGTGGCTGTGACAAAACAAAATCATACGACATGAACAGTTATTTCTGTTTTCCCTATAAATGCTATTAAAATGTCTACAGCAACTTAACATCTACATTTTGCCAACTTCATGTCTAGTTTTGAGTTTCTCTAGCTAGACTAGCTTTTGATTCCAAATCTCCTGAGATATTTCTTGGGTGTCCAGCCTCTCATTTGCACTTGGCTCCTTGCTGCATTTTGACAAAATCATATTAAAATGCCCATTATTACTTATTAGGAATGTTGGTAGACTAATTTAGGCTCAGTAGGCTGTTACTTCTTCATTGTGAGGCTCAAAATAATGTTTGCGGCTCCGTTCCGACATTATTACTATTTTTTTGTCCAACAATAGCTCTTTTGTTAGTAAAGGTTGCTGACGCCTGGTCTAAAGGAACCTTTAGGTCCTTGAAAAGTTGTTCATGGGACTAAGTCCTGAGAACTTATTGGAAAACTTGTTTCTTTAACTTGGGTATGTGGAAAATATTTCTGTAATACGATTGATGTTTTTTTTTCAGCAAACAAGACAGGAGTCCGAAAAAGCAAACCTAATGAGCTACCAGTTGAAACCTAAAGGCGGGCGGCGGCGTTGGGGCCACGGCACAGGACACCTTAAGAGTGACGACTGGGACGACTACGAAGAAACCGACCTGACATCCATTAGTATTCTTGGAAAGAGTAACTTCACCGCAGACAAGTCGAGGCAGGCGGAGGACGCAATGAGCAGGTGAGGCTAAAATCTCCACCGCAATGATGTATTAGCAAAACATGCAAAAAGACTACTACTGCAAACAGGTAACTCACAATACCTTTGTGTCATTGAATGCCCTCTGTCTTTTAGATACGGAAATGTTCTGGATTTCAGTCGACCCAGTGGAAAGGAAGATGCACCTTTAAACCTGAACAAGAGTGCAGCCTATCAGGAGCCGTCGAGAACCGCTTCTGCCAAACAGCATTACTTGAGACAGTCAAGATATTTACCTGGTAATATACAATGGAAGACTTCTAAAATAGATGTTTGTCGGACTGAAGTAGTCTTTAATTAAATGGTGTACCTTACCTGTTTCAGTTTGATTCAAATTAACTTGTGTTTGTGCTTTTTTAAGTACAAGGACAAGATTTTGTGCAAATATCTGATAATCTCTCTATGTCCCCTTCAGGTATTAGCACAAAGAAGAACGTGGCCATAAATGCCAGTAAAGACTTCAGTGGAAGTCATCTTTGGGGCAACAGCAGTATCCCATTCGGAGGGACTCTGCCGAGTAGAGGCGCTCACGGTAATCTCTCAGGACAGATTACACTTTCTAACCTCACTGCAAAACTTCACAAGATAAACAACACCACCCATTAATTAATGACTCATTGTATTATACCAGAAGCATTGTAATAAATAACAAAATCTCACACAAAAGGTACATTAAACCATGACAAGGATATGTTACATTTAAAGGAACACTCCACCGTTTTTTCATATTAAAACATGTTATTCGGGTAAGTAAGACGAGTTGATACAGACCTCTTGCGTCTCAATGCGTGCACTCAATCGCCCTGGCACGCGGAGCTACTTGGCTAGCACTTAGCTTAGCCCAGTTCATTCATTAGGATCCACACAGATGGACAGTTAGAAGCAACCAAACGTTTTCCCTATTTAAATACAGCTACACGAGTAGTTAAACGACCAAGTATGGCGACACAAAATAAAACGTGGCGCTTTTCGAAGCGGATAAAAAGGATAACTATAGTGTATGGCGGAATAGCACTTGGGAGCACTTCGACTCGGCGCAGTAATATCATCACTTCCGCTCCCTCTCACTTCCGTCAGGAGTGATGAGGTATGATTAGATATAAAAAGTGTTCCTTAAAAAAATTAATTTTGAGGGGTAGTTAAATTAGGGATTAAAGGGCAATATAAAAGAAAAAAAGAGAGAAGCCTGGAGATACTTATCTTAACAGTCGGCATGGAGGTCCTCCAGGGATCCCCACAGCTCCAAAAAAGTGTGAAAAGGCTGAGCCATTTCTTGGATTACTACTGCTCTGTTTTCTTTTCCATGTATCACTGTCCCTTTATTTGAGAGCGAATACATCCAGGAACTGAACTAAATGTTGCATGATCCCCTGGTCACTCTCACTCCTCTTCAGTTCTTCTCCATGCTTCTTTTGTTAGATAATTACCCCTCCCCAAGCTTACAGGTGTGCTTAATTTCTACCTTTCCTATCATGCTGGTAAAGGCTCTTCTGTAGTTGTTGTTTTTTGTTTTTTTTCCCTGTTTTGCTACAGGTTCATACTAGTATTCTGGGGTTCTACCTGAACATGTTTACATGGTTTAATGTTCAAAAAACACCTCATACATCTCATACTGCCCATAGTCCCCTGCCTCTGAGCTTTTGGTGTCTCTGTTCCGTCCGTTATTACAGCCGGGGGAACGACTGTAATGAAGGATAGATGTGCCTTGTACTGTGAGAAATCTTCAATAAAACCCTCTCAACCAATAATTACACAATCAAACATGTTCAAGCAGATATGAATTTGAGGAGAGATTATCAACATCAGCAAAAAAATTACTGGCATTAGCATGTCGCTACATGTAGCAGTGTATGCAATGTTAACACTGCAGCAGCATGCCTGGAGAAGATTACCATATATAGAAATCCATCATGAGTTTATGTTTGAGCCGAGAGTAGAAAGAACCGTTGGGGAAAAAAGTGTTCAGGCGTGACTTTTGCCGCATTGTTTGAAACTTTGGCCATGTTTAATATGAGCGACCAACATTCTATATATAGAAAGAAAAGCTTAATAGATCCCCTTTAATGTTACTGTCATCTTTGCAAATTGTTTTTATCACTAGATTCTAATAAATACATGTGTTTTGTTTGTTTTGAATATCAGGTACAAATACAATCCCAGGTGGATACATGCCGTCGTTTTACAAGAAAGACATCAGTTCTGCCGGTCACAGAGGACACCAGGGTCCTTCAGTGGAATCAACAGCATCAAGTGAGCTTTCTATCATACTCAGCTGTCTATATGTTCACTGAAAACTTTTCTAACGCCTCTAAATAACCTGATGCTGATTTAGATTATGCAACGTGGCAGTCTGGCCGCAGTCCGATGAACAGCTCCAGCATGTCGCTGATCAACAAGAGCACCCCTGGCCTGCTGCCTCGCCCACCGGTCCAGACCATCCACGGGCGAACAGACTGGTCTGCCAAATATGGACACCGCTAGTGCCCTGCCTGGAGCTCTGACCTGTGCTCCTAAGAACTCTTTCACCTCCAAAGAGTAGGCCTAGTTGTTTTATAATCAGAAATCTGTACATACATCTTACACAGCAATAATTTTGTTTTTCATTATGTGTACTATGAATGTCGTGAGTTGTAAAATATATAAAAGTGTATGTGTATATTTAAATACAATCGGCAAAATGTTGAGCCCAGATTTGCTCCTCAGTGTTTTATTTTGTATTTCTGTAACATAACCACTGTCCTACAAAGGTTACAACCTCAGTTTTGTATCAGATTTATCACTGAATGTTCACCAACAAGTATACATAATATGCATATTATAATTTTATGAAAACTTCACTGTGACTTTATTTCGGCTGCAACTTATTACTTTGCCTCTGTACAGTTGAGTGATTTTTTTTATTTTTATTTTTTACATTCTTGCTGGTTTTGTTTTATGATGGTAGCCTCGTCAATCAGGTAATGATAATTTGTGCATTTTAGGTTTTGAATTAAATTTTACTAAAGGCTGTGCATTCATTTCAATAAAAAGAATACAATGCAAGGGGTTGCCACACTGCGCAAATCGTTTCTTAAGTAAAATGATCCAAGTTAACATGTTATACCGCCTTGGCCAAAGTGAGTGTGATTATTGAATTGACAGTTATTGAGTACAATTAAACTTTTGACTGGGTGCTGATGTGTTCAACTTGTTTAATTTGTCATGAAACTCATGAAATTGATTGGCTTACTGCAGGCCTTTAATTTTTTTTTTTTTTTTTTTGTAATGTGTCAACTACAAAAACAGGCTTTTGAGGCCCTGAAAGGATCTCCCTGCACTTGTCCTGTAGGACTGCAGGTATAAGTATTTTTAAGGCTACATTGCACTTAATAGACACCTAATGGAGGTACTCTCAAATTAATGGCTTAGATTATGTTTGTAACCACACTAACAGTTTGATTGTTAACTTTTAATATGCTACATGGCACCACCTACAGGAGGGGTTCCAGTGAAATAGGGGCCAAATAAACTAAGTGATTTTATTGTCAATAGCATCCTATGGTATATCAAAAAAGGTGCTGGAGATAACAGCTGCAGGACATACGGTCATACAGCAACATATTATATATGACAACACATATTATACCAACACCTCACTAGAGAGCTTAATCAAAAATAGAATTATAGTTAGTTAGGTTTTCATACCACACTATCAAAGAAGATGTTTACCTAGTAAATAATAGTCCCTTCTTCACTAGAATGAGGTAGATCTAGCAATACCACATTATTAAAATAATACTGTCCTGCATTTATAATCTTAGTTCTATGTCAATAAGTACTAGCATTGAAATATACCAAAAGTCATTTACTAATAAGTACTCATACAGAATGGAAAATCATATGCTACATATCACCTTATATCACTAAAAAAGCATGTGAAGGTGGAGCTACTTTTTTTTACCTATTAAAAAAAATTATAAATGAATGATATGAATATCCAACAGTAGCTGTAGACCTCCACGAGGTCCATCAGTCCCTCAGAGTACATGTTGATCCTGAAGGAAAGCATACACCGTGACACATTAATTCACTAAAATCACCTTATAGAGGCCACTTTGACTATTTAATGAAATGCACCATCACACGGTCTTTGGGATTATTTTTAGCCCTGCAGCAAGCCAATCAATTTCATGAGTTTAATGACAAATTAAACAAGTTGAACACATCAGTACCCAGTCAAAAGTTTAATTGTACTCAATAACTGTCAATTCAATAGTCACACTCACTTTGGCCCAGGCGGTATAACATGTTAAATTAGATCTATTGTCAAACAAACGTAGTGAAGTAGAAATCTAAAGTAGCACAAATTGTACTTAAAAATACACTGTGTAGGCTACATTGTTACTACAATATTACTATATCTAAAACAGTTCATAAAACTGAAATTCAAAGGTTGATATTGAAAAAGTAAGGCAGACTGCCACGTGCAGCGCCTCATTTGGATGTGCCTGACGCTTGGAGCTTAACTTCCCTACGTTTCTCCTACAAATGGGCCTTGAGCTTGTTTGGAGGTTCTAGCAGGGGAGCGCAGCTACTGGTACACCGATGGATGGTCGTCCGCCGGGGGGACCTCGTCCTCTTCCACCGAGCGCGGAGCTTCGGGAGGGACACACATGGAGCGGTGAGGGAGGAAGGGGACACCCGCCTAGCCAGCCAGATCAGCCGAATCAACCCTAGCGATCAATGGGGTGACAGATGTCGCAGCCAGATCGCCCTCACATCCAACTAACAAGGAGGGAGGCGTGGTATTTATATCAGGCACTACACGACAACCGTTTCATGTAATGGTGTCAAAAAATAGACGCAATATAACAGTAAACACACATTAATGCAGCTGTCACGTTTAAAGACATAGATGACGTTCAGACTTTGGACACACCGAAGAATAATTAGATTAACTCGTTTTTTTTGGTCAGTTAGTGTTTTTCCCATGATGTCTTGCGGCAGTATGTTAATGAGCCATGTTTCTATTGGTCAAAACCCACCAATCTCAGGCTTCAGATGGTTTCTCCACCTTTATATTTTTTTCACTCGATTCCACAACATTATATAACGGCTTCACTTTATTTCACAGTTCTCTTTTCACCCTGATTTCTCAAGACAGCTGGGTCGGCGCACGGGTATGACCAATGACACTTTAACTCAGCTTTTGGTAAAGTTACGTGCATTTGTATTCAGCAATACGAGTTTGTTTACTGTTTATGTCTCTCTTCTTTTAGTTTTATAGATTCACTTTTACACTTCCAAAAATTCTAACCATGTCTGGGAAAGTTGTGCTGCACTACTTAAACGGAAGAGGGAAAATGGAGTCTATCCGTTGGCTCCTGGCTGTTGCAGAAGTTGAGGTACATAAATGTTAATTTTTGCTGTTTTTTGGGGCCAAACGTCCTGAATGTGCCCTAAATTTATAACTTGTGTCCACAGTTTGAAGAGATGTACGTGACAACCCGTGAGCAGTACCTGAAACTCATTAGTGGTAAGGTTTTTTTTATCGTGTTAAAAGTTTATTACCTTCTGGACTGTTTCGAATGCATACCTTGTAAACTTCAACCCACTTATGATGCAACAAGGCTTAGACCAGGTAGTTTCCCCTAGCTTGGGTGTGCCGCCCTGCATGACCTGCTGCTCTGTTGTCTCTGCAGATGGAGATCTCATGTTTCAACAGCTCCCTTTGGTGGAAATTGATGGCATGAAGCTTATTCAGACTAAAGCAATCTTGAGTTACATCGCAGACAAGTACAATCTTCATGGCAATAATCCCAAAGACCGTGTGATGTAAGGTCCATTTCATAAAATAGTCAAAGTGGCTTCTAAAAGGTGATTTTAGTGAATTAATGTGTCACGGTGTATGCTTTTCTTCAGGATCAACATGTACTCTGAGGGACTGATGGACCTCATGGAACTCATAATGATGTTGCCCTTCACCGCAGATACAAAACCAAAACTCGAGGAGATTGAAAAAAAAGCAATAAGCCGCTACCTTCCTGTGTTTGAAAAGGTACCACCATTCTCTGTACATATTATATGAAGTGTTGTGGTCTAACAACTGATTAATGTAATAAAAAATGCATCACCAAACAAAATATTTTGACAAACAGGTGCTGTCTGGGCAAATCTACCTGGTGGGAGGAAAGCTGAGCTGTGCAGATGTGCAGCTGCTGGAATGCACCTTGATGTTGGAGGAGAAATTTCCTGGTGTCCTCGCCGACTTTCGCAACGTCAAGGTAAATTTGTGAACGGATTATGAGAAAATGGGTCCAGGGGCACAGACATGTAAAAGGCCCCATCACCTCTCGTACATAGGAGGAAGAGACACAGAGTTTAGCCTTGGTCTGTGGTTGTTTTACCTCTTTTTGTAGTTTGTTTGTATCTCTTTGTGGTTGTTTCATCCCTCTTTATAGTAATTTTGAGTCTTTTATGACTCTTTGCAGCTGTTTTGCATCTCTATGAAGTTTTTTTGGTCTCTTTGTGTCTTTGTAGGCCCGTTTAATAATCCATTCATTGACATACCGTATACTGCTACATATACAGAACAAAATCAATAACAAAAATACAGCTTGTTCCTATGAAACGCCAGTATATTGTTAATAATCATGAAAAAATGGATTATTGAATGCTCTGTTAAAGCATGACATCCTGTGTTTCCCTCCAGTCTTTCCAGGGCAGAATGACCGAGATTCCCGCTGTCAAGAAGTTCCTGCAGCCAGGCAGCAAGAGGAAGCAGCAGCCAGATACAAACTATAAGAAAGCCGTCATGGAGGTGTTTAATATTCAATTGCCACTGCCTTGAACTTTGTACTTTCCTCACACAGGCAGTGTAAATGATTCATTATGCAAGCACAGTGTACGACATGTGGGTCATTTATATTTGCTGATTAATGTTGAGATATATAATGCACTATCTGAGACAACTTTAAATAGTATGAATCAATGTAACCCTTTATAACACTGGTGTTTTTAATGTGAAGGTTCGATTTAATAAACTTTAATTTTTTGACGAGCATATGAGAAGCTGCTGTTTTTGTTGTTATTTTCACACTGTATACAAAGAAAAGCATTTTTTACAAGAATCACATTTGTTTATTTAGTTCTGCTGTTATTACAAAAAACTTATTTTTTCTCTTTTAAGGTAAAGACACAATGTGTAAGCAGTCAATAATAGGCATTTTATTCTTAAAACTTGGCCCCGTTTTCAGTAATTTCAACATTTGAGATTACAAAACCTTGATAGTGTAAACAGCCTTGCATAACTGAAATTTTAGTGTTAATAGTAAACACCCTGCCAACACAAACAATTGCAACCACAAAGCTTGAGTACATAATCTCCAACCAAAAGATCTGCATTCATGCGCATGCTTATATTAAAAAATAAAAAAGCTGTTTTATCTAGATAGATCAAGACAGGTTTACTGAAATAAGATTAGGAGTTAATCTTAAATCTGTTGAACACAAACTGGTAGCTTTTGCAAAGTTTCTAGTCACATGAAAGTTAATTACCATACGGATTGTTTAAGTATAATAACTGGGAATGCTGTTTCCTTTAAAACAAGGCTTGTTCCATTAGACACAGAGAGCCCTCAGGCCGGTCAGCGTTATTCCTCCAGTCACATCACGAAGTTCAGTAGCAGTCGAAACACCATCAGCAAACTGTGAGACAGAGTCAGCAGATTGGGAGTCAATAAAAATACAATTGTGCAATAAGATTTATTTCACAATGTGTTTGCTCAATAAACTTTTGTGGACATCTGACTGACCTCAGCCCGGTCATAAGGCCAGCAGGCAGTAACTTCCCAGATTTCTTGTATCTCATTCCCATCACAAGCGAGAGGACTCCAGAGGAAACTGAAAAAAACAGAACACCATAATATTATATTATTCTAATTCTCTAACTCATTAACTGTTGAATATCAGTGTATGAGGCTGAACTCAGAAATACTCACGCAATGAGACCTTGATGTCCTTTGGGTCATTGGAGACGTTGTATGCACCATATGCCGATAACAAACCAAAAACTAAACCAGCCATCAAGGACATAACGCTGGCTTCAATGACACAGAGACACACAGTGATTATCAGGGACAATAATCTCACAAGTTAATCATGTGGCAAAAAAATTTGATGAGCTCTCTGACAAAATGAGATGTTTTTTTTTAACCTTTTCTCTTGTATCCCATAAATCCTCCGAAGGCGATGGCTGCAGCATAGGCAAATCCAAACCAGTCCACTGCCATCATAAAGCTGTAAGCAGAAGTACAGTAAAGGGTTTAATAAAACTTAGTATTCATGTTGAACTAAGACTTAACAAGAAACAGACAGGTATTTGTTGAACAATGTACAAACACCAGAGATACAAGCTATTTACATTGGACCAAGAGAAAGAATATATATATATATATATATATATATATATATATACTCTTATGAGCTGTTTTTGTTGTTATCATTATATATGTCCAAACAAATGTACCTTTACTTGTACCAGGCATTAAAATGAACAAGAAATTGAAGAAAAAATGGTGGTCTAATAATTTTTTTTTATGACTTATATTCTATTCTTTTTTATGCAAGAAAGTTCTATTACGCTTTTTTTTTTTTAAATTTCCATGACTTTAAATGCTTTCATAAAATAAATAAACTCGTTATAAAATAGAGAATATTATTATTAGCTCAAAAGTAATGTTTGTTATTGTCCACATCATGACATGACATGACATGACATGACATCATGTCATTAATTTGGCTTCTGGAGTTATGGAAAATTTCAAACATTTAATCCGTAACATGCTACCAAAGCACAATGATATTGTAAGATGATTCAATACTTTGAATTTAGGTATCCCTGAGAGATAATACTAACACAGTAATACTTGTCTTTATGTACTTTAACCCGTTATCACATCATCTACCTGCAGGGTGTCGGACACACCTGTAGGTGTCGCTGTGAGACCTCCAGTGGTTAAAACATAAAACAACAACAGAGGAAGCGTAAAGAAAAAAGCACGCACATTCTATTATAATTTACTTCATGCCAAGTACGTATTGTTATGATACCAGCATTGTAGATAAATGCATTTCGTCTTGGTAAATATTACATACCTTGAGTCCAAACAAGTGAGCAGCAGTTACAAACGTTACCTTCAAACTGCGACTGCACTTCCTAGTTTCTGCCCACAAACCATAACACGCATGCGCCTTTTGATTCGTGTTGTATTCCCTGACTTCTGATAAAGTGGGAAAGTAGTGTTGAAGAACGTAATTTTTTTTTGTTTTTTATTGAACAATTGAAAATACAAACTCTCAACGAGGATAATAATAGTAATAATAATACAAATGAAAGTTGTGTACAATACAAGTGCAAAATAAAAGATTAGGGGATTCAAGAAGCAAAAAGACACACATTATCAGGCATTTAGTACAAAAAAACGGAACAGAAAAATAATAAAATAAAAATAAGTTATAATTCAGAACATCAGGAGACGGGCAAAGTCCAAACTTAATTTAATGGCTTATTTGCTTTTTTTTTTTTTTTTTTACCTTTTTAAGGGATAAGAAAAATAATTTAAATTCATGAATAAAACCAGAGAAGGAAGGTTTAGAATTTCTCCACTTTGCACAATGAATATGATATTTACCCCAAAGTATTATTATGTTTATGGGGTCTGAAACACATAAGTCAAAATTATCCATATAAAAAATATGATCTAATTCAAATGGCGGCACATTATACATTTTTAAAGAAATCCAACTTTTAATGTTACACCAAAAACATTTTGCGATAGGGCATAAGAAAAACAGATGTTCCAGGGTTTCACTTTTACTATTACAAAAAGAACATTGATCCACCTCAAAATCAAATCTTTTTTTTGAGAAGTTATGTACAAGAACGTAATAGTTACCCGTAAAATTAATATATTATGTATGTTTCTTTTTTTTAAATGCTCAAATATCTGTGGTATTTTCTTTCAGTCCCTAAACTTCGTACAGACTGTATATTTTTGACTCTACATATTTTGATATTTTTCTACTATATGTATATAAATATATTACGGCGGAGTTTGGGAGCACATTTAGAAAAAAAAATAATTACGAGAATAAAGTCGAAAATATTGAATTCATTACGACAATATTTTCGACTTTATTCTCGTAATTAATTAAATATTTACGACTATTTTCTCGTAATTCACTGATTAATTCATCAATTTGAGAAAGAGGAATTCCTTAAGACTCAGAATTATTTGTGTTATATATTGATTCAATCTATATTAATTTATTAACTCTATGCTGTTTATTAGAGTATGCTGCTTGCAGTTATTGTTAGATGTGTTTAATATCGGTAATACTGTTGTTATTTTAATATGTTTGATAAAGGTTAGACAAAACACAAATAACCAGAGATTAATATATTATTGTTCCTAATTAAATGCTTTAAAAAACATGTTAAATTTTCAATAAATGCCATTTATGCAATGTTTCCCTACACAGTTTAATATTTCCAGGCCAAGTCCATTGCTCATTTATTTTTTATTCAGTTAAGTTTTGGACTGAAATTGCTTTATTCATCTGTGAATGTATTGTTTAGTCCCAATCTTAGAAAGTATGGTCTTATATTTAAATACTGAGTCCAACTACTCTAAAATAAATGACTCTGTAAAATGGCTTTGTCTCTTCTGCAAATATCATTCTCTGAAAGCCAGAATTCTTCAGTTTTCTACCAAAAACATTATATAACTAGGACTGCAAGCAGTACTGAACGGGCCCTCGCAGTACACGCGTGTCGGGGCATGCTGCCGTCGGGGTGTGTGCGTTACAGGGGCCAGTCTATACCACCCCTATGAATTTCATTGCCTTAAGTGTTATAGTGTGGCCACGGTACCGAATATGAAATTAAACTGCCATCACAGTGCCACCTAGGGGCCGATCAATAAAACCTTAAAGGGTTATCCTCAGGAGGGCATTGACAATAATTGTACCAAGTTTTGTATAATAATGCACAAACTCTCCCTTTAATCCTCATACAGTGTCTGAAGGAGGACTCTTAACTGATATGTATAAGTTAGAAGAGGCAGGTAGCAATGGTGGAAAGTAACTATGTACATTTACTCAAGTACTGTACTTAAAGTACAATTTTGAGGTACTTTTATGTAGGTACTTTATATTTCTACTCCACTACATTTTGAGGCATATATTGTACTTTTTACTCCTCTACATTTAGTTGACAGCTTAAGTTACTTTTCAGGTCAAGATTTAAAATGTTTGGGTTTTTTTGTTTATTTATTTATTTTTTTTAATCTTTTTGAATTTTTTTATTTTTATTTTTTCGTTTTTTTTATTTTATTATTTATTTATTATTTTTTTTAATTTATTTTATTTTTTATTATTTTTTTAATTATTTTTTTAATTATTTTTTAATTATTTTTTCCCTTTATTTTCCCGTGGCGCTTCTGCGCATGTGCGGCCCCGTGGCGCTTCTGCGCATGTGCGGCCCCGTGGCGCTTCTGCGCATGTGCGGCCTCGTGGCTCTTCTGCGCATGCGCAGCCTTTGAGCGCTTCTGCGCATGTGCGGACTTTTAGCGCATGCGCAGAAGCGCCACGGGGTCGCACATGCGCAGAAGCGCCACGGGGCCGCACATGCGCAGAAGCGCCACGGGGCCGCACATGCGCAGAAGCGCCACGGGGCCGCACATGCGCAGAAGAGCCACGGGGCCGCACATGCGCAGAAGAGCCACTGGGCCGCACATGCGCAGAAGCGCCACGGGGCTGCACATGCGCAGAAGCGCCACAGGGCCGCACATGCGCAGAAGAGCCACCAGGCCGCACATGCGCAGAAGCGCCACGGGGCCGCACATGCGCAGAAGCGCCACGGGGCCGCACATGCGCAGAAGAGCCACGGGGCCGCACATGCGCAGAAGCGCCACGGGGCCGCACATGCGCAGAAGCGCCACGGAGCCGCACATGCGCAGAAGCGTCGAAAACCCGCGCATGCGCAGAAGCACAGGGGAAAAATAATTAAAAAAATAATAAAAAAAATAAAAAAAATAAATTAATTAATTAATTTAAAAAAATGTATTAAAAAATAAAAATAAAAAATAAATAAATAATAAAAATAAATAAATAATAAAAATAAAAAAAAATTAAATCTTGACCTGTAAAGTAACTTAAGCTGTCAACTAAATGTAGAGGAGTAAAAAGTACAATATATGCCTCAAAATGTAGTGGAGTAGAAGTATAAAGCTACATAAAATGTACATAAAAGTACCTCAAAATTGTACTTTAAGTCCAGTACTTGAGTAAATGTACATAGTTACTTTCCACCATTGCTACCTGCCTCTTCTAACTTATACATATCAGTTAAGAGTCCTCCTTCAGACACTGTATGAGGATTAAAGGGAGAGTTTGTGTACTATTTGGTTGGAGTAAAAACTCCAACCAAATAGTAAAGTGGTCTAGCAGACTGATTGGTGAGCCACAGCTCAACGTGGAGACCTTGTACACAAAACAATTACAGCGCATTACTGGTTCAATTTTAAATGACAGTTCCCATCCATTGCACACAGAGTTTCAGCTCCTCCCCTCTGGGTGTAGGTTTACAATCACTAGGTGTAGAACAAAAAGACACAAAAACAGTTTTGTTCCTGCTATGCTTTGCACAGGTGTTTATTTATTGTTGCTTTTATGTATTAATTTCCTATTTCTATATGTACATTTTAACCTTTATCTACGTTTTTACAGCCTAAACAAGTTTTATTTTATTTTGCTGTTTTATTTTGTTTATTTTTCTGTCTTCTTTTTTTTTTTGCTATTCATATTTTAGTTCACATCAATATCTAAGTATAGTCTGGACCTGTAAGAACTTTTAAGAATTTTTAACTTAATTTTATTATTCTTAATTTTTTTATTTAACTTGCCATTTCTTAACTCCCACTGTCTTAAGTTGAATGATGTATGATATGTGCCTCTTGTGTGTGTGTGTATGAGGACTCTATACTGCAAACAAAATCTACCTCTGGGTACAAATAAAGTAAATATCATAGATAAAGAGATAAAAAACATGATAATGATAATCAATTTCATTGCCTTAAGTCTTATGGTCTGGGCAGAGTGCCAAATATTAAATTAGACTGCAGAGCGCCACCTAGGGGCCGATCAATAAAAACCTTCAAGGGTTATCCTCAGGAGGGCATTGACAATAAGTATACCAAGTTTGGTGTTAATCCGACCAACCGATTTGGAGATATAAAATACTTCAATTTAAAGAGCGCCACCTAGTGGTCATCGGCCAAAATTTTGCACAGAGCCTCAGGGGCTCATAGGGAAGTAGTAACCTGAGTTTCATGTCATTCAGACACACCAATGTGGAAATATGCAACACTTCGTGTTTTGTGTTGATAATAGCGCCACCTGCAGGAAGTTGTTATTTAATAACTTGATTATTCTTTGGGTTATCAAAATTCTTTTAATAACTTTTTGTTATGAGGGTCCATATATGCTGTGTGCAAAGTTTGGTGCAAAACGATGAAATTGCCTAGGAGGAGTTCGAAAAAGTAGGTTTACGACATTTCGCAAATTTGTGAAAAAAAATTCCAAGCGAAAATGGGTGTGGCCTATATCACGAGATTCAGCACAACTCAGTGAATGCGTGGATATAAGGTTTTTGAATGTGCGATAAAGTATGTGGGAGTTATTAGCCAAAACGCACTTTCCTTTATTATAGCGCCACCTTGTAGTGGAAATTCAGGATGACAATAGATTATAAAATATTTCGCCAGGTGTGACTTATATTTAAAGTTTCATGAGTTTTTGGGTATGTTCAGGCAGTGAA
Source organism: Centropristis striata (assembly GCF_030273125.1). Taxonomy (NCBI): domain Eukaryota; kingdom Metazoa; phylum Chordata; class Actinopteri; order Perciformes; family Serranidae; genus Centropristis; species Centropristis striata. The sequence continues at coordinate 11,632,270 of NC_081536.1, forward strand.
AAATGCGATCATTTGGGAAGAAAAAAATAATAATTCGAAATACAATAGGGACCTCGCAGGTCGTTGCCTGCTCGGGCCCTAACTATTTCAGTGGGGATTGTTAGACACTTCAGAGCAAGAGGAAGACAATATATTGCAGGTGTGCACAACCAAGGATGCACAAACGCCTAATTAATCCTAGAACACATTATAGGTATGTGCATAATTCATTGTAGACATGGGCTTGCATAAACAATAAACAAAGGGACCAGTGATTATGAAGTATTATGAAACACGACCTTATAAGCTATGTTGTTTGAATTGTTATAACTATAATTATACAACGCTGTAAGCAGATTATAATTAATTATAAGTATGTTTCTAGTGCATTACAGACATTTGCTTCATTGAAAGTGTTATCACTTATTGATTATATTTAGCATTGATGATCTGAACTGGCACAGTAAGTAGTAAGTAGATGTCAGCTAAATGTAGCAGAAGTAAAAGTACAATAATTGCCTCAGAGATGTAGTGGAGTATTAAGTACCAGAAAACAAAAATACTTAAGTTGTACATTACTTTTGTAATAATCAGCCTAATTCCAGCAGTAAATCGTTGTGCCATTGGTATGTTACACTTTAGCATCTATATCTGTGACTGAGTACAAGTATTTCAATAATCAACGAATTAATGTTAATGTCATGTTGATAATCAGTTTTTAGGGAAGTTAGACAAGAGAGAAACTCGACTCTCCCCAAAGAAAACCACTTTATTTTACTCTGATCCCATTTCCAGAACTTACATACATTAAAGGTTTCATCATCATTTTATAATAGTCCTCAAAAAGTGTAAATCAATGCATTCTTCAAGCAAAATAAGCCACTATGAACCGTAGACAATGTGACCACATGCTGCAGTGAGCAGCAGCTCCAGCAGAGCGTTCCCATGCAGTCACCTGGTGGAAAAGAGCTGCTGTGGCCCTCTGAGAGAGCGCTGAGGACCAACTCCTCCAAAGAGAAGGCACACATTTCCAAAATCAGTTGGCATTTAAATACTGTCTACACAGAGTTTTTCCTGATGAGTTACAGTCTGACCTTGTCAGGATAAAAATGACTATAAAATGGCTGACAAGAGTCATTTAATAACAAGGAAGGATTATTCAAGTGAGGTATTGGAGCGACATGTAAAAACTATGAGACTTACTGTACCATTCACATGAGGAAAACATATCTCAGACTAACTCTAGACGAAGACGAGACAGCAATCATGTAAAGTGACTCATGGAAAATGCAATGGTTTCATTACAGTAAACAGCAATGGACAAACAGTGCATTTCACAATACAGTGACATTTATAATACAAATGGCTTAAGTGCACAGGAACCTGTGATATACTGTTAAAATGGCTTTGTCAGCTTTTTGCTAGGTAGATACTTTCATGTGAGCTGTAACATGGTATTCAAAGTAACAAATGCATATAAAAGTTATGGAAATGTGAATATAATTTTATATATATAGATATATATATATATAAAAAATCAAATTATAATGCATTTAAGCCAAAAAAGGAGAAAAAAGGACAAAGACATTAGGTTCCTTTGCTGTCACCCAGGCAGGCTTTAAACAAGTATTGCTCAACTTAAAATACATGTAGAAAATTATGTTTAATACACCAGGTTTTGGCAATTCTTGACATTTTGAGGTTAAAGCAATAGTATTGGTAGAACATTTTTTTAACATGCACTCCTCCATATGAGCTCACCGTGGCTTCTGCCAGTTTATAGCGACAAAGACTTAAAAACAGACAATAAATTGAGGTTTTCAAGAATATTAATATTATTAAATGAAAGGGATGTTTTGGATTTTTGGAGTGGTCTTGTATGAGGCACTTCTCCATGTTCAGTGTATTATCTACAGGAGATGGCGATCAGCATGACCCCAGTTCGGAGAAGCAGACAGGAGTACCAACGAAAAAGCAAAGCAATGTACTGCTGTGGATAGGGGCAGCAGCAAAATACATGTTAGCTACCTATTGCTCCTCATTCTTAGAATAATTTCACCACTTTACCTTGCTGTCAGATCACCTTTCTTTTGGCACTACTTTTTTCAACAGTGGAACTTCCACATTCCTTCTCATAAGCGCTACTGTGCCGCTCACTGTATTAATCTGCATATCAGCTCAACGATGCTGTGGAGACATGAGGGTACGTTTATGAAATCGGAGTATACAGGAGCAGAACTTTTGCAGAGGTAGACTGAACGGCTGAAAGAGAAGAACTTCTATGGAAACTGGAGGCCAAGAAAGAGTCTGACAGTAAGGTAAGGCGGTGAAAAAATTCTAAATATGGCGTACACTAAAAGTGATACTGATGTTCTTGCTGCGACCCCTGTGCATACCAGTAAATATCTCAACTACCCTGCAAGCAAACAGGGTTACATCTTCTGTAAGCAATACACCAACTATGGACAAAAACCTACAACCCCACTTAAAAAACAGAAATATCCCTTTAAGATCGTGGGTGTCAGGGGAAAAAAGAAAATTAGTCCTTCAGGTATGCATAAGAGTTTTTACAGCTACATTCATTATCAGTACAAATAACAAAGTGATGAATATGAATAATTATGGTAAACAATGCAGCTGGTGTCATGTTTATGAGCCCCTATAGAGGACTGCATGCTATTTATTTTGTTCTACTAATGTAAAAACATCACTTTAAATGAGCAAAGTGCATAAACCGCCTGACATGGACTTGGCATAAATAACAGTAGAACCAATGTCAATGCGTCAGTGCACTTTAATAATTAATGATCTATCATCAGTCAGCTGGTGTACTGTGTCAGCTACAAACAGCAGCTGAACATGATCATTAAATGATTTGAGAGAACTTTGGTTCTCAAAAAAATATGTCATATAAGAGCTTTTATTTGGGCCAATGTTTGATGACATGTGCATGCATGAGTACTAATTTGGCTAAATTTGATGAAGGGGGGATTATTTTAAGATAAGTATATAGTTGTTTTTTTATTACATAGTAAATAACAAGGGGTATTTTTGAGAACATTTCTCACCAAATCCTCTCGTTTTCTCATCATATCAGGCTGCAAATCCAAACAACGCGAGGGAACAAGTAGCACAAAAAGCTTAACATTTCTCTGTATCTCCGTTCAGCTTTCAGCTCAAGGTCATCAGTGAGCCAGACATGTAGGGTAAATCTCTGAGCCTCTTATCAGACACTGCTCTGCATCTGGAACACACCTTGTGTTGTTGCGATACAGGAAAAATGGCAATGTCTCTCCCCATGTCTTTTGTGCGTCTCATCGTGGCAGCCTCTGCCCTGTTCGTTAAGGAAAAGCGTTTACCCACAGCCAACCCAGCAGTGTCCCGTACACCCAGGTTCTCACGTACAGTTTCCTGCCGTTCTCCGTCAGCAGTAATGGCAGTGTCAGTCCCCCCAAGATAATCACTGATGGGAGGGTTTTAGAAAGGTTCAGAGGAGAATGTTTGCCTCCTCCGGGGAACTTGCATGTTTTGTCTTCATCCTTCGACTCGTAGAAATCCGTCAGCAGCCTTTGAAAAGACAGATAACTCTCTTAGGAATTCAGCCCGTCTTAGAAAAGCACAAGGAAACAGAACACTGCGAAAATCTGACTGACAAAAGTTCACATCAGGATTTTTACAGCTGTTGCAGCACAAAAACTACACCTCAATCACACAGTCTTTTTTGGGGGTTGGGCTCAGTAGAATACCCGTCAATCCAGAATAGATGCAACCCAACAACTATAATTAAAGAAAATGTAATTACATTACATTACATGTCATTTAGCAGCCTTTATCAGTGATTCTGACCTGATCTGTAAAGGGACCTTAGGAGTTTAGGAAATGACATGTAATCTACTGATTATTTTCTTAATTGAGCAACAAATTGTAAAAGTGACGTAAGTAGCTCTGCCGGCATTACAATAAGTGCGCAGTGTGTGTACAATAAACGCGCAGTATGTGTACAATAAGTGTGCAGTATGTGTACAGTATGTGTACAATAAGTGTACAGTATGTGTACAATAAGTGTGCAGTATGTGTACAATAAGTGTGCAGTATGTGTAGAATAGGTGTGCAGTATGCGTACAATAAGTGTGCAGTATGTGTACAACAAGCGTGCAGTATGCGTACAATAAGCGTGCAGTATGTGTACAAGCGTGCAGTATGCGTACAATAAGCGTGCAGTATGTCTACAATAAGCAAGCAGTATGTGTACAATAAGCGTGCAGTATGTGCACAAAAAGCGTGCAGTATGTGTACAAGCGTGCAGTATGCGTACAATAAGCGTGCAGTATGTCTACAATAAGCAAGCATTATGTCTACAATAAGTGTGCAGTATGTGTACAATAAGCGTGCAGTATGCGTACAATAAGCGTGCAGTATGTGTACAAGCGTGCAGTATGCGTACAATAAGCGTGCAGTATGTCTACAATAAGCAAGCATTATGTCTACAATAAGCGTGCAGTATGCGTACAATAAGCGTGCAGTATGCGTACAATAAGCGTGCAGTATGTCTACAATAAGCGTGCAGTATGTGTACAATAAGCAAGCAGTATGTGTACAATAACGTGCAGTATGTGTACAGTATGTGTACAATAAGCGTGCAGTATGTGTATAAATAAGCGTGCAGTATGTGTACAATAAGCAAGCAGTATGTGTACAATAACGTGCAGTATGTGTACAGTATGTGTACAATAAGCGTGCAGTATGTGCACAATAAGCGTGCAGTCTGTGTACAATAGGTGGCAGCAGTATTTTTAAGCCTCTGGCGTATTCAGATTGCAGGTGAAACGTCACAGTCTGAAAGGGGCAACAGTTTACCAAGTTGACTTCAAATGTCTTGTTTTGTCCGAGCAACAGTCCAGATATCAATCACAGCCTTTGAATTTTCCCATCAAACCCATCCAGAGTCCTTTACAGCTTTTCTTATATTGTAAGACCTTTTTAAAGAAATTAGCCCAGAGGCCATTAAAGGCAACTGAGAAAGTCTGGGGAGTCTCAGTATTTAAGTTATGTTGCAATCTGTTCCTACAATAGGAATATAAAGTGATGAATACATGTGAATTTGTTCAAATAATACCTTTAAATTTCACAATAATTACAGCAACCATTTCAGCTCTCAGAGTATCTATGATTAAAAACATCTGATAAACCTATAACAAAATCAGCTTTAAGAAATATTATCTAGAACATGACTGACTAAATGTTTCGCCTGTGTTATTTACCTCCAACTCAGTGTGAAAATCACTAGTTTATACAAAAGGGAACAGCACATAAACAGATTTTCAGGATAAGCTCCAAGGTTTTTTTCGAAGCTAGGATGAATATCTGTCCTTGACACTGTTGGTGTGCGGAAGCAAAACATTTTAAAACATTGATGAAGTATTAATTTAATAACATGCAATTTCATGATGATTAATTGTTCCACCCACACACACTTACCGGTCCTTGATTTCAAACCGCTCATGCAGCCACCTGCGGAAAAACAGTGGCTCTGAAGGAATTTCCTTTATGTCCACGCGGTCAAAGTGTATGTGGACTCGGGGACATTCTTTGCACAGGAATTCTGTCAAACACAAAAAAATAAAGAGGCTAAACAAAAACAGGAAAAGCCTTTCAGCAAAACGGCACGTAGAGTGAGCACTTAAAACCAACATGAGGTGACAATGACAGAGTGTTGGCCAAACTCAGTTAGATGACTGATTCTCAGAGTGAGACAGCATCAGATCAATACCCAGACCTCATAATGAAATCAAAAGGAGTCTAAATCAAGTCAAGTCCAATTTAATATCTGAAATAATACTGAATTTTCAGTTGCAACTGCATATACATTTTTTTATACAATGAGATAAAAGCCTTCTCGTTTCTGCATCTCATTATAAATGTTTCTAAAATAAATGTTTCAAATATTCAGTGTGAGGTTAAAATTAAACTGTCAGAGCAACGAGCAAAGAAAGAAAAGTGTCTGAGAAGGTCAGACATAAAAATGTAACCAAGTGTGAACGCTCAAGGCTACACATGTATCCCCAGAGACCTTGAAGTTCCTGTTTCCACAACACGCAATATTATCAGGAAACCTGGCTCTGCGGCCAAAAGAGGAAACTTGATCGAAGTCAGTGGCGAAAGATTGCTTCAGTGGCGGAGAGAGCGACTCAATAAGCTGCTGCACAGATTTAAAAATCGACCTTCAGACACAATTTGTGCCACTTTAACCTTTTTTCATTGAGTTGTCAGTGCTGATTATAGTGGACCGAGGCTCAGCAGGATAGATACACACGATTGATTTTTTTACAAGAACACACATGAAGAAGCCAAAGAAGGGACTACGATCTGAGCCTCAATTGCAGGTCATGTTTGTTCGAGCAGACCAATGTTCCAAAACACACTTTAAAAACAACGTCCTGGCATAAAGGACGGAAATCAGCTCTTTGCTCTGGAGCCACAAACATTATCACCTGACCTAAATCCTTTTGATAAACTCTAGTAAAAGATGAAAATAATATCTTGAGTCGTCTGCAAACAAAGAGGAGATCAAACTGCTAGTAAACAGGTTCAGGGAGCTCATTCATTCAGAGAACATGTAAGCACATAACAGGAAGAAAACATCGCCGCTGAGCTGCAGACCTTTACTCATAACAATCGCCTCAATCGGGTTTTGTTGCTGTGCAGCATAATTTGCTCCATTTATTATTTTGAACTTGTCTGACCATTCATGCAAAGCAACAAAATAGAGTAGGAGCACTGCATTATCTTGTTATTAGAATTTAAACTGTGTTTTACCTCCACCATGGAGGTCATGTTTCGGCTTGTCGGTCAGCAGGATTACAAGAAAACTACTGGTCCAATTTTCATGAAACTTGGTGTGTAACATGGAATCACGGGGCAGATACACAAATTATTTTCCCGTTAGCACTGCAAGATAAGGTATTTGTGCTACGGTCATGCGATGTCGGAATAATCAGAAACATAACTTGAATTAGGAAAAAGTCATGTGAATGCCTCCACATGTTGGAACAACAACACAGGCATGCATTTAATGGCTCACTTGATCCGTTTCCTTTTGCTTTTCAATGTCACACAAATACTGGAAACAACTATAAACATGTTGTTTAAATGCTCTGAACAATAAAACACTTCACAGTACAAGTTGTTTTTCACATTACGACTTAAAGCTAATAAACACAATAATCCAGGAATTACAAATGGGATCCGAGGAGCTCATGAATGCACCTTTGGCCCGTCAGAGGTCTGCGATGTCTATGTGCTATTCTAGTTTTTCACAAACCTATTCAGTTACAGGCCAAATCAGTAGTTTAAACATACTGTTTTTACAGAAATATGTGCACTTTATGTTGTGTCCTTTCCTAATGATTAGCTGGCTATTGATTGTTAACATGTTCAATAATCAATTAAGTATTTTGCTTGAAATCAATCCTCATTTTCTATGATGACTTACAGCGAGAGATTAAATATATTCGAAGGCATTATATCAGCAAACGGAGATAAATTGTAATCTGTACTCGGACCCGTACTCCAACATCGTTCCATCACAGTAAGTTGAAATGATTTAAACTGTTCGTACTGATGATAAACATTCATCAGAAATGAGTTTGGACTCAGTGTGAAGCCAGCCTCGAGTCACTTCCACTTCCTTGTGTAATCACAAAAGTCACCTTCGCCACATGGGACCAGGAAGTGCGTGATGATGAGAGGAATGCTTTTCTATTCTCTCCGCTGTTTGCTAGAAACACATGAATGTTTATTCCTGACTGAAACGGGATGTTGTTTTATATTATCATTCAAACGGAGCTCGTCGCACAACCGGGAAGAGCGAGTAATCAAAAACTCCAGAGTCATGCTGTTTACAGGAAGACGCGGCTGTTAATAGGTAATGTTTGTTGTGTGATTAATTACAGAGGTGCTGTACACAATGTTGCAGGACTGATGACGCAGCGCCTGTGTGTCTATGGATACACTGATCCACAGAAGATAGAGGCAGCTGCTGTTCACTCATAGTCTAACAGCTTTTATATCCGGTGTTGAAATGCTGCTTTTTATCTCTATGATGCAAATCAACAAACAACATCTCCTGCATCAATATCTGGTATTTCCATCAGTTATTAAAAATTTTAATCAGGTCCATGGACCTTTGCATTCACACGCGGTATTGATGAGTGTTCTCATTATGTTGATTCTGCCTGCACTGTGATTGAATCTCAATATGTAAATTAGTTTGTCAACGAGCATGACACATTTCAGGTCAAGGAAAGCAATGCCATGGACTGGCCTTATTCATTTTTAAATAATTTTTGCATGGGAAGAGATTTTACAGCTGTACAGACTGCATTCACACTTAGCTGGGCTCCACCTCCAGATGTGGTCTGGCCGGTCAGATTGCATTCAGATCACAACAGCCTCTCTCGTGAGTTAACACCTTTCTTATCCACAAAGGAAATCCAGATAAAAGTCGCATTTCAATGCCAGGTGTAAACAGCCACCACACTACTGTCTGCTACTATGAATACTACAACAGGAGAGGAGTGATGACTCAGCAGATCATCCTGTAGTCGACTAGGGAGACTTTTCTACCCTGTGCCTGTCCTGGCAAACTCTCTCCCCTATAGTTGGGCTTGCATTTACAAATGTGCACGTCCTGTATCAGCTTACACAAATTAGGTTTTTAACCCTCTGAACTCCACAACCTTCCGGTGCGTTTGAAATGTCATGGTTTGAATTAATAAATTATTCTTTTTAAATGACCAAAATTACACCATGTATCATGTAGCAAGAAGGTATAAAACAGAATTTATCGCCAGATTTTTTCACTTTTGACTATCCTTGAAGAGAATTTTGTGTGATAAATGATTCAATTGGTAAAAATGACAAATTCTGACCTTTTAATAGCTTTATTTAAATCAAAATCACTTACGCTGTTCACACAGAACAGAGAGGAGAGGACAAGAGAGGTTGCTAAAATGTAAATAGCTTAAAATGTATCACAAGTTGTTTTTCCAGATTCCATTTTATTCTGATCATTGTAAAATAAATTGGTGAAGAAATTCAAATTCATGATTTATGGCATTATAACGGTGTTATACTGAGACATTTTTGAGTTATCCCTTCTCCTAGCCATGATTGTCCCGTTTCCCGAGGAGCAGGACATATTTATTGAGATGAAAAACAAGATCACAGTGAGTAAAAATGTCCTGAAACTGCCTGGGGTTCAGAGGGTTAAAGACAAGACCGTTAAAGACAAAAATATCCAGGTACAGATCACATTGAGGAAACTGTTGAAAACGAACCATCTCCGTCTTCTTTATGAAAATGCTGAACTGAGAGTCACTGTCTGCTTACCCGGCATTGATGGCGCAGGTTTCCTTTTTCCGGAGACGTCCAGCGTTCCCTCGTAGGCCACTGTGATGTCATACACACCGTCCAGGTGGTGCCTCATGGACTCCAGGGCTATATGAGAGGCCTTCATCCTGGGTGTAAGTGTGTGCTTCAGGATCGCCAGACCTATGGAGAGGATCACAAATAATGTGTTATTTATTCAATCAGATTACCTGATTAAATACAGGATATATGAGTGATATGAGTGAGTATGAATCATGCCATATCAGACTAAGGAAGATGCTAGCCAAAGGCTTGGAACCTTTGTTATATGACATCTCCACATCTGTCCTTTCATTTCCTGTCCACTGTCAAAATAATGTCTCAGATCCCCTCCAAAATACCTTAAGGCAAATAAATAATATGGAAAAATAGATTAATGGCGGGAGGTGAGCTTTATGTGAATGCTTGTGTTTTGGTCAGTTACTGCACAGTCTGTTGTTCCTCTGTTGATGTGGCACCACCCTCTGTTCACTAATACCTCACTAATAGCAGATAATGTCATGTGCACATGTCGGCTCTCCAGAGCGATTTATTTGGATTAATGGGGGAAGGTGATATTCAGAGCTGTGGTCCAGAGATAGGCTTAATCTCTGCAGAATGGATGCAGTTTGTGAGTGCACCTAAAGTCAACAGCATCATAGTAGTCATGTTGATGCAACAAAATGTATTTAGCTGTATAATTGTAAAGCCATACATACTAAAATCACCATTTAAAATCGGTTAATTTCACTTCCTCATGCTGCTAAAATAACCAAAAGAGACATCTCTTTCAATCAGATTCTTTGTGAGCAATACATTTTCTCTTCTCGACCAGCAGCAAGTGCATTTTGTCCTCAAAACTTTGAGCTGCACCAGCTGGAATATTTAATAAGCAGTATTGGTGGTTGATTCTTGGCATCACACCAGTTATCAAATGATTAAAAATGAATAGAGGTTTTTATGTTTATAACACTCTACTAATTCATTATGTAACAAAAAGGCATGACCAAAATTGTCCAACAGACCAGATCTAATTTTCACTATTATAATATAATTATAAACAGCATTGATTTAACCTGAAAACTTTGAAATCAAGATTTAAAAAAATAAAAAAATCTGTACTCATGTGATGTTCATTGGTCAAACAGTAGCTTGCATGGTGATCACAGGTCACACAACAAAACTTTGTCAGCTGTTTTACGAACTGAGGGGGGCTGTGCTGAATTAGTATGCAACAGTACAGCAGTAAATGGCTGCGGAAATGCCAGTACCTTCTTTCGTAGCAAAAGCCTGACTGTCAGCGATAACATTCTTGAGCTCTGGATTATACCGAGTTCCTTCTGGGAAGATGACAAGGTACATCTGTGGGGAGAAAAACACTTGAAATCAAAGCCTCTTCAGTATTTGGTTTTTATTGCACTGTCCAAAACTCCAACTTCTAATGCTGACAGGATTTTTGACCAAGAAACATGGAAACCAAACTCTGAAGTTTCCCTCTGAAGTAGACAGTTTTTATTACCTTGTTCTTTAAAATTTCAAAAAACTGAAATGAAAAATGAGTTTGTGGTGATGTAGACCCTACTGCTGTATCACTTCCTCTTTCCAACATTTAAAAAAACATGTCTATGTTTAACTCCAGACCAACAATTATTGCAAGGTGTTACCCTTCTGAAATTTAAGAATGCTTATGAATCAACAGTTCAATGTTACAGTTAACTTTAATAACATTGTTTATGACAACTGATTAGGTTTACTTTAACTTCCATATCTTAACAATAGACCATTCATAGTGTAATTTCATCAGGACCACTTATTACACACACACACACACACACACACACACACACACACACACACACACACACACACACACACACACACACTAACTAATCCCAAAATCCCCTAAAAGTGATTAAAAACAAGCCCTTTCAACACAATAACACACACTGCAAGTGAACCCTACTGCCTCCAATAACCGATTATCCTTCTCATTTCATTGGCGTCATCAGATGTTCTGCTTGTACAAACTAAAAAACTATTCACATCAACATCCTTCTGACAAGTAGGAAGACATGACCACAGACAGTGTCTCAACCTTTCAGAATATGTGTGCATGTAGTCAACAGGCTAATTTAGACATAAAGCATTTATAAAGTGCTCAAACTTACCGGTGCTCCAGATTGAGTCAGAGTGAGTAGCTTCTTCTTCATTGCTTTTTCATTAAACTTTGCACTTCGTTTCACATAAGCTCCTCCATGCTAAAACAGAAAGATAATCAAATGAGAACAGCTGTGAGGAATGTGATTCAAGTTGCATTCATGTCTCTACATCTGTAATTTACAGAATGACATTCAAATACTCACACAGGTGCATTACCTGAGCGAAATACCATCCGTACAGTGGGAGCCACTTGAGTCCATCTTTAAGGACGTATCTGACATGTCCGAGAGCGCTCTGCCTGATGGCGAGCATGTCAGCAATGATCCAGTCCGCTACAAAGAAAGCCATTGGTAGATATTAGATATTTGCTTCAACCGGTGCTTTACTCTTGACCGAAATTTTAAAATCCAAATGTATTACCTGTGCACTGGTGATTAGACAGGTAGATCACATTCTCTTTGTTCTTTGGTATATCTCCATATATAACAACCTACAGAAGAAAAGAAAGAATGCAGGTTAAATGTATTAGCGAGTTTGTAAACTTATTTTACATTGAGATAAAGATTTGTTTTTATTTTGTTGTCAAATTATTTAAACTCCATCTGGGATTTGGCGCCAGTTCATACTGATTTTGCCCACTTTTGCAAAAACTAAACCAGCATGGACTGCTGCAGCCAAGATGATTCATTAAAAAGCTTCATTCTAATCTATTCATGTAGCCTCCAGTTGGTGGGACAGTTTGTTACACAATAACACATAATACCAGGGATGACAGTTTACTACCTACAACACCATCAATGGATTTTTTTCCAGCGAACTTTAACGTACAAAAATACCAAGCATACAAGGAGTGGCAATTAAAGCGCAAAGAATGCATCCAGTTCATCTAGTTGTTCAAGAACTTGTTTATTAGCCTCTGTGTCTGGTTTCACTTTACATCTTGAGGTTAACAACAATTGCAGACACTTGCAGAAATTCACAGTCCTGCATGGGTTGTGCATGAAATATTAATTGCAAGTTTAAAGCCTGCAGGCTCAGCCAGTCATGCATATGTCACTTATAACTGTGTCCTTGTATTTCTATCATTAGACTAGATAAGTGTGTAGAGTTGTCCATTCTTGATAAACAGATTTCCAAACATGATGGTCACACGCGACTTAACAGGCAAATTGCACGTTAACATGCAGTAAATTAAGGACCACTCACCTCAACTCCTGTGTAGTTTTCAAAGAAGAACAGGACCATACTCTGGTACATGGAGTACAGTCGGTCGTCCAGCTTGTGATACATCCTCGCTGGTAAGACAGTTGACAGCAAGCGCCAAGCCCCCCATGACAGCAGATAAGCTGGGGCTGTTCCCAGCATGATCGTGGCTGGAAACCAGTACCGCAGCGAGTATGTGTGCACAACCAAGGAGAGCAGCATGGTCCCACCTCTGACTCCACTAAAGTAACAAAAAATCCCTGAAGTAGACTGTAGGACTTACTCTCTGACCAGTATGATTAAGTTGCAGATCCTATCTATCCCACAACACACATGGCCTACTTTCAGCACACCTGTCCTGACAAGTCAGCATAAGAAAGTGTAAAAGCTGCAGCAGAGAGGGGAGTGAGGAGCTAGCTGGCTAAAGCTAATTTTAACCTTGTGTGCAAAAGGCAGTTAGCCAAGTCGGCTTAATCGCTAACGATAACACATAGTGCAATAGAAAAAAAATAAAAAAATAACTGGAGTTAACTGATAAGAATCATCATTTCATTAGAGCAAACTAGAAAACCACGTCAACCCGAACATTTATAAGTTGAGATTAAAAAAGAGCGTTAGCCTACTATTTAGCAATACAGGAAGTTTTACCTTACGCTACATTTGATATAAACTGTCTTCTCTGATGCGAATACGATTACAAAGTGTAACGCAAACGTCAGCTGAGTGGCTAAAATGCAAAATATTATCTCTTTTCTTCCCTAATTCTTCTTCTTTATCCGGCTACTAGCTCTTCATAAACTAGCTTCTTGCAGCAAATGTCACACACGCCTCCTCACGTAATGCCTACGTAATGTAACATCGGCAAAGCTGATTGGTCAGAAGACGTAGTAGAGTCCAGCCAATGGGCGGAGCGTATTATGCATTCTATAATTAAAGGGCTATAACGCTTTTTTCCCTTCTATTTTATACAGTATGTTTTTTTCCCCCTTTAGGGTTTGCGTGCCTTTCCACTATATTGCACAAATTACATAAAACAAGTGGTGGAAAAAGTACTCTGAGCTTTTACTTAAGTAAAATAACTAAAACCACAGTTTATAAAAACGTTGCAAGTCTTGTATTTTTTATTTTATTATAATTTTATATAAACTGATGTTTACTTCTCCATGTAGAATATTACTTCCTAGTGCAATTATTTTTTGTTAATAATATATTTTTGGTAATCATATTTTGTATTTAATTATCAGATTGTGTTCTTATTTTGCTGTATATTATTTTACTTTTGGGCAACTTGTCACAGGCATTTCCTCAGCGATTAATAAAGTTTTATCTTATCTCATCTTATCTTATTTCAGTTTTTACTTAAGTGAAAAGTACTTAAGTATTACCTTCAAAATATACTGATATAGTATTGGATTATAATGAACGATGCACTTATGTACTCATCACTTTTATGTTGCAGCTGGTGAAGGTGAAGCTCATTTAAAATACATACTGTATGCTGCTTGATAGTTTCTCATGCTTTGTTGTAATTTAGAGAAAACGTAAGTACATGTACTTTATTTCACATCCATGCATAGCACATAATACCCTACCTACTTCCAATTGTATAATATTTTGAAATCCAAGTAAGTAATTAGTAATGTTAGTAATGTTTGCAGTGAAGGTGGGGAGATTACAGAGGGTGTTGCTCAGTATGCTATCAGCCATATTGTGCTGACCTGGAGTAAAATTATATAAAAGCTCTTTATTATAGTGGGCTTGGCCTGATAAAGTGGCTCCAAAAGTTGAGTGCAAAGGCAAAGAGGCAAGTAAATGTCAGCTAAAAAGGGATAGAAGATAAAAGTAATTTCTTCATCTACTTGGCAACTCACTGTTCTTTATCTTTTTTTGCTTTATACCTTATGAGCCTAACATGCATGTATTAAACAGCAGTGGTAGGAGAAGAGCTTTTACTTCAGTAATAGTAGTAGAACCATAGTGTAGCGATTCTGTTACATGTAAAAGTCAAAAGTATTAGCAAAAAAACATGCTCAAAGTACCAAAAGTAAAAGTACTCAATATGCAGAATGGTCAATTTCAGCATCATACATATAAACATTAGTGATGCATCACTGTGTTCATGTTATTCTAATAACTTTATATACTGCTGGATGGCTCAATATACCATAGTACATGATAGTGATTTGTTGATTTATATGTATTAATGATCTAAATCAGCAAAGTAACTAGTAACTAAAGCTTTGAAATAAATGGAGTAAATAGTACAATATGTACCTCTGAAATATAGTGGAGTAGAAGTATATCAAGTGGCATAAATTGGAAATTATCAAGTACAAATACCTCAAAATTGTAATTGGGTACAGTGTTTGAGTAAATGTATTGTATTACATTTCACCACTGAGAAAAGGTAACAGTGGTGTATATGTCAAAACAGTTAATCCTCTAAAGTAAGATTGGCATACATTTAAAGTAAAGAATTATAGTAGTTGATTCAATTTGTTATTTTCCATCTCTGCTGCTTAAATATGACAAGTGTGAGTACAAGAGGTGATACATCATCTTATTCGTTTGCCGTCTGTCACCCAGTGACACTGCATTGCAGACTTTTGACAGATTGATCCATCAAACCACTGTGCTGCGTCAAAACCAAGACATTATTCCCCAAAGGGTGTTTCATTTATGACTGTGAGAAAACAGTTAAATTAACTCGCCTAAATTAAATTTCAATAACACCTGGAAAATCAGAAAAATACATAAAAGAACATAAGAAAATGATCAATATCAAAAGAATTTGCAAAGTATTTATTAACAATAAAATCACAAAACATACCTATAATGATACAGTGTATGATCTTTATTAGAGTGTTAAACTGGCTCAGTAAATATTTTTAAGATCACATTGTTATATAAAAAATCTCAAAGTTCAATCACATGTCTTTTTGTTAAATACAAAAAAAAGGAAATAATAAAGGATCTAAATGCAATAAGTCTTTAATGTTTCACAGTAACTTGAAGCATTGTTGAATAGTTTATAGTTCTCAGAGTAACAGGTTTCCATGGTAACCAGGGACTAAAGTTCTTTGAAAAACTGAATTTTTCAGAGGATTTATGTAAAGCCTCTGGTCACGAGCAAGATGATAAACCTGCACACGAGGAACACTGTAAGGTGTGTGACCAGGTACTGTCCAAAATAAGATCACAGCTTTCACTCCAAGTTGTAGTCATCATATGACAGCCGCTTCAAACGTGTGATACTATCTGAAAAGAAATCCCACAAACAATGATAGAAACAGTTAATGGTAGCGGAATAAAGGAGTAACTTTTAACACAGAGCTGGCAGTAAAATACCTTACCCAGCACCCACTGCTCAGACAGGATCCTGCTCCCCTCTGGTCTCCTGCCGCTGTATTTCCCGATGCAGATGCCTGCCTGCCGCACGGTTTTGCAGATGGTTCCTCCACAGAGCTGGATCAGCTCCACCAGACTCTGAGTGGGTGGCTGGGAGTGCCGGGACACAAACATGGCTGGCTGGCCTTGGAAAAGGTCCTGCTGGTGCTCCCCAGCAGACAAGTGCCTCTGCAGACGACAGATCTGAGAACAGAAAATGAGAAAATGAGCAAATGGAGCAAATTAACTGTTTTCAGAGAGGAACAACCAGGACACAGTGACACAGAAGCTGATCAACTTCAGTTTGACATTTGAAAAAAAAAAACCCAATACTTTTTTGTTGTTTTTTTGTGCCGCCACTTTTTGTGTCTGTGTGCTATATACTGATAGAAGCTTGGTTAGTTTAGCTTTAGGACTAGAGACAGGGGAAAACAGTTACCCTGGCCTGTCCAAATTAAAATTTACATGATAAAATGTGTTGATTAATGTTTGCTGTCCCTGATAAATAAACAATAAATGAACAAATCACATGTTCACTTTAACCCAGAAGAACCTTATTTGTAGCAACACATTTGAAGCTGAGTCAGTACTGAAACTGTCCTGAAGGTGGCTGCTTGTGACACAGTAGAAGCTGCAAGAGTTTGGCTATTAGGCACATGAAACACAGCAACTAGTGAAAGATTAAATGCATTAAAGACCATTTTCATGGTAACTAGCTTTAGTCATTGCTATGCTTACTACAGTCTTTTGCAGAAAAATTACATTATAACTACAAGCATTAAACAAATAGTCATAACTATTTTAGTTTACCTACAACTTCAAGGCAGCCTGATCATTTTTCAATTGAAATTACTACAAATCCATCAGAATGATATTAACCAAAATAACTCCTCACTCACTGCTGAACTCTGAGTAGCATTGAAGTGAGCTGCAATGACAACTTATGTGTCTGGTTTTATTTCTGCAGCCCACATCATTCATGAAGTATTGTCTGCTTGGTCTGACTAAATGAGAGTATGTGAGTCTCTTAAACTTCCGTTTCTTTTTGGGTTTGGTGAGTGATCCTCGAAGTGTTTGCTACGGGCCTGCTCTGTATCCAGCAAGGGTCAGTTGCTAAACTGAAGGGGGCAATCTGCTCTAAAGTTGAATGCCAGGAAACAAGCTTTAAGGCTTTTAGTCTTTTGTCAATGTTCACACAGGTTTCACTTTACGTCAAGTAATCACGGATTGGTCAGAGGGTTCAAAGACAGGGTCAGGTTAACATTAACCCACATTGTGCACTTTAAAGGGAATGATTGGAGACTATGGAAGGTCTATAATGTGAGAAAAGAGGCTTTAAAAGAGGGGAAACAACAAAAAAAGAGGCATAAAGGGAGTCTACACACTCCAGAATACTCCCATGGACAATAATTTAATTACCACCATGTGAGTGTGAAGCTCAACACTCACAACTAAGTGCTAATTAAATTGACGTTCATGGGAATATTGTCTATAGTGGTACTTGGCACGTGGTGCTCAAAGTGCCAAAAAACACTCACACCAAAACAACATATATTGACAAACAGCACTACAATTAAGATTATCTAATCAATTTCATGTTAGAACAATGACATTTACTTTCTGCTGTCTTTTAAACAGCAGTTTGGATTTGCATAATTTGAATTAATACCTAGTATACTGCTGCATTAAAGATAGATTTTCCACAACCCACATCTCTGTACTTAATATTCGTCCGTACACTAGCTGCAAGTTGTGTTTGATGCATTTGTCATTATCACAGTCTGAATGTCTCAAATCTCTAGAGGACGGGTCATAGATATGCCAGTAACAAGCTTTCTCTGATGATTGTTACAACATAGATGAGTTGCATTGTAAAATGCCAGCAAAAGTCTATTTATTTTTCACATGGGAAAGGCTTGCTGAAAACCCAATCAATATCTCTGCAGCCCCTAATGTACAGTTACATTTTTCTTATTGTGCAAAACAAAGAGGCAGATAGCTTGTGCAGCTCTATTACAACCAATACTGGGCACGAATAAATTAACATCCATGTATTATGAAAGACAGAGTGTGTTTTATAGTTCAGCAGAAGTTACATTGTCTGCTTGTGGTGCTTTTGCCATTCAATTTTGAGTGATTCAGCCTGAACACCTGAAAAAGTCGGTGTTTTTGGAATGACAACAACTCCTTCCTCTTCGGTAATGTGCCTTAAATATGTTGCATTTCCCTTATACAGTAACTATTACATCAGCCCACTTCCTACAATTCTGTTTCGGTATTTCTATCCAACTGCAGAGGGTGAATGTAAGGCTTTCCTGTCAAAAATGGAAAATGGTGCACTGAAATGTGGTTATGCCAAGGCAAAATGACTCTTCAGCACACAATATAAAGCTCAATCTATCGACTACCTTTTTCCATACTTTAAAAGATGGTCTGCATGTTTTCAAATACTTTACTGTTAGGGGAAATAAAGAGTGAAGCTAACAAATCAATAGGAGAGTCTTTGATGGAGGCACATTCCTACAGTATAGGACAAAACATCCTCCTATGTCAATGCCTTTCATGCACTACGCACCTGCTCTCTGTTCCCCACTGTGACACGACAGAGAGACAGCAAAAACTAATGCTACAATTAGGGGAAAAGACCCAAACCTTTCCACTTATGTCCTGAACGATAGTCATTATAACAGGTAGAGGTTGTATATGGCTGTTGTATTTTATTATGGGGAGCCAGTTCCCTGGTTTTCTAGAAACCAAAACCCAGGAATGAATCCATTTCAGAACTATTATCTACTGAAAATCAATTTTTCTTTCAGCCACAGATAAACAAGTGACTAACTCAAGCATTTCAAGCATGTTGTTCATGTAGGATGTCTGAAAAATACTGCAGCCTTTTTAACGTCAGAGCATGCTTAAGAATGACAACGCTGGCTTTTATAAGTCTTTTTTGAGAATCTGTATTAGTGTTAAGTC
This sequence comes from Centropristis striata, assembly GCF_030273125.1. Classification (NCBI taxonomy): domain Eukaryota; kingdom Metazoa; phylum Chordata; class Actinopteri; order Perciformes; family Serranidae; genus Centropristis; species Centropristis striata. The sequence continues at coordinate 11,651,380 of NC_081536.1, forward strand.
TGATCATTTATAGCATTCACAATTACTCACACTACAGATTATGTGAAATAGTTTCTCTGTGTGGGATCGCAGACATTAAAGTTTGGGACAGGATACAAAAAAACACCCACACTGACAAATTCTCTTATCTAAAAAGGAAGCCTAACACTTACAAAATTGAATTTCTTGAAAGAAAAAACAAAACAACAAACAACTCAGAAAGAGATCTGCCAAGTACATTTCTTATAAATCTTGAATAAATCTACCCTGAAGAAAAAAAAGCAATGACTATTTTGTGGTCAGAGGTCATCAAGTGGCAACTTGAGTTTGTATCAATAACAGATGATATGTGCCTTTATGGGCTCTGAGAACCAAAGGAAGATCTGGGAATTTTGGACTGTTTTATAACATCATGAACTTGTGAAATAAAGTTAATGTGTCTTAAAAGTCTTGGGAAAAAGGGAAAGTAGATTTTGCCTTGATCATTCTAATAATATATTAATTTATGATACACGATACTGGATATTTAGATTCTTATAAAAACAAAGTAGGGGAATACGTGGGAAGAGCAGGAGTGATGTCATTTAAAAGAAGGATTTTCTTCCGATTCTCCCATTCAAAGTGTTTGTTGTAGGCCAGGAAACATTTTTCAATGAATGGGATGGACACTGCTACTATCACAGAGTGTGCTGAGGCTGGACAGCTGCATCCTGAGTAGCTGTTCAACTAGAGAAGAAAAAAACATGTGGGTATTACAGAGGATATAGTGGAACGTGTGTGCATCTGCTCCTCTGTGTTGTTAAGTGAGTGTGTATTGAAAGGAATCTCCACTTCAGTGCTCTTCACAGTAACTGGCCACAGTGAGGGGGGAGTGGTTTCAACTAAAAGTTAGCTAATCACAGAGGCCTCGGGCAGCCCAAGCAAGTGGTTGGGTGCTTGATGCAAAACGAGCACATGCAGTCTGGCACCGGTTGCTGAAAAGGAATGACACACTACCTCTAATTCCTGATGGCTTTTTCTCCTCCTACCACTGAGACGTAATAAAAGGAATCTGCAGAACCTCAAGAGGACACTTGGATGCTGTTTGGGAAAGACATCCAGGCATTAATAGGAGGCTAAGATCTGTTTACAAACTTTATTTTTAAGTTAAATAGCTCCTGTGAAGATGCTGAATCTTGACTTACTAGTTTTAAGTTTCTGCCTTGGTCTGGGGACAGGATACAGTGCCGTGGGAAAGAGACAATATCAGATTCAAAACGGGCCGTGCAGCTACACCTTTCTGCTGCCCGAGCAGGAAAACTGCCAAACCCAGAGCAGCAACTACAACTATCCAGTTCAAGAGGATGGACCTGTGGACAACGAGGAGTCGGCTCAGAGGCTGGAACAACTGGAGATCACCATGGAGAACAACACACAGTGGCTGCTCAAGGTAAAGTTGTGTCATATCAGTAATATTGAATCAATATATGGGACTGTGACTGCCTTTACTCTGATTTCTAAGTTGATAAATTCTATCTGAGACAGTCAGTGATGTGAAAGAGGACAATATGTGCTGAAGAGCAACACTTCCTTTACACAGGTGTCACTGGAGACGCTGATACTTCCTTTCCAATTTTCTGGAGAGGAAAGAAAGCAGCACTTAAAAAATAACACCTTGTATTGAGCATGAGGATAATTTGGATGAAATACAGTACTGATTTCCCACTAGAACTTTTAATATAATATACCTCAGCATTTGAAATAGCCTGAATTTTCAACATCTAGTATAACAAGGGAGAGGTGTTTTCTGACTCACAAACTTTCAAGGGTAACTGCTGTTTTTGTTTTCATGCAATGGGCAGATTATTCAGGCTCATACCAAACCACCGGCTCTTTGTTTGGTGTCATACTTACATGAGTAAGCTTTGAGAAATACCACATAATAAAAAAGTGATAAAACTGCTCCACTGGGCAAAACACATGACAAAATCAGTTGAAAATGAGCAATGGTTTACATTAACAAGAACATTTTCTTCTAAATGTGTACTTATGTCAAAGTTGTAACTAGGGCTGGGCGATAATTCAATATGATAATTGTCTTTTAATTGAATTGTATTTAGATAAAAATCATATATCAAGATATTGTGATACACAATAATATTGTCTAAATTGATAATAACAAGCACATGCTTGTGAAAATTTCTCAGATCATTTGATGTACGTATAGGGTTGGGCAATACGGCCAAAAAATTCTTTACATATCTAACTGTTTATTTAATGACCAGAAGACATGCTGTATTGTGATGTATATCATTATTAAAATATGAAATGACCCACAACCCTGATTCCAAAAAAGTTAGGATGTGGCGAAAAAATAATTAAAAAAAATAATCCATTCATTTGAATTAAGTGCAAAGGCAAGATATCTAAAGATCAAGCTGGGAAACTTTTGTTCTTTGTAAATATGTAAATTCTTTATTTGATGTATTCCGATTTTATCTACGTTTTACGCAGCTTCCAAACTTTTTGGAACCAGGGTTGTTTATCAGAATAGAAGATTTTGGCCATATTGTACAGCCCTAGCTGTAACACACACAAAAAGCACACCAGTCATAATTGATTAAAAAAAGAAGCTCTTTCTTTATTTTCAGAAATCTTTTCTGATTTAGCAGACAAGAAAACAATTGCGCTGAATGTCTGTGAGACACTTTCATTCAGTGTTGAAGGACATGGGTTTGATGACTGACAAAGACTCGACACAGGTGTCCACCAGAGGAATGCACACTTCCCTTTCAGTTTGCTGAGCCATTACTTGTGCGAGTGAAAGAACATGAACAACCTCTTGTCTAGCTCCGTCTCGTCTCCCTCTTCAGAGTGTGATTAATGATCACAACTATACAAGACGAGCCAGACAACACAAGAAACACCTCGCAGCTTGATCACACAATTCCTGCCTCATAGCATGAAAAAAGCTCTGATCTGTTCCACAGGAGAGCTCAGAGGGTACAAAAGCTCAAGTGCCTAAGAAATCAAAGCCAGCGCCCAGCATAAGTGAACATTTGTCAAAGTCCAACAGAAAACCTGACATATTGACCAGGTTACATGTGTCGTACATACAAAGAAACCAATACTAACATGCTTTAGCTTTTTCTGTAAATGGAGGAGGACTCCAGTTAGTTATTTTCACATAAGGAGATAAATATGAGAGAAAAATCACAGCTCCGGTGTGATGGTTTAAATTTCACAACATGAATATTCTTTACTAAAATGAACTTCATACTTTTGCCATAAAGAACAGGACTGATTTGCAAGAACTAGCACCAAAATATAATACGGATTGTCACTATTAAATATTCTACCTTACTTTGCATCTGTAATAACACAGTGGAAGGACTGTTAACGTCTATTAGTAGGCGAGAGTGCTATGGCCATTATTGGTTTTGTGAAGAAGGAAAAACATAGTTAAATTGTTTGTGTTATTGTGTGTCTTCAGTGCTTTAAAAGAGTAAGTTCGGAATTAAACCAGCTAATGGACTGCTAGACCAGCATCTCTCAATCTCTGCTAAGTAAAATTACTGTCTTTGTCAAAAAATGCTTTTGAATTTGAGGAGAGAACATACAATGGCTTCAACTCCCTGTTGGAAAGCACTTTCTGACCAAAGGTAAAGCTGTGAAAATATTCTAATTATAGCATACACATGAACTGATATTGATTTTATTTTTGCTCAGCTTCTGTGTCGGTTTTCCTGCCTTCTTCTCCAAACTGCCATCACCTGTAGGTACTACACTTACTAAGGTTAAGTGCCTCATACAAACTACCCCTTTAATAAAGTGGAAGAATTAGACTTTGAAAATGTCAGATGGCAAGTGTGCTTCGGCCATTAGTGACCAAGAGCAAATACGTGAAAAGACTTTCTTAATCCTTTAGCCTCACAAGCTGTTAAGTTTGCTAGAGAGGTGAGGTGTTTCACAACTTCTGTCATCACAGTTAAAATAAGAAAGACACATTTCTTCCAGAAGAAAAAAGAAATACTGTAGCAGCAGTAAATGTAATACTTTGGGTGCAGGCTTAATGCATTTGTGTGTTCAAATACTAAATTTCTTGTTATTAAAAGGTGCCTTGGGTAAAATGTAACCACTACATATTGTGAAAGGTTTACTGAATCAGGGACGTGCCTCACTGAGGTTATAAACCTCTTTTTACAGGAGTGGCTTGATGGATGAAAGGGCTCAAATACAGTGTAAATAACCTGAAACAAGAAATTACTCCCTACTTTAGAGGAATCAGTCACTTTAAAGCTTAAATAATGTCACACTGCTGTCACATAAACCTATTCAGGATGTCTACAGAAATTAGCCTCCCCCTAATCCACAACTATTCCTTGTCTGGGCTTTATTTTTGGAAAAGAAAAATCTAATCATTGCACAGTAGCAACTTCTGTCAGGCATGATTTGTGTATTTAAAACAATCACAGTTCTTTCAAAATTAATTTTTACGCTGCACCGGATGATGACAACTGAGGAAAACAATTTGTTGAGGAAAACGGCCATTTCTTACTGACGCCTTAAAGTCACACGGAGTAAACAACTGATTAGATCACTGACTGTCAATGGGACATCCTGCCAACAATTGCAAATGACAGCCTTCCACCTTCCACACATCTCTTTGTGTCTCCAAGAACATAAACAAATTGAACGTCATGAAAGGAAGACAAACAAATCAGCACTAATTGCAGATGTTACTTGTTTTTTTTTCCAAAAGAAAATGAAAATGTCTGTTTAGGGTTTGCATTGCTGACTGATGGGTAAATAACAAGAATGATTATGCAAACTTACTGTAAATGACAAATATTTTTAACGGACGTTGGTTTCCAGTTGCACACGCATGTCGTACTGTCATGAAGGATGTAACTCCTCACTCAACACTTCCATCCTGTTTACGAGTCGTGTGACCTGATTGCCACTCAGGAACACCGTGCAGGAAATAACTTAATGATTGGTCTCAGTCTAAATCTGGCAATACTGTAAGGTAGATAAGAACAGATCTCGTAAAGATGAAACATCGACCTTTTCCCACCCTGCAGACATCTACGTTCATTGTATTTTTCCTATGACTAAAAGGTTTGAAATGTGCAGGGTTACATCAGAACTGTAAATGTTTTAGTCATTCATAAGAATTCTTAAGATTATATGAATACCAAATTAATAAACTGTTTCTACTCAACTCTTTCGCTCTATTTATGTGAAAAAGTACGAAATTTAAAGAACACAATTGCAAACATAAGTGATACTAGGTTATTTACCATAATATAGGGTGTGGAACTATCGCTGCAGAGTTGCAGAGATAGTGGCATCGTTTTTCCTCCAACTTCTTTTACGAAGTGGCTGTAAATAAACGGCTATAAAAGTGAGGAAAATCTGATTTTTTTTTATAATTTAACATTGCATTTTATTATCATATTCCTCAATTATGTGTGTTTTCAACATCATAGCAATCATAAAAACCCTTGTAACACAAAATCTGAGGATAATTAATATAACCCCATTGTTACCATAGGGCTGTGTCTTGACAAGTATGTTGCAACACGATACATACCATGATACAGGGGTTACCATTCAATATTTTGCAATACTGTAAGCAAGGTGCTATCTTGCGATTAAAAAAAAAGGCTTTTAGGTAAAACTTGTATATATGTTTAAATAAATACACAAGTAATATTTTTCTTCCACCCCTATGCCAGAATATTATGTAGAGTCCAATGCAAAGATATTAGCCAGAAGGGACAATGGTAATATTCCAACAAGATCACAAGCTTGGTGTGTAACTAGGGAATAAAACAATATAATTTAAATTAACAAAGTTAGTGCTACATGTTTTCCAGAGTGTGAAATTCAGATTTTTTTTATGGGTTTTTTTAATGTTTTTTTTCTTTGTTAACTTAAGAAGCCTAGCTGCACACCCAACAATGATATTAAGTATAAATGGCTATTATAAACTGTTAATACTTTACTCTCAATTGCACTCCAATCAGTGTGCAATGAACAATAGAATGAATGTCCTTGATTTGAGTGCCTCAACCATCAGGGTGAATCATCACAGCAACAAAAAGAGAACAAGTGACACGACTGAGGTTACTCAAGAACTCATGCAAGAAACAGAGTTGCTATGTGTCGAACATTACAGAAGCACATTAAATGAACAGCACCCAGCTGTTTATCTGCAAACTACCCTATGAATGGTAATGGAACTGGTAATGACCCATAATCAATGACTCTTAAACTCAAGCTATTTTTTCCTGTGCTGCAGCTTGAAAACTACATCCAGGACAGCATGAAACAGGACATGGTCCAAATCCAACAGACTGCTGTACACAACCATACTGCTACAATGATTGAAATTGGAACAAACCTGCTGAGTCAAACCGCAGAGCAAACAAGGAAACTGACCAATGTGGAGGCACAGGTGAGGCTGCACGCTACTGTAAACACAGGGAAATACCCAACACTAGAATTGTACACATGCTATGCAACACAACACTGAGGAGTCAAAACTGTCAAAACCATCTACATATAAGCATAATGGGCTTCTTAACAGAATAATATGCTCATGAAAATTTGATGAAATCAATACATTAGTATGTTTAACATCCACTTTTTTTCATTTAAGTATGCAAGTCTAACTGCAAAAAACTGCATTAAATAATGTTAAAATGGGAAAAACAGGAATGACTGCGTCAGTTTATTATTGTGGTTACACGTCAATGACCTTATGTGAGCCAACTGTACAGCATTTCCTGTTATTAGCACACTCGTATTCCCACAGAAAGGGTCTATCAGTTTGTCACAATCAGACATCCGTCTGTTCAAAGGCATCAACAGATCCATTGGAGACACATAGTTGGATCCATGTAAACAACCTGCTTTTTGCTGAGTTCAGTTCCTCCGAACAGGGAAATTAGAGGCAAGGTCCCCAACCCCAGAGTTCAGTTCAATACGTCGGTCTGTGAAAAATAGGTGGATTTTGAATGTTTCCCTTGTTCAGGTATGTCTGCTTTATTGGAATCTGGTTGTTCTTTCCTGTCACGTTTTTCCATTTTGCAAATGCTCACTGTTCACTTTGAAGGTGAAAAATGGGCTTTTGTTGAATTTAATAGAAAACAGAACTCAATGCCTGAATTATTTAGACAAATTGCTTTTTCACTAGACAAACCATTTGGATCTTTATGTTGTCAATGTTTGATTTTTATTCATTTTTTTACTTTCTTTTTTCTAAATACCTGCAAGTCATGTATTATATTAAACAAAAAAATGGAGAAATGTCAGATGAAACTGCATAATTTCAAAGTAAAATATCAATTTGAAAACACAACCTGCTTTCAGTTTTGAGTTAAACTTGGGACCATGCTGTCTTGTGTGGACAACAAGGGACATTAATTTGAAGATCTTGAGCCCTTCTTAAACTAAAGGCCTATATATATATATATATATATATATATATATATATATATCAGGAACATGTTTTATGTGATTACTTCACACTTGTGTATTCTTTTCATCAACCAATTACTTTGTGCAGAAAGGTCATATTAAAAAAACACTATAGTGTAGCTGATGAGTTGCACCAATACATCCAAGGTTAATAAAACAATAAAACAAAGGCTCTGTTGTCTGAGCTAAGTTGGTTAACTTTATTATTCCCTTCAACCTTGACAATGGCAGCGCATACCAGACCCACTCTTTCCGTCCTTAACCTTTCACAATAACAGCCCTAGACGTACACTGAATAAATGTTTACCACAGGGAAGTCAAATTCACTTAGAGCATTTTGCTAAAAGGAAACTCAGCAAAATAGCTTAAAGTAGCTTTGGTGATACAACAATTTACCTCAGATTTTAAAAGGTATCTCTTGAACAAAGCCTGAATAATCTGCTTTATGCTGTTCTGTTGTTTTTAGGTAATTCATCATACAACTCGACTCGAGCGTCAACTTCTTGAAAATTCCTTATCAACCAACAAGTTGGAAAAACAACTGATTGTCCAGACAAATGACATCAGTAAGCTTAATGACAAAAACAGGTGAGGATATCAAATCATGTCATAGATCACGGATAATACTTATTTATAGTTTTGTGCTAATGTACAAAGCAAAAACAAGGTTCGCTGCTGAACTTTTTTCCTGCCTCTCAGCTTTCTGGAGAAAAAGGTTGAGGAGATGCAGGAGCAGAGGCAGGTGGAGCTGAAGCTGCTTCGAGAAGAGAAAGAGCAGCTTCAGACTCTGATACTGAGGCAGACGGCCATCATAGGTGAGCTGGAGCACCAGCTGCTCAAAGTCTCCTCCAACAACACTTTACTGCAGCATCAGCAGCAGGAGCTACTGGACACCGTCAACAACCTCATTCACACCATCTCTGTCGGCTCAGCTCAAGGTGAGTCTGCACTTCAGGTCATCACAACCTCTTTGATGCACCCATAAGTTTGATATTATTTCTATCAGAAAAAAACATCCATGCTTTGGAGCTACCAGTACAACCAGTCTGCTGTAGCCACTGGAAATCAATTTAACACCTGCACAAACTAATCCAATCAAGTGGCCCTGCAAGAAACACAGCAAACGTTTCTTTTTTTTGGCCAATTTTTGTGTGATTGTGCTGTTGTATTAGATTGCACTAGAGAAGGCCACTCAACTATAATTAATTACCAAATGCTGCAACACTGAAGCAATCGAACAGCCGATCAAAATAGGACAGTCAAATTGCTGTACAATTGTGTCAATTTAACGTCTCTTTTGCAGGGAGCAAACCTGTCATGATGCAGGACACTCCAACTACATTCATGGACTGTGCTGCTGTGTTCAAATCAGGAAACACCCAAAGTGGAGTCTACACTCTCACATTAGCCAACACTACAATAGAAGTTAAGGTAAAGTAAATCTATTTAATTGATTCATATTAGGCATGCAATGACCCACCCACACTTACACAACCTTGTGAATAAAACCTCTCAGTAAACAGTATTGTGTTTGAGGGTGGGGTAGGTAAATCAAAATGTTCTCAGACTCCCATTAATGATGTGCATGCTTGAGCTAAAACTGAGATCTCCTTAGAAACTCTTCAGCGAATAAGACATAGACCTCAATCCTGTGTCCCTTCCCTGGCTGCAACCTAACATTTGTTTTGACCAAACTCAAATAAGACAGCAATTTAAAATTATAAATGACCATGATGTCTTTACAGAGACTTCATTTTGAATTATTAATTGCAGCAGCTCTTTTTTCCTTGTGTGTGAAGGCTTTCTGTGACATGGAGACAGAAGGAGGTGGGTGGACAGTACTACAAAAACGCTTTGATGGCCATGTTGACTTTCACCGTACGTGGCAAGAGTACAAAAAGGTAAAAGCTGTCAACAAGAAATTCCTCCTTTAAAAAAATATAACCAAGGCTACGGCTTTTATTCCAAATGCACAGTACAGTGAGCAGATTTGGTTTTGGCCATAGACTGAAAGTGCTTTAAAGCCCTGGTTATTCAGCTCTGTTTGAGGCAATTCCTATGTGCAATCCAAAGCAGAAGGGACAAACTACAACTACAAACACAGAAACCCTGTGTTTATGTTGATCACCATCAATGATCTTTATACCAGCAGGACAACATAAACATTTCAACATCACTATGATTTGCCATCTTTCAAGCCCCTTTCAATGACAGCATGTTCAAGATTTCTGTAAGTGCATCCGCAACTGTACTTCAAATCTATAATCAAAAAAGAATTCTAGATTACTCCCAAAAATAGTCGAGCATTGGCAAGTGGGAGATAAATGGGCCAACACCATGCTTAAAAGAGTCTGAAGTCCCTACAGAGCAACCATTACAGAGGAAAGCATTCATGCCATTTCCTTTACTCCGAACACAATACAAGCTTAGTTAAAACTGAAATACTTTGTTATCAATATCTCATTGTGAACATGATTGTTTTATGTAATTGCTGATAGTATTTTGAGTATTCTTGATGTTATTTTAGTTTCAGGGAAAATAACTTTTCATGTATTAGACAACTTTTTCTGATTAGCAACCAGCTTTGTCTCATTGCAGTGTGGGTAGTATATGCAGATGAACTGTGTTTGGCTTCCCTCCATGTTGCCAGCGTCTGCAAATGAGTGGGGAGCTCCAGGCACTGGCATCATGGAGGGAAGCCAAACAGCATTCATCTGCAAAACAGCAAAGCTTCCCTTTAATGGAAAAAGCAACTTACAAGGCCCTCCTGCAATGGTTCAACAAGGTTTAATTACACTTCTCTTTTGGTCTTTTCAGGGGTTTGGAGAACCTTCGGGTGAATTCTGGTTAGGAAATGAATTTGTTTCCCGACTCACAATTCAACAGTCCTACAAACTAAGGATCCAGCTGAATGACTGGGAAGGAAACTCTGGATTCTCACAATATGACCAGTTTTCTCTCGACAGCGAAGCACAAAATTACAGGTACTTTGTACGGACAACATCAAAGAAACAAATGTGTCAGGTGCTTGGTGGCAATTACTGAACATTTTGTTTAAATTTTCTTTTAAGACAAAATTTCACAGCTCATGTAGCTCAAGCTATTAGGGACAAAGAAGCCCAATAGCATATAATGTGTCCGTCTTACAACATTGCTTTTGAAGTCTGCAATCCCAAACACATACCAAAAAGTGGTGGTACCAATTTTTAATTAAGGAGTGTGACTAAAGCACAGCCTCAAAACTCAAGGCATGCAATTATTATTAGAACATTAACAACTATATTAGTGACAGCCAACAGTCCTTGAACGAAGATGCATAAAAATCTTCTTCTTTCTTCCAGAACCTAAATGCATAAGAGCTCTGCATGTAATATTTTAAAATACAACATTTCCTACAAGCCTGGATCCATACTGTCACCCACATTGAATTGTGGTTTTTAGGTGATTCAAATATAAGAAATAATGAATTGAAACAATTCAGTCTGATTATCAGGCTTATTCTCTACACTGTTCCCTGACAGTGAAGATGAGACCACATTAATGGACACGCTGACATTACTTATGGTGATTTTCCACTGATTTGCTCTGATTGTCCCATCTCTTATGTGTGATGGATTCTTTCTAATCTTATTATGACGGTGTCCCCTGTAACATATATCTATCTTATGGAACCTACATTAGAAAAAAAAAGAAAGAAAAAAGCTCATGGTCATAAATGCTGACCTCCACTTCTTTTCAAAAGCATAGCACATTATAGACATACCTCTGGATCGTGAGTCTTTGCTGTATAAGACCATCTACTTCCTGTTACTAACGTCTGGCATCAGCCCAAAGAAAATGTAATAAAAATTTTCAGTGTTTGAAAAATAGGAAATACATACAATGTCTTGAATTTCTAACATTCAGTCTGCCCCTCTTGACAATAACACAACCTTTAATAGTATTTTCTTTTCCAAAGCTAAGCCGATTTCAGGAGTGAAATGGATACTTCCTTTCAATTTGACAAACAGACCTTGAAATGCCTCAATTCAGCACAGTTCTTCTCAGGCTTAAGTCTACTTGACTATGACCAATTTGGTCTCCAGTTAGTTGGCTCAGTAATTTGAAGAAAAAAAACCCAAGCTACAAAGAAAACTGCACAAATAGCACAAAGCAAATTGTGAAATCACCAAGCCATTTGTGAAAATCACAAAAGGTAAAACATTTTACAAAAATTAGACAAGCGTAAAAGATTGTAATACAAATAGCACACACTTTCATCCTCATTCTAAATCCCATGTTTCACGCAGTAATAGTGAAGCTACGGCCAAAGAACTGTATAAGTGAGTTGGACGTTGCCTTTTGAGGAACAGCAATCACAGACTTCCTCCTTCTCTTCCTTCATTTTTCCTTTTCCATTCTACAGGATACACCTTAAAGGCTTCAGTGGAACAGCAGGCAAAATAAGCAGCATCGGGCAGCCAGGAAGTGATTTCAGTACAAAGGATGCAGACAACGACAAATGTGTTTGCAAATGTTCACAACTGACAACAGGGGGTAAGAAACACATTTTTGTGCTTTTCAATGATTGTGCTTGTGAGGAAAACACAATATTCATGTTGATTTTTGAAAGCACTTGTTGTGGAACAAATTCCCACCCACCCAAATCTTGGCACTTCCCCCAAAAAATCTTCAAGGGCATTTTAAGGGCTCCCGTGCTTTTGGGGCCAGGTCAAAGAGCACAATTAGCTCAGAGTTAATCACTGATCAACTCATTGGGGAATTCAGCCCCTACAATGGCTGACATTAATAGCCTGGGAACAGAGCTTTTCCCTCTCTCCTCTTGTAGCTTAAAGGTCCTCCTCCATTCCCTTGAAAGTGACTCTGCTGCCAGAAGTTTGTCTCCCTCTGTGTTGGGGTCTGCCAAGTGAGCATGAAAGCATGAAAACCCTAACCCTCTCTCTATTTTCCCATGAGGGGTCTTTCACTGGGGACTCCATATTCACATTATGCTCAATCGTGACTGAGTGGCACTGACCCAGTAGAAAGAGTAAAGCAGGATCTGCCATTTCAAATAATGAAGCTGCTTGTTTTGAATGAAGAAAAATTTGAATGAATGTAGCAAATCTATATTAAACCACAATCAGTATGTAAAACCAAACTATAACTACAGATTCTACAGAATTTCTGACATGCAGAATTCAGATGGAGGGCAGGAAGTGATAAAACCATATATTGGAAATAGATAAAAGTTACTACATAAAAGGGCTAAACAACATCATGACACGGCAACATCTTGACATTGGAGCAGTAGCAATTTTACTGTCATATCCAATCAGATGCTGCCAAATGCCTGCCTTGACACTGACACGTAGAGAAGTGTGTACTGCCACAATTTAATCAGTAGTTACCAGCTGCTCAAGTGAAGACATGACATGACAAGACATGACATGGATTGAGCTATAGGTTCAAGTGCAACACAGTAGAGATGCATTAATATGTAGAAGCCATATGTTATCACAGCAGAGCAGAGCTCTTCTTTGAAACAACTTTCTTTACTGGTCCTATAAGGAGCAAATGTTACAGGTAGTCTCAAGACAGCACATTTCTGGATTTAAAAATAATGCATTTGTATAAATGGACTGAAAGTCTCCATAATAAGACAAAAATATGGTTAAGCTCTGAAACAGCTTGTAATGTATTATTTTTATTTTGTAATTTTGCCCTGTGATCATGAAACATTCTCACACACAAGTCAAAAGTGTGAAGTCAGACTAGCTTTTCATAAAGGAAAATATATTAGAAAAGACCGCAAACACCACCCCTGTTTTATACATGGCTATATGCATCATTACATGACATCTAAATTTAAGTTTGTTTTGACATTCTAGGTTGGTGGTTTGATGCCTGTGGTCCGTCCAATTTGAATGGGATGTATTACCAAGAAGGCCAGAACTCAAACCGCTTCAACGGCATCAAATGGTACTACTGGAAAGGCTCAGGCTACTCGCTGAAGTCCACTACAATGATGATAAGACCAGCAGACTTCTCAGGTTCCCTTTGAACTGTCATTGACTGCCCGAAAAAAAGTAACAAACAACAAAACCAAAAATACAAATTCTCAAGGGACCCAAAGCACATCATGAAAATATTCTTTACATAACTTTGGAAAGACATATGTTGTGGATGTTTATGTTTATAGTTTTAATTAAATGGGTTGTTGTAAAATATGGCCGGTCAAAATGACAAATATTTATACTAAAAAATAGTGACTATAGTATGTATAGAAAATATTAGTATAGCAATTACACTGAGTGTAAATGTGACATTAATCATTAAGATTTAATGTAGTTCAAGCACCCATTTAACTATGTCTTGTATAAAAGCTGCCTATGTCATTGTAAAAAGAGACTATGGTACAACATGCAGATAAACAACTGACTTAAAGTGATTATGTTTCTGTTGAATGCCTAAAATGTAAATGCAAATGTAAAAATACCACAGAAAATGTTTTTCTCCTGAGAATGTATGTACATTTGTTGTTTAATTTATATGTAGATTTTACGTTTGATATTTAACATTATTACAGAGATTTGTTATAAATCTTGAATCCTTGCTAGTTAACGATTTCACTGCACATACACTAAGAGGAATTCTTTTAATATAACTCTGCAGTACCTTCTTGCATGCTCATGCATAACGATAAATCTTTTTGCAGTCTTTTGGGAATGTATTTTGTTATTTATGCAATATGTCTTTTGAAGCTTCCACAAGCAAATCTTATGAGAAAGTTGTACAAGGGAGGAGGCTGAATTTCTCATCAGTAAACACACTAAATGTGTTGACTGTTATGCTCTACCAGCTGTTATAGCCTTAAAGTTGAATATTAAACACAACCAAAAGGCAGAAAGCCTAAAACGAAAGCCTTAACTCTACCTTTTTTCCATAATAGTCCTACCAGAACAATTAACTGCCTGGTGAATGCACAATTTTCAGATTGCCACAATTTTGTCAGCAAAGTTTTAACATTTCAACTACAAAATAAAAAATGGAAACGCTACAAAGTTGCATTTTTATTGTTGCCTTTCACGCCACTGATCACAATTTAACTGGTTATTTAAAATTGATTCCCCAAATCTTCAGAAGAGCAATATGGGCATAGCTTATAATGGGCAATATGGATAAAATCTTTTATAACAAAATTATATTGAAAACGATTAGTGAAGGGAGTGTTACGAGTTGTCATTTCTGTCAGATATCAGACAAGCTTCATTTGACATGAAGGCTTCAGTCTTTTTTTTATCTTACTGCTAATACACTGAGGTCATGTATCATTATTTGAACAGAGGCATATCTGTATACGCAACAAAATTCACTGTTCATCTGTTTAGACAATATTAATGAATATGACAGGGCACAGGAACTGAATAAATGTGGGAAGTGTGTGGTTTGCCAAACGTTGGACGCATCAGTAAGAATAAAGGGATGACAAATAGCTGTGGGGCAAATAAATAACACTTTTTCTGTCACAACAAAAGCCTTCATATAATTTCAAGAGGAAATGTGGTGACATTTGTCAGCATCAAGACCCCACGTCTTCCCTCGCAGTGGCAGGAGCAGACAGTGATTCATGAATGACGAGTTCAGGAAGAGGCAACACTGTCAGTTCGCACAGGACGCTTCAGGAAAAACAAGCGGACTGAAGATGAATGACTGGCAATAAAAATTAGCAGGTTTCCGTTCTACTTCCTCGGCTTTGGTTTTACGAGCCTTTATTAGTTGTGAGTGTGAAAAGGGGGTGTTGCAAAATTGATTTATGTACAGAAAATGATTTGTATCCAGAAAAAAATATAATAAGAAAACAGAGGAAATTTAACCCATGATTTTAATGTTTTCCAAGTTTTTGTCAATATGAAAAAGTAAATAGTAATAAAAAATATATACATGTTTAATTAACTTTAATTGATTTAGTCATTAAGAATGGTTTATATAGGCAAAGGCATAAACTACCTTAATTGTATCTGTAAATTTCATGTCCTTCAGTATTTATGATGCCATGCATTTAAAAACTCTGATAGGGCCATTAAAATAAATATAAAAATATATCTTATTTATTGTACTAATAAGAAACATAATGAGTTTAATGGTCAAGTTTAATGCTGATATTTGTGTCATGGACACTTTTAGTGATACTACTAGTCTAGAACTGGTACTCACCTGTGCTGCAGGAAATTGTTCCGAAAGTTCATATGGTTCCTCTGGAATCCACTGCCTTTGCTCCAAACACCAGAGGATCTATTCAGGAGAAATTAAGGTAAAAAATAGTGTCACACTTCATCATCATTTTAAATAATATTATGCAATGGCTTTCAAGCATATACAAACTACATACCCATTCAAACGACAGGATCCAGCAACCACGAGCTATACCCAACAGAATATTGAGAGTCCGCCGGTGAGCCCCGGACACCACATGAGTTGTGCTCTCACAAACTCGGTCAACGACTGTAAACCCACCCAGTGTGCTCACTACCTGATCCACTGTGTGCTGCTTCCTGTAAGAGGTGAGTAGAGAAGAAAGCATATAACACAAACAATCAGTGTTGTAAGTACATTTATCTCAAAACAAACAGTTTTAAAGTGTTTGCACTTACTCAGTGGGCATGCTTGTCATGACCAGTGTTCTCATAGCCTGGAACAAAGAAAAATACACTAAACTTATGACATGGATACAACATTTTTTTTAATCAAATCTTCTTTACTTAAAACATGATGGACCCTTTTTTGAACTATTTATGTTTGTTGTGGAAATTTAGTGTAAAGTAGTTAGACAAATGATGAGGGGAAATCAAATGAAATCATTTATTAACAATATGATCTTGAGGATGAACTGGTCTGTGTTCAGTGCTTTCAAACCAATTTTATTTTTGGGCATCAATCCTGAGCGTCAAAGTACGTTTAAAAAAAGCCGTCATTGTATTGTGTAATGATATTCACAGATTTGGCAAACAATTACATTTTAGTAGTGGAGCAGCTATAGAGCACAGGTTTGGCTTGATTTATCTCTTGGCTCATGTTTGTTGGAGCAAAAATCACAGTAAACAGGAGGGAAATCTACGAAGAACAAATCTACACTTTAATGTAGCCAATAAAACTGTTTCTATAAATAAATAAAAGGTCTAGAAGACACTGGGAAATGTAATGCATGTATGTCTTTTGTGTGTAATACTGTGAGCTGGTTTGTTGAATGACGCAGCAATGAACAGGTAAAAGGATCATTATTTAACAGCCAGACAGGCCGTGCACTTTCAGTAACCCTGCCGGATATAAAGTTGCATAGAGACCAAAAAGGAAATCAAACACCAAGGCCATGAGTGGAGAAAAACATATTCAGAGCCACTGAAACGGAACTGTAAATTTGTAACCTGACGACTGTGGCCCATTCAGCCTCGTACTTTGGCCCCAATGCAGCAAGTCATCATCGGCACAAACACCTGAGCAGCAGTTACAAACAGGACCACCGGGACCTTTCCTGCCACACTCTGATATCTGGTGCCCCAGCTGGAAGTCAGAGGTTAAGGCCTGCTACACACAGCGGTGCCAAAATGGTCCACCAGTCCCTCCCACACCATTCACACATCACATTATCCCTGATAAGCAAGTTGTGAAGTCATTGAGTTGGTTACCATCACCACATGACTGCTACTTCTCGGCTGTCTTGACATAAGCTTTCTTCAAAGGAAAATGTTTTGAATTTCCACTCTGTTATTGATCTACAACAGGGTTATCTTCTTTTTAACACTATGGCTCTGCCAAAAGGTGACAAGAAAATCTGCTAATTTGGGTTTTTTCAAACTAAGTCAAACAACTCAAAACATGGGTAGCTATTCTAAAGGTTCCTCAAAGAGGACTATGGCTTATCTTATCTGCAGTGGACGTGTTCTGGCAGCCGCACAAAAAAAAGGCATTGAAGAATGAGTTGCACATAATGAGCCTCTGACAAAGAGCTGGTGTGAACTGCAGCACGGCCTCTGAGCACAAGCGCTCCCAGCACAAATGAAGGAAATTCTTCACTGTA
Organism: Centropristis striata; assembly: GCF_030273125.1. Classification (NCBI taxonomy): domain Eukaryota; kingdom Metazoa; phylum Chordata; class Actinopteri; order Perciformes; family Serranidae; genus Centropristis; species Centropristis striata. The sequence continues at coordinate 11,668,883 of NC_081536.1, forward strand.
TGAGTAGGTCTCTTTTATGGCTGCTACTCTGCGAAAAATGAAAATGAAGCTATTCAGAAAATCAAAGAGAGGTGAGGCTCCTGGGTCTCTGCAAAGATTGAGGTCGACTAAAGCTGAGAGAGCCAATTGCAAATCAAAAAAGCCAAATAACCACTTGTCACAACTGAGCATCCTATTAGGGTCCACTAAGCCCAACATCATAAAATAGTATACAAAAATAAGACATTGTTATGTTATATTGGTTATTTATTTATTAAATTACCAGAAAACATGCTTTATATTGTTATTGAGACAGGAAATTACAGAGAGGGTGATGGCAAATAACAAGGAACAAGTTTCTGCTGAAAAGTGAAAATATCTTTCAATCATATCTGTGTCAAATATGTAATCTGATGACATCTTCAGAGGGTTTTTTTTGTCCAACAATCTTAACTGCAAAGGATTTGCAGTGTATTCACCAAATGTCAAGCAATATGAGATTTATCATTGCATCCATGCAGGTGTGACCTCCAAGAATACATCACGGATGAATTTGTTTACCTAACTGCTTCACATCTGAACATTAATCTACAATCATCTCTGTAATCTGGCAACAATAAAGTGAACCCATAACAGATCCCTGAGGGAGATGACGTCATGTTTCGCTTTTTTCAGCCAAAGCTTGTTGAGGTTACCAGTGTAACGAAAACAGAGCCCAGGTGCATTTCACAAGCAAGGAAGTTGTACGCTACCATCACAGAGGCAAAACACAGGAAACCCTCAGGACCAGACAGAACCTCTTGACTAGATGCGTCAAACGCCTACAGCTATGGAAGTGTATGATCTTATGCAGGAAATACTTAAAAAGGAATGACACACACTACTGATGTTTTGTTTACTTCCTATATTACAGAAAACCATGCATGCCAGGACTTTGTCATATTTTGCAGCTGCAACAGATATTGAAGATAAATATAGTGCAAACTCGATGAGGAAATTGTAAAGAACACACAGAAAATGCATCTAACTCAACACTGTTTTATCTTTTCAATATTTATGCAATGAAGACAAACAATGCGCTGTATACATTTAGCTAAAATAAGGAAAAACAGTCATATCGAAATGCACACATTTTAGCTGATACCAAAACAGACTAGCGAACAAAGGAATTCAGTTTATAATTGAGCAAATGGAAAATTTCAAAATCAAAGCTGTATAATCCCATACCACAATAAACCAGTGTTACTTTTTTCAGGAGACCCACTCCCCACAAAAAAACAAACCATCATGACCAAATTCACAAAAGGCGTTTTCTACAATACATGAGAAGAGCGAAATTCTGCATACATAAAACTTCCAGACCATTATACCTGCCATTCATGCTTCACCAGCTTCCTGTTGGTAACTTAATTCCTTTTTTTTTAAGTCCCACAAAACTTACGATATTTAGCATCAATATGCATTTTATAGAAAACTATTCAAATTCAATCATCACAATTTAAACTAAACATTAAAAACAATCATGACGTCCTCTTACCTTTGTTTTGTTAACCATCTTCTGAAGACTCAAGCTGATTTGCTTATTGTGGTTGTCTTCTTCGCCCTCAGAGGGGATCTCTGTTGAACCAGCTGCAACTGCATGTACATTTCCTCTACCTACATTTGAAAACAAGAAAAACAATTGATAACAGTTGGTGGGGGTGGTGTCACTCAAGCTATCATACAGCAGGCAGTTTTTGTGTGTGTGTGTGTGTTAGTTATAGTTTTTCTTCTCTCCTTTAACACCTGGCTGATAACATCACCATTGAATTACACGCTGCACATTTAAAACCACATATTATAGCCTTTTAATTTAAATAAAATCAAAATTCTATTTAATTTAGTTTAAAGGATTCAAATATTACAGTTCTTGAACACATACAAGTAATTAATTAAATATACTAATCTTTAAAAACGACATCACATATTTCATCACCATAAAAATAATTAAAACGGCAACGTTGCTTTAATTGGCAGGTCAGTGCTAGATGGATAATTATTAGTTATTAACGTTTTCTGATGCTATAAGCTTAATTTACATAAATATTTTTAAACACAACAGTAAAGAAGGCTTAGATTTACTTTATGATTATTTAAAAACACGTTAAATGCTGATTTTCCATCTGTACGTTTCCTGTTGAGGGTCTTGGGGAGTCAGGCCTCAGATGTACAGTTGACACACCCTGGACAGGTCGCCAGTCTATCACATACTGACAAACAAATGCACATCTACCAGCAAATAGACCTTTTTTTAATTCACCGAACTTGCATGTCTTCAAATTAGGCTTTCAAAAGACACACACATACAGAAGGAGGTTGTCAAAAGTATAGATGTTATACGAACTATTTTAATTTATGATTGATCTGCCGATTATTTTCCAGATTATCAATTAAGCTTCTGGTCAAAGAAATGTAAGAAAAAACTTAACTGTATCTAGTTTATTATGATATGAACAGAGAAAGAAAGGAAATCTCCATATGCCTGCAAAGTTTGCATTAAAACTTCCATGATTGACAGTTCGCAATAATTTTGCTGTCGTTAGACTAATTATTTAGTCAAAAAATCATTGCAGATGTATTTACAAGTGAAACCACTTACTAAAAAAATAATACTAAATGCCACAGTTAGAGTGTAGGGGAAACATTTAATAACGGCAATAAGAAGGTGAATAACTATTAACATTTTTACAAAGGTGTGTATGTGTTCAGTTTCTTTGCCAACCATAGAAATAAAATTATTATTCTATTACTATGGTACCAGCACTTTAGGCAGGTTGTTAATAAAAATGAAAAAAAAAAAAAAAACATTTTTTTCTGCCATGGTAACAAAATTGGTATTTAGTAAGTTTTTTAATACTAGTAATATGTTGACTTTTAAAATACTGGTATTGTGACGTTATTTATCCAGATTTTTTGCAAGAATCACAGTTCGTACACTTTAGCAGAGGTCAAATTTTCAAGCATTTACAAGCACTTTATCCAAAATCCAAGCACTTTTTAAACCTTGAAAATACATTTAAATTCAAGCATTTTGAAGGATTTCAAGCACCTGTACGAACCCTGAAGAATTTTCATTAATTCACATTTGATTTCTTTCTTTATTCTTTTTAAAATGTGACACACAGAAACAAATATTCATTTTCATAAAACTAGCTGCAGTGAATCATTTACTAAACCAGGATTAAATTACCCCCTGAATGAATATATTTGAATATATTATGTTGTAAACCTTTTGAAACTACATGACCCAGGAAATTACAGACAAAACCTTCACCACTGTGAAAATTCAAACACCATTAGTAATATTTTGTTTTGTTCAGTTCATAATAATAGAAAGTCAATAGAGGTCAGGTGTTATCAATATACAATTTCTAGCCTTACTACTCACTTTCCAATGCATGAGAAGGAACGCTGACATCAGAGTTTTTCAGCAGCTCCGTTTTTGTTTGAGGCTCCCTTAACATTGTTGATTGTACTGATGTAGATGATCTTCTCTGTTTGACTGCAGCACTTCTAGCTGTACAGGTGATTGCAAATGGCAAAGTGCTTTGTCTTTGCCTTTTAGTCACAATAGGTGCATCAACTCTTGGACTCTCCAATGCAAGCAGAGATTCTTCAACATCCAGCTGTGGCTGACTTTGAGGCTCACTGCTTGCATCACATTGCTGATCTTTGATGATTTTATCCAGTTTCCTTTTCTTTTTACTGGTTGCTTCAGATCCAATGCTTTCACTTCTTCTTTGTTTTCTCTTCTTTGGGACAGATTGCAACTCAAAGGGAATCTGAATGTCTCTCTCCACTGGTAGATTAGGCAAAGGAGGTCTTTTTGATATGTGGTTAACTGGTGAGAAATAGTCCTCAAACACATCATTATCTCCATCAGTGGAGCCTGAGGCAACTGTTTTACTATCCCCGGACAGAGCAAAAGATCGTACCAAGGCAGACAGTGATGTTCTGGCTCGTTTGGCTGTTTTCTGTAATGGGGTAGCAGTTTCTTTTGACAGTTCAATTGCAGCAGCACGTAGTTTCACTGGTGGTGACATTAAACTAGACGAGTTTGCAGCATCGGAGGAAAGATGGGTCTTAGTCTCCGTCAAGGATTTAGATGCTTTAATCTTTTGGATCCCCTTTTCAGATTTGTTAGGTGTTGGACTAGATGATTTTATCGGTGATCTCCTTTTTTCTTTATACAAGTTCTTGCCTCGTTTCTGATCCTGGCTAGGACTTTCTAATAAACCTTTGGCTTTGTGTTTCTCTGCTGGCTGTTTTCTGACTGAGGCCCTTCTTAACTTTTTTTGTTTTGTCCCTTCTCCATCCTCTTCGTCCTTGAAGTCAGGACATTTCACAGGACTTGAAATCAGTTTTGGCACATTATGGCAGGGTGAGACGGGTGGTTTGTTGGAGCCTTTCCTGTGGCATGGTTCGAAAAGATCATGATCATTAACCTCAACTTGTGCTTTCACTTTTTCCTTATCAGGTAAGTTTTTATACAAGTGCTTGCTGTTGTCAGATTTCCGATCCTGGCTAGGACCTTCTAATAAACCTTTGGCTTTGTGTTTCTCTGCTGGCTTTTTTCTGACTGAGAAACTTCTCGACTTTTTTTGTCTCATCCCTTCTCCATCCTCTTCGTCCTTGAAGTCAGGACATTTTACAGGACTTGAAATTTGTTTTGGCCCATCATTGGAGGGCGAGATCCAAGGTTTGTTGGAGCCTTTCCTGTGGCGTGGTGTGCAATGGTTATGATCCTTAACATCAACTTTTGTTCTCCCTTCTTCCTTATCAGGTGAGTATGTAGGTTCAGCAACAGAAGCGCTGGAATCATCATCCGACTGGTCAACTGTATTCAGAAAAAAAATATATACAATAATAAGGATTATGTGCATTGTTAAGTGACTTTCATTTTGTTGTTTTGCTGGATTTGCAATGGTTCTCCATGATGCCCATTAAATAAAATCACATGCAGCTGCCCCTAACTCATATTGTTTATTGATCCAAACACAAGACCAAACTTTCCCGTACAGTTAACCAGGCCAGCAAAATCATTGGAGCACCACAAACCCCCCTCTCAGAACTGTACAGCCGGTCTGTGATCAGGAAGGCCACCCTGATCACAGAAGACTTTCCTCAGGCAAACGCTATAAGGTTCCACTGGCCAGGAAAAACATCTACAAAAAATCCTTCGTCCCCTCTGCAATAACCACCCTGAACAACAAAAAATGAACACTGCTTTTAACAGCCCCCCCCCCCCCCCCCCTCCTTTTTAGCATGATTGTACACATTTTTGTGTTTTTAATGTTTGTTTGTTTCTTAGTGTTTTTTATATGAGCCTGTCAGAAACAAATTTCCGTCACTCGTGACAGACAATAAAGTTCTATCTATCTATCTATCTATCTATCTATCTATCTATTGCAAATTGCAAAGTCAAAGTGAACATGAGTACAAGGGATGGTATCAGGAAAACCCAACAAGTCCCTTCTCTAACTTGGGGGTTTGGAAAGAGAAAAACTATAATACAATATTTAATTCATGTGTAACATCAAATGTTCTTACACATACATTTGAGGACAGTTGGTGTGCTCCCAAGACAAGGCTTCAGGCCAGTGGGTGAGCTGGATTCAACCATTTGTGATGCTGAAAAACAGTGGCATAAATATCAATTTCTGGTGTTTCAAAAGTTCTGAAATATATGCAAGACCTGGTCAGTTCATCAGCTTATACAAGTGCTGCTGTACATACCTGTGGGTGAGATGTTTTCCCTTTTCTCTTTCATGTCCTTCAAACGTTGTGCCATATAATCTGATCTTTTCCAGGCAGGGCTGTAGATTATTCCATTCTCTTCGTCGATGATGATGGGCGACACATCTGTAACTGTGGGTGAAAACAAATTATGTAGTTTCTAATTTCACATTTGTTTTCAAAAAGTTTTTAAAGGTGTAATGATCTCTTACCCAGAGTTTGTTTTGGGGCTAGACCTTTCATCATTTTGTCTAATTTCTTTTTCATGCGTCTGTCATTTTCAGGTGTCCTCTCTGGAGAATCTTTTGGCTGCATGCAACGATGCTACATGAATCAAAGACAAAAAAATACTTTGAATATGAAGAAAATAAATCCAATACAGTTTGAAGACTCATGGTCTTTTCAATTTTACTTACCTTTGTTTTTTACCCTATTTTGTTCATACATTTATTACTTCTCATTACCAATACACACTTACAGTCACAGTCATTCATTTTGCAATTACTGTCTTCCACAAATCTATTTTATATTTCATTCAGAAATTTTAAACTTCGGCACTATTTCAGTGTCTATTTTTTGTCACTAAGTCATATCTCGTTTTTTCCTACAAAAACATCATAAACTGGAAACCCACTGTCGGAGGGACCTTGAGCTCTAAGATTTTCTTTGCCAATGACTATAAAGAAGTTGGAGTGTGAAACTTCAAAGTCAAAACAACTTAAATGAAAAGTCCATGTGCTCGCCTTGCTAAGAAAAGTTGAAGAGCTGCTTTTCTCTCAACCTATTAAACATACATAACAACAGAACTTTTTTTTTGTTTTAATCAGAATGACTTCACTGAGTTAAGCTGTGAAGCAGTGAAAGTTTGTGAAAGCAATGAAATGTATAACGTGGGATTTCTTTTTAAACATAAGATGCTGCAGAAAGATTATGATTAATTGATGAGCCAAAATAACAGTAGATATCATAGGCTGTCTAAATACTTGTTCCAGTGAATTTAATATGATTGGCAATTTTAAATCATATTAAATTCAGGTTGTTATAATTCTAAGCATTAGATTTTTTTAAATAACATAAAGGTAAGCATTTGCTCTTGTATCATGTATAATGAAAATACCTCAGTCAACAACCTAAAATCAACATAATGTATGGTTTGACTTACAGTAGTCCAATACAGATTCATGCCAGCTTCAGCTGTGCTTACACCAAAATGAACATTTTAGGTAAATCTTGACTCACTCTCTTGTTCTTCATCACAGGATTGCTTTCATCATTAACGGCTGGATACAGCTCCTCATCCACGCGCTCACCTTCATCGTAACATCTGGATGTCATTTCACCAAACAATAAGCCACATTAAGAGATTCAAGTAGTGATTGGCAACATCATCTTGCAACACTTTAAAACAATTCAACAATACTCTTCACTTTGTTGTTAGCTACTGCTACTCCATCAAGCTGTTGGTGCTAGAATGGAGCCAACACTGTCACCATCCTGAAAATAAAGAAAATCTGTCTATGAAGCAGAGCCGTATAGTTGTCAGACCCTGGTCAGAGCTGGCTAATGCTATGCTATGCTATGCTATGAATGGCCAGTCTGTATTGGACGGTTTGGGATTTAGCGAAGGGTGAATTGTTTAAGTTAAAAAAGAATACAACTCTCTTATTTATTCTTACCTGTCTACCCAGAGAACAGAGACGAGTCTCACAACACTTTTCTTAGCTTTCCTCCATGTAGCCGGGTGACCATTGCTGAAGACAACATGTGTGACTTGTTTACTGAATGTTTTTGATACCTGTAAAAGAAAAGGCATTTAGGTTTTTGCAAGGTATACATATCGTTTATCTGTAACTTCAGTCAATGGTATACAAAATACTGTGCAAATGTGTGTCCTGTGGTCTCACCTGAGCTCCCATTTCCTGCAGCTGCTGAACAAATGGTTTTGCATAGTTCGCTCTTTTGTCTGATGACCACACATCAACATAGGCAATGACATCTGGAGACACATTGAACAGATCCTTAAACTTAAACCAGCAGCTGTAAAGTTCAGTTGATATTACCTGCAACATAACTAAGATGATGTACAATACCTTTAAGAACTGAACTGTTGTTACTTGTGGTCATTACTGGTCTCCTTAGTTTCACCTACACAAAAACAATGTAGAGATGAGATGAAGATCAACTTTCACAATCCACAGGAATTTTACTTGCGGTGACCCCTTTTTAACAACACAAGATATGAAATCACTTGCTGGTCCATCATGCCTACTAAACCAATGGGGAGGACAACACCAAAAACATATCTGACAGTGTCATTATCAGAGCTGTGACTCAGAATTACTTTCAATTTAGTCATTTTAGAATCTAGATTTTCTGATTAACAGAATGAATTAAGTCTTTGTCTTTTTGCTGACATTGTCTGACCACTCAGCAAAAATATTAATACTGCCTCATATTTGTCAAACATGACATCATGAAGTTATGAGGTGGAGAAAAACATTAAACTCTTTGCTTCTGAAGGGTGATCATAACTTCTGTCAATCTACCAGTCACTTATTGACTAACTTCTCATATGAAAACTAATAGACACAGTGGCAGTAAAAAATTGGCAATCTACTCTTCACAGTATGAACACCTGCCATTATAGAAGTTTTTCTCTTGCTTCTCGTCACACTGTTAAAATAATCGGCTAAGTCATTTTTTTGCCTGAATCATCTCCTCATGATGCCGGCCACCTATGGTAAAATCGCCTACACCCTCAGTTGATCAGATCATGTGATTTTACCCCTTTAAGATAATGGCCTATGTCAAGTGTGTGACTTAAGCGGATTTATTATTCTTAAGTCAAAATAAAATGTGACTTAGGCAATTTTTTGAACATGCCTTTGTGACTTAAGCAAGATATGGTAACACTTTATTTTGAGGGTGTCTACATAAGAATTAAATGAGCATGTCATAAACATGACATGGGATGTGTCATGAACATTAATGACACTTTGAAGTAACATTAATGCTCATGATACTTGTCATGTCATGTTTCTGACAGGCTTGTGTGACTCTTATGTAGACACCTTCAAAATAAAGTGTTACCATATCTTGCTTAAGTCACAAAGGCATGTTCAAAACATTGCCTAAGTCATTTATTTCTCTTAAGTTACATAATTTACACACAGTGTTATTACTATACCAATAACCATCCTTTGTTACATCATTTTTGAGTGAAATGATCAATAAATGTCATATGTTACACTTTGTGAAGTTTTTTGCGTTTCCTGCAAAACTTGAAAAAATTAGTTAGGGGATTATTTTAACAGGGTGACGTTCTGTATTGTACAGAATACTACATACTAATACTACAGTCTACAGTCATTCCAATCACTAAAACGCGAAGAACAGAGTTACCATTAGCTACTTAAACCACCAAATGTTAGCTAACGTTACGTAAATCGTGAATCGATTGATGCTGTCATACCCATTGGTTAACCTCCTAACCTATATGCGATACATGACGGTAGTTACTGTGTAATATATACAATTTGATGCACAGCTTTTTGACGAAACATCAGCGATACCAACTTACATAAACAGACGTATTACCTTTAAGGCTAACCGTTATCAGATCTAACCGTTAGTTTACGCCACGTTTTGTTGCTAATTTAGCGAGCTAACTACCGTGTTATTTTTAGCATTACGGTGGGCTGGCTAACTTGGGTCAATACTTCCGTAATATGCAGACATACGTGTGAGACACATTATTAACGACAAGCAGTACAAACACATACATGCAGATATCAAAAAGTACTTTTTAAAAATTCTAAAAGCCGTGCACTTACTTTGTGTGGCTGTGAGGTTAAAACTCCGCTGTTTCCAAGACGACTTAACTACGGTGTACATAGTTCGCGCGTGCAGTTTGTGATGCAATGCATGTTGGGACAAGAGCCATCATTGGCTGATAGGTTACATACGTCACTAACAACCCAGAGGAGATGTCGAAGGGAGCATCGTTGCATCTAGTCCTCCTGAGCAGGGCCCTAACATAGACATGGGCCCTAAGAAACCTACTTCAAACTTCGACAGTGAACGATAGAGACAGAGCGCACTGAAGCCCCGCCCCCACCGGAGGGGAAAACAATCAATCCCTCTCCATTGACTATGTCAGTGGTTCCCAAACTGGGGGGCGTGACCCCTAGGGGGGGCCCAGGGTTACAAAAGGGGATGGCGTGGCAAGTAATTTCATTGTTCTCCAATGCTGCACTGTAAAAAATAATCTGTTTAATTTACGGTAAAATACCGGCAGCTGTGGTTGCCAGAACTTCACCGTAAGAAATACAGTGAGTGTGTTTTCTACTGTAAATTTAAATGTAAATATCAGCAAAAACTGTAATTTAGACTGAATAATCCTGTTATTTTTAGGGTAATTTTGTCATTCATTCACACATCATGGTATTCATCCATAAATTTTGCATGAAAATGTTATATTTTTACAGCAAAACTGTGTGTTTCTTCCAGTTTATGACAGAAAGAGGTTTTGTGCTATTCTCTGATTTATGGTAATTAAAAGTGTCTAATATGGTGATATACAATTTTTAATTTTACGCCCTATTTCTGATGTATTTGACAGTGTTTTACTGTTATTTCTACAAACATTTTTTACAGTGTGGTAGAAGCTAAATCAGATCATGACTCTATCGAAATATTACAAATACAAATAACAAGGATGAAAAAATATGACAAGGCCATTCTTGCTTGTTGTGTTGTGGGAGGGGAGGAGGGGCTTGAAAGTATTTTTTAGATAGAAAAAGGGGGCCCAGTAGAAAAACTTTGGGAACCACTGTACTAAGTATTGAATAAATTAGCCTCCTTGACAATTATGTCTGTTAGCAAACAGCAGAAAAATGCAAAGAAGCTGAAATCATGGATGAAATGCACTACCAACAGGATAAAGAACCCATAAAAAGTTTTTTAAAAATCTGAACAACTGAAAAACAGAACTTTTAAGAGGACAAAAGTGGACGGATACAGACGTGAGACATCAGCAGCTTCAATGAACCCATATATTTAACATCAGCTAATATGCAGTGCTTTTTGTCACTAAGTCATATATCCAAATTCAGTTTTAGGCTAACTACATTTCTGTAAGTTAAGCATTTGAAACTACGTAGAGTGCTGATTTTATGATTTTTATGATTTTACGATTTTATGTGTATAAATTCATATTTTATTTTGTGCGGGCAGTGCCTTTTATTTATTTTATTTTATTCAATTTAATCATATTGTATTTTAGTGTTTTATTGTCTACTTATCTTTTTTATTGTGCTTTTATTGTGTTATATATTTATTGTGTTTTTGTGCAGCACTTTGAAAACCCTGTGTTTGCTATAAACGTGCTATATAAATAAAGTGGATTTGATTGGATTGGATATGTAATGCATGTTGTAGTAGAATGTGGATAATTCAGAAAGCTATGTAGAATAAAGTGCCTTAACTTGCTAACACATAGCTAACAGAAGCTTGCTAACAGCCAACTTGTCCTTTCTGGTAAACATAGAGTGCTAAAATAATAATATGAAATGCTTCAATCTAGGAGTTTTTGTTAAAAAAATAAGCCTTTTGTTTGCATTTAAGCCAATGGTTGTGAATTGTGATGCTGACAGTTTTGCCCTCTGATTTCCAGAGTATAATGCATGGCTATCTGTTTCTATATTACTTTTTCTGGCTCTCTTCACAGACAACCACATTACTGCACAAAAATTACACAATTTACGGTTAAAAATGTATAGTTTTATGATGTGTGACCCTGAGTCTAGATTCTGGCCACACTCTAGCCTATTTGTCATGTTCAACAACCTGGCATTTACAGTTTGTCAAGTCTAATTCCCATCAAAATCAATACTTGCACAGTCTTCTGTGTGTTCTGCAACATGTGTTCATTTGTGTGAGATTTTGTTGCTGTTGTTTTTAAATAAAAGGCCACATGGAGGACACAACACGGAGCACTTACTCAAAATGTTCATCTCCCATTTTCAACTTAGGCCACTGTAAATACGAATTAAAACTCCATTATCCATTCTTTATAATTAATAAACCTATTTGTTAAGTCAATTAACAAAACTGGCTACTTTGCAACCTTTTAAAAAGTCTAAATGCATAATCAAAAAGTTATTATTGACAAAGAAACTATCATCTATAATATAATTTCACATTTTTAAAATATTATCTGGGTTGATTATAGTTTCTTTTTTTAAAAGTCTGATAACGTGATCCCAATTTAATATAGGGTGCTACAAGCTGTTGTCCGAGTATCTCAGTTTCTTCCCTGACTGACACTGAGCAAGCCCAGGCAGATAGTGTCCTGGATTTAGGTCAAACTTGTTGAACATGGTATCACACATATATTTTCAGGTTACTTTTTCAAATTCTTTGGTGTCCGGCTGAAATTCATGTCTTAAAAATGTCATTGTCTTTGCAGACACAGACTGGCTTAGACTGGTCACTCAATATACAACAGACAATCTAATAGGTTGAATAGCTACAATTTTGGGGGAGACAAAGTTTATCCAATCTCGAAAGCATTCATTAATTCTAATTCGTCTTGTGTTTTTTTATTTCATATTGTTAATAAAGAGAAGAGAATAAGGCATACGCTTGTAGTTACGAAATGTGTATTATTGCTATAAAAACACAGCATATAGCACTAATTTGATTATTAAACCAGGCATGTACATGAATACATTGGCCTACAGTATAACATGTATGCACATTCATAAGCAAGTATTTGAATTAAATAGATACACAATGGTATGTAATCCTTATTGGATATACAATATACAGGTCTGAAGTGTCATTAAAGATTATTTGGGAGTGCATCTTCATAACCAATCCATCTATTTCCGAAATGGTACACAATGTATTATATCCATTAACAGCCAAGTGTAAAACATTTTATGTTATTCTATATTTATTTAGTTAATCAAAAGCAAATGTATACTTTACTAATGTTATAAAGTGTTACATTTTACCTATTTAAGTCACATTAATCACAAAAATTACACTTCATGTTTTTCTTAGATGTATGACTTCACACATCAGTGTCACAGCACAAATGTCATAAATACAATAAAAAAGTAAGAAAATGTTAGAAATACAACAGCAGCACTACAAAAATCAAATACAGCCCCAAATCCTTTTGTAAAAGCCCTCAATCTTTTAGGTTTTTTCACTTCCTCTCAGTCTCTCTGACTGGAATGGAAATTAAATGGAACAAAAGAGAAATTTTGCCTTGTGTATACTAAATTTAGTACAATTGAGTAAATGTTCTTCTTTTGGCCAACATTGTTGGGATTCTTGATTTGCGATTAGAGCAGCCCAGATTATTATGGGATATATTCAGATGTAGCAGATTTCTTCAGCCAAACATCCTCAACATTTGTTGTGTTATGGTTTCAGAAGGATGAAGGCCGTCAGAGAACAGATACAAAGAGTATGTAGGCTCTTCAGGGAGATTTTTTTCCCTTGGCAACTATCATGTTTTTCTCAAAGGCTTTACAGATTTAAGGCATTGTATTATCTGCTATAAATGGGGAAAAATCACCCCAGGGGAGCAGCCGCAAATGTATACAATGTCTGGCTTCGCCCCCGCAGTACATAAAACTGTATACAATTAATATGAAGCATCTAATAGGGACACAGCAAAATATTAGTTTGAAATGACACATTCTTTTAAAACTGTTTTTTAAACGTCAACACACTTTTTACTGCTACTGCAGAAAAAGATAAACCAACATTGTACAGCACACTTCACTGTAAACCACTGACAAAACGACTGTACTGTCCTTAAAGTAGGAACAAACAGCAGAAGTTAGTCCTAAAACTGTACAGTTTATGACTATATCTGACTACAGCAGTATTCATCAAGTTGTAATATCAACAGAGTTGCTCCTGCAGTTGAGCGGCGCAGAGGATCGGGACATTTCTATGTGCACAGTGGACATGGGGAAGCGCTCACACTCATCCTCCAGTCGGCTGCAGCGACAGTGCAGGATCACCTCTCTGACCTCCTGCCGAAAATTTGAGTTGAGGAAGCCGTAGATGATGGGGTTGATGCAGGTGGAGGACATGGCCAGCAGGTGGCAGAGGGAGAATAGCAGGTTGTGGTGGCAGATAGGCAGAGCCTCTTGGTTCCAGTCTGACACCACGTTGAAGATGGTGAGCGGCAGCCAGCAAAGAGCAAAGGCTGTTATGAGGGCGACCAGCATGATGTTGATCCGGCGGCTGTGGGTCATGCGCTGGTTCTCTGGGGTCCTTGCGCGGTCCAGCATGTCTTTGCGCTTGCGAAGTCGCACAAGAACTCTAACATAACAGAGGAAAACCAACAAAAGTGGACCACAGTACTGGAACAGCAGGAGCCATGTGGTGTAAGCAAGCCTGTGTTGCTGGGATGGCCAGTGCTCCAGGCAGGCCTCAATATGTGGAGAGGTGGGGACGTAAGAAAAGAGGGTGCGGTATGAATTTGGAAGCACAGATGAGTTTTTGTATGTGTAGGAAACAGGTGGAGGTGAAGATGCATTGAGATAAACCTGAGGAGACGCTTGGGGGAGGAATACATTAGTATAGGGTTCACTTGTGAGGAGCTGAAAGATCAAGAAAGGTGAGGAGGTGAAGCAGGCCAGGATCCAAATGACAAAAACCACCATGTAGGCCTGAGGAATGCTCGGTTTCCAGCCAGAGGGGTTAATGATGAGCTGATGTCTTTCCAGAGCGATGAACACCAGAGACAGCACAGAAACTGTCACAGACACACACTGGATGAACGGTACAAGCCGGCATAGCAGTGACCCAAACACCCAATGGTCCATTAGCGTGTAAATGACAGTGAAGGGGAGGCAGAAGACACACACCATGATGTCAGAGAATGACAGGTTGCAGATGAAAATGCCGGTGACATTGACTTTTTCTCTGCGACGGGCGATTATGCAGATGAGGCCGATGTTCCCCACCAACCCCAGAACCATTGTTATGCTGTACCACACCACGAGACATGCCGTCAGGATAGGAGACATATGGCACTGCTCATCATTGCCGAGGACAGCGAGGTCTGAGAGGAGCTGGGACTTATTCCCCAACCACTCCTGCACTGACTCGTATGGGGTTCTGCCCTCCTCCCATGGTAGGGAATGCGGAGAGGTGGAGCTGTTGAATGGCAGAGGCAGAGCTGTCGTTGACGGAGAAGATTGGCTCTCGTTAACACTCAAGGACATCTCACCAGGACTTCAGTGTCACCAGCCCGCAGGATCAAACTGTCCATCCCAGCCCTCTTAAAACATGTATCTGAGAAAAGACAGAAAAAAATCACTTGCAAAACAATCACTCTTTTAGGCCCTGTGGCTGAGGAGGAATCAAGCCTTGGAAAGATGCTACGTGTGAGGACTTTTTCCTATTTAAGTCAAAGTGAGATTAGGTTCAAGAATGCATTGTTGTTTACATGCTCTAAGTTCTATCTTTAGCTGTGCTCGTGCCACGGCTGTTGGGATGACAATGAGAATTTGTCTCAACAGCTGTTTCATAGATTGTCATTAATTGTACAGTATTACTTACTCTTGGCTCCCAATGGAAGATTTTTTTTTTACTTTGCTGATTTAATTTCAATGTGTGCAAAACTTTTGATATGACCAAATACCTGTAAAACTAAAACTAATGACATACCCATCAGCCTCAGCTGTACTTTGATTGTTGCTAATTACTAGCAAATGTTAGCTTACTAACTGATGCTTACAACCTTAACTAAGATGTGAAACAAAACACATTACAGCCTGAAGAAGCTACTTACATGGCTTTACGTAAACATGTTCTTGTAATAACACAAATTAGAATTCTGAACCTGAAAAGCACAATATGTTCCCTGAAACTTTTTATGCTGTTTTTAATGGGGTTTGGTCAATGGTCAAGCCACAGTCCATGGCTCATGAGTCATTAATGATGACTAATGGCTGAAAGTCATCGACCACTGAGCACATTGCAATTTAAAAGCCCACTGTCTTAGTCCTCATTTGTGGTTCCAGTCTGGTGGTTGATTAACGCCTATTTTTGAGGGTTAGCTCTCATATAACAGGTGTGTATTTAAAAGACTCTGACATCACCAATGTAGCTGCAGGAAAAAGCTGTTGAGTAGGTGAGGATGGGCTGTTAATGGGCTCAAAAGTGCTAAAAAAAAAATTAATATATAACATGGAAACAAATAAGTCGATAAAAGAAAGTATAAACAACAACGATATCATCGTCCATCACAATGTTTTACTGTGGACAACCTTATATGCCAGTTTGGTCGACATCGCCCATAGTGATGTGAGGTAATTGTTATACTTAGCAATACTGCAGTTGCACAGAGTAGTTTCAGTTCTTAGTCTTAGCAATCTTTCTTCTCTCTTCTTCTTTGCTCATCTTAAGATCTTGACTTGTCATTTCCCCTCCCACAAATGAACCCTCCAGTCAGGTTTCAAGACTGAACATAATAGCTTAATGACAATAAAATTGCTATGCACACGGTTGAGCAGAGACTTCTATTTTTCAAGTACACAAGAAATGATGTAGTATGTCAAAGTAAAAGGGCATGACATTGTCAGAATCCTAAAAATGGATTCTCGCTCCCTCCCCTGAAACCTCTGCCATGTGCTGTGAAAACCAGCATCGTGAAGAAAATGAGCTTGTCATTTTCCATTAACGGCACACACACACTTAGCTATCAGTCACTTCACACTGCATCATTACTAACCTACTCTGTCAGTGTGTTGAGTGAGCTGCAGGCAGGGTGGCACAGCATTGATCATCCTTTGTTCACAGGGGAAAGACAAGTGTAATGTCACCAGTAACCAGATGTAACAAACAGCTGTAACGGAGTGGAGGAACCATAAACACCAGCAGTGAAAAGGGAGAAGTGTCCCACTATTAGGCAAATAAGAACACTGTGACACTGTAGACTGTAGGGGATTCTGATTGTCTTCTTTCCAGAGAAAAAGCTCTGCAGATAAGGAACACTGTGACCTGCTACCACTCTGTCCATCATATTCTTCCTTTCTGCCTCAATAAAGTGTCCCCCATCTCTGAGAATACAGAGCTCTCTGACAAGGAAATAAGAGACTGGTGGAGGGTGATTTTCCTTGATCCAGACTCACTTTGATACTACTGACCAGTGGTGTTGTATCGTGCAAAAGCGAATTTTCATTGAAACCTACATTGTTGCCAATCTCAAATTCCATCCCCAGTCGCTTTCAATAAATCATTTTGTCACACTGCATGACAATTTCACTTGTTCCTTTCCTCCCAAAGATTCTCTTTTCCAATATCATGCAGAGTGTACCATTTTCTTGGAAGTTTTCTTGTAATTCATTGTTTAAAAAAGAAAAATTGGCTTGGAAACTTCATGAGTTTGACTTAAATGTAAAGGTCCTAGAAGCTGCAACAGGGAGGATTTGCTTGTAATGAGTAAGACAGTAATACTATAAATAGACGTGTGTAAATAAGAATCTCAAGGAGGCAGCTTGCATACATGTTCTTGACAGAGAATCAAAGACCACTCACTGATTAAACTCTATTAATTTAAAATATACATCTTCCAAAAAACACATATTGTGTTAGTATGCTTTAAAAATTCTCTGTTCTTATTGCAGCTTTATACCAGAATATCACACCTCGCTGGAATTTGTGGTTGTGAATTCATTTAGCACACAGCGGGACTATTCAGAATCAATTTTCCTCCCTCCCGCATGTGGGGGAGCAGGATAACAAGCGGTGTAGTGATGCTCAACCTGAGATGATAACCCAAGCCTCATTATTTCTGCTGGGAGTGTCAAGGATTGTGGGTGACACTTCCCAACACATTGTCAATAAAAATAGAGAGTATTTCAACATTAATGTATGCACATATTTTGTCCATTTCTTTTTCCAGTTTTCCTGCTGAAATTGGATGCATTTTCTCTGAAATGCCTTCTACAGACTGCTATTGTTTCATCCAAAGACATTTGCAATGGTTCAACATACAGTATACTTGAATATCTTTGGACACCAAGATGCAAGCTGACAGTGGAGAAACACAGTATTTATTTTACAGTTGATTAACTAAAAAAAAAAGACTGACTTTTTCTGGTAAATATCTTTATTGTACATTATAGATTATTAATGTAAGTAAAATTAGAGCACTCACGTGGTGGGTTGGCTGTCTCTTTGCTGCCGAGATGACAGAGGAAAACGATGCTCTGAACAGGTGTGAATCCACAGAGATGAGAGTTGGAGAAGGAGCTGTACATCACAACCACCAGAACGTTTTTGTCAGAGACAACAGGCGAGGGGAGTACCGCTATTACCGGGCTGTTAGAGCCCTCTGGGTAACAGAAACCCTCTGAGTCCTGAGCTCTGCTGTCACACTGTGGTGGATTTATTCAATTACATGCTGAAAATGACACCTGCTGTAAATGCTCTTCCAGAGACATAAAGCAGGCGAGAAGGAACAGAGCTGCAGCTTTTTTTGAAGGGTTTATCATCATCATTGTCAGTTAAATTTAAAACATGAAAAGCAGGACAAGGTGAATAAGTCTGTGTTTATTGGTAATTTATTGTATGTATACACCATATATTAGAAAGACCGACAACCATTTTGGACTTCAGGTGTCCTTAACCATGTAGAGGTCCCTTTGCAGTGTGTTCAGAGAGGGTTACACTCCTTTGTCTTGTCTGACTTCATCACAACCTTGGCAGAGCAGGCCTCTTTATCTACCAACAGCTCACACTCCGCAGGAATGTCTACTGTATCTGCATCAGGGATACTGAGAGAAAAAAGAATGAATTTGAATCAAGTTCAAAAGGAAACAAAGGGTTTTGCATAAAAATTGGGACTGTGGTCAAATTATTGGGTTAGGAGGCGGGTCAGAAAATTGGGAGGAATGTTTTTCTTTTGGCTCAAAGAAGAAGGGGTGTCAAAATTGTCAAATTAAGCCTGAAATATTACTTCCTTCCTTCCAAGAAAAAAAAAGTTTGAGCTATTCAAATATCAAGTATAGCATATTATGTCCATAATAGGGCAAACCAATACAACAAGAGACATAACTTTCTTTATGTTACTTTCTTTAGGTTACTTTATTTTAACATACAGGTTCATCTCAATAAATTAGAATATCATAGAAAAGTTTATTTATGTCAGCAATTCAATTGAAAAAGTGGAAATAACACATTATATAGATCCATTACACACAGAATGAAACATGTCATTTCGTAATTTGTTTAATTTCTTTTAATTATAATGATTATGGCTTACATTTAATGGAGACCAGCATCTCAAAAAAATGTAAATATTACAAAAGACCAATTTAAAAAAGCATGTTTAATATGGAAATGCCGGCCCCTGAAAAGTATGTCCATTTATATGCACTCAATACTTGGTTGGGGCTATTTGGCTTGAACTACCGGAAATGGACTTTTCCATGATATTCTAATTTATTGAGATGCACCTGTATATAGTACATGTCTTTTAAAAGATCTGGCAAAGAAGTCCACCAGCTGGGAGTAAGTGGGACTGTACCAAGGAGCTAATTTTTGTTTAATTTGTGGTCTGATAAATAATTAATTAATCAATGCAGCCATCACAATGATAGGCAAACAGCTGTTGCAGTGCTGCATAAAACAAAAAAAATCTCACTCTTCATTTTCATATTTGAACGTAATTTTCTTTTTCAAATGTAGACTATTTATGGACATGGGCATCTTTCTTCTGTATTTTATTATTCAATTCAATTTTTGCAAGAGATGGATCATGAGGGATGCACTTTGCCATTTGCAGAGGACAGCAATCCTGTCTCTGTATATTAGATTTTCATTTTCTCGCTAGCAAGATCAATATTTCAATTTGGTGAATCATATAATAAACTTAGGCTACATCTTTATTTGAATGACAGGTTTAATTATAGCAGACATATTAACGATATAAGCTTCAGTCCCCTCTCCCTGCACCAATAGCTTAAGTACAGTTCCATAGAGCAGATTGTTTGAAAAATAGGTAATAAATCAAAGCATGAAAATCTTACTCGGTGCAACAGCTCATGCCTTCTTGTGAACAAGAGCATGACATGCAGTCTCTCCCTTTCCATTCAGAGCCAAAGTCGTGCTGCTTTCCATCCTTGTCCACACACCCTGCATGTAAGGAAATAAAACCACAGTTCAGAGAAGCTGTTGGGACACATATCAAACTGTGATAAATTTGTGGCAGCGACTTTGTGTGTGTATCGATGTGTGCATAGGTGTGGTTTCGATACGTTTCGAATCAGCTGGCAGGTGTTAAGCAAACCCACAACAGCTGGAAGATGCATTCAACCGGAACACTGAAGGATTAAATGCTAATAAATCAAACATCTGTCAGAGAGAACTTTCCACTCCGCCAGATCATTATTCTTCCATTTGTAACCACGTTAACTTACCTTTTGGAGGGTTATTCAGATCTTTCAGCACTAACTCCTCTAGAGTGCAATCAGAGTGACACAGGACCACCAATCCCAGCAGGCAAACAAACACATGGAGAGAAGCCTGAAACAGTAAAGAAAAGACATCTGTAAACAAGGTGCATGTGTAATAGTCTCTGCAGTGTATTTATAGTTATCTATCACCCTTTTAAGATCTTACATCTAAAGTAAAAGGGCAACTTCTATTCATACCACTTTTATCTCACATGAACCACAACCAATCATTTCATGTGAAAGAGACTAAAGAAGTGTTTTTCTCTCAATGTCTATAGGTTTTATCATTTATTTGAATGAATGTTTAAGATGATTTGTCTTCATTCCAAATGCAGTATTACAAAAATGAACACTTTTTTTCATCTTCTAGCTGCTTAAAGCACAAATTTATCCAACAGGAGTGACCAAAGATTCATTATATGGCACAAGGACACCATGACAATGGACCAAAAGACACCTATATCTGTATATTTCAATGCAAAATACTCCGTGTAACAATAAGTTATATAATTGTGCAATTCTGCAGAAGGTAGATTTGTCAATTCATCGTCAATATAGGTATATCATGACAGCCCTATTATCTACACTTATGCAGCATTTTTTTTCATAAAAAGAAAAATAACTAATTGAACAGTGAAAAGTGTAAAGTACGTACCATCCTCAAATGTGATGTGACCCGGTCAACAAGAAGCCGATCTGTATTAGAACTCTCTAACAGAGGCTTTATATTAAGGTGTGCACTCCTCCATATCTTTAATGATAATATTTGAATAGTGATTGTTATCAGATATTTGCTTTAAGGTGGGGAAGAGAAGCAGATGTGTAAGATATTAAAGCCACACCTCACTGAGTCATGACCATTTTACCTTTTTTTTTTCTAACAAACTCACAAGAAAACAGAATTTCTAATCATATGTATAATTAATTTTATTCAACCAGTGCAAAAAGGAACAAAAAGCAGCAAAGGAAATGGTCAGTCTGAAATATAAAACAAAAACTGCATTGCTTATCTGTAAACTTTTATTGCTGAGCCAAAAGGCAGAGATAGATTACTTGCATTGCAAATAAAGCGACAAATTGTAAACAATTATTAAAGAGACATACTTTGGATCAACAATGATGTAGTAAACAATATACTTTTATATCCATAACGCCAGTCTTTGTACTGTGCAACAGAGGAAAACTCTGGACAATAAAGCTTTAACAAAATTCATCCTCATACATTTCTATACTCATTACATAATTCAAAATCTTTAAAAAAACAAAATGAAACACAGCACCAAATTAGAAAAAAGAAATAATTATTCTAAGGGCTGATTGGCAAATTGAACATTACAATAAATGTTCAGATATTTGGTTTAACTGTGAATGTAGGAAGCTCCACTATCCCAACTGTGACATCAAATATACGACAAAGCTGTAGAGTTCAATGTATAAAGTGTCAATGACAAAAACAAACAATGACTGAAACATATCTCTTTCAGAAGAGAACAGGAACTGTTTTTTCCTGTTGCTCATCAAAAGAAACAATTGCTCCTTTGGTAGAAGTTACCAAACAGGTGTCAAATCTCTTTGCAGCAAAACAACATGTAAACTGTGACCATGACAACTCCAGAGAAAGTGACGACTACAGTATCAACCTGCACCACAGCTGTGTGAAACCTCTAAAGTTCTCCTGCAGATGTGGAGTGAGACTAAACATGCAAACCACCAGTGAATCTTAAATAAAACCAAAGTGGAACATGAACGATAAAAGTGATTAATCAAAGGCACATAAATCTGAAAGAAAGTTATCCGTACCTGCAGTTGTTCGGCGCCATAATAAACCACATTTCTTTGTTTTACTTGGCTGCACTGTGCAATAAAATTTAAAGGAATTGTTCAAAATTTTAGGAAATACACTTTTTTGCATTATTATCTAACGTTTGGCAAGAAACTAAATTAGCATATTTCCAAAATGTAAAACTATTCCTTAAAGCATTGGATTAGTTGACAAAATAAAAATCGTACATTTATACGGATAGGGGAAAAACTTGCACATGACAAACTCATAACCGTCCAAAGACAAGAAGCAGCATCTCAAGTAAAAAGTTCCTCATCCAGAGTCCATGCACTTTGCAGCTGCTTATCTCTGAAAGCACACTCTATCCAATCAGAGTTTTCATGAAGGCAGGTTTGTCGAAGGGCCAGTGATACTGGTTGGGGACAGGTCCGTTCACATTGCACTCAAAGAAGGAGAACATAGGGAACCAAATGCGAGCCCTCCGGCTGTGCTGATAGGCACGGGTGTTGGCTAACGTGTGGTAGTAGAGGAAGAGGCGGGTGGTGATGTAGAAGGCGATGAACACGTCGATGGAGTAGTGCTCATGAGCCGCCAGGATGAAGAAAATCCCAAACAGGTTTAACACCCAGGAGATGGTGTGAATCATATTCCAGGTTCGTGGAGTGTCTGCAATTGAAAGGAATCATAAAAGGAAAGTGATATATTTGGAAGATGAATGCCATCGCTGTAATGAAAAAAACTTTTCTGCTGTAAATACTGACCTGCACAGTGAAATTGCATTAATTCATGTTTGAAAGTAGTCCCCAAAACTACTGTCCAGCATATTCAACAGGATTGTGCAAGTTAACACTCCACAAGAGCTAGCTCAAAGTTCAGTTCACACAGATTAACAGAACTAGTTCTTGTTCATTTCATTTTTCTTTAATGAGCTATTCTATTATTTGGCTGCCAACCAGTAACTGATTTCACAGATATTTCACAAAACTGGTCCAATGATTCAACTAAATGTGTTGTTTCAAATTCATTGCCAATGTGCCTGAAGGTACTGTTTGTTTTGAGTCCATTCTGCTACAGCTGCCGCTGTAACTACTACTTATGCACCAAATGTGAAACAATCTGTAGTAATAAATGTGTAATTTACTCTTGTTTGATCATTATTTGCAAAAACATCAGTGCCCAGCTGTTTATGGAATAATGGAGCCTTTTAAAAATGAAATTATACATTTGTGACCAACTTTTAAAAATGTCTTCAATACTGAACCAATGGGTTTGGGGCTGAGAGCTACAGATGGGGAGGGAAGTCAGAAACTATAAAGAAAGGTACTAAAACATTGGTTTTGATCTTTCATTGGATTGACAACATAGAATAATATCAGCATTGTCCTTTAAAAAAAGGGCACACATATATTCTGTAGTTGATAAATAAAATAAGTGTTGACACTCACATTCAGTCACAAAAAAGTTGAGCAACGTGATGACAACAGTGTGTCCACTGAACATGTAGTCTCCACACGTTTGGACGCCAGTCAGAGTCATCCCAAATCCACTCCAGATCAGTAGCGCCCTCTCTATCTTCCCCCAGGCGTCACCATATGTCTGAGGAACAAAAGACACCAGTAATCAGTCATGCTGTGAATCACAGTGGCAGCTGTTCATCACTTATCACAGTGAGAATGCTGAGTCAAGAATAAACTGTAACCCTGCCAATAGCAACCACAATTTCTGGCAAATCCACAATTAAAAAAATTATCTAATCTGCACATAATCTTATAAGCACTTCCCACCTTGCTGGCACACTTTAGGTGCTGACCAGGCACGGAGAGCGAGGTGACAAACATGGTGCAACAACGAAGCAAAAACACAGTTCCCATCAAGGAACACAGCCGTCTGAAGAGAATTGACCTGAAATAGAGACAAAGATTCACAATTCAACTTTATTTGTATAGCTTTAGCCTGTATTTATTTATCTATTGTTATTACTTTTCATTTTTCTTTTTCGCCTCCCTTTATATTACTATATATTTTATTTTATTGTATTTATTTCTCTTCTTTAAATGTATGTACCTATTTATCTTCACCTACTAATTAATTATTTAGGTTTTTTATTTATTTAATGATATTATCGTTATTATATTTTTATTATTAATTTATTTTCTTTCCCTCTTTGTTTATGGGGGGTGTCTTTGTTTTTCTGGTTCTTTGTTCTAATGAACCGGAAAAAAATGTGAATAACAGCTGTGGGATAACTTTGTATCTTATATTGATGCTTATCAAATGCTGATGTCCAATAAAACATTTTTTTTTAAATAACATAAATATATATAATAAATAATAATATAAATAATAAATAATAATATAACTAATAAATAAATATCTATTTTTTAAAGTTTATTTGTATAGCTTTGCACATGATTATTATAACATAGTGTATCAGTGATGGAGAACGGTGCACTACCTGTGTTTGTGGAGGAGCAGGATCAACAGAAACATGTAGCACAGGATGAGGCCACAGGCTTCGGCCATTGCAAAAGCCCAAGGGATTCTGGGAACACTGTCAGAGTACAAAAACATGTGTATCAGCGTGCAGATAAGATATGAGTGAGGGGACATGAACTATGGAGTCTGCTCCACACACACTGGATACACACCTGTCCAGGAATATGTCAGGCAGCGGTGGGTACGTCCTCATGTCCGGGACACGCTCATGCACGATGACCATGACAAAAGATGTGAATCCAAACACGAGAAAGACATACACACAACTCATGATCGTCTTCCACACCTCTGGGTCCAACCTGCCAGCCAGCTGTTGCCTGCACCTCCCGTTAGAGTGCGTATGACACAACGCAGCTCCTGAACTGTATCCAGATCTGTCACCGCTCCTCAACCTCAGCTCAGTCCCATTACACAAACGATCACCTCCATTATACCTCCTGTCAGCTCCATCACAGCTCCACTCAGCCCCTGCGGCACCGGCGGAGAGGCCAGCAGGGAGACTCTGTGTAGACTGGAGACCCAGCTCCTCCAGCTGAGCCCGGTTCTGTCTCTGGAGCCGGCGAAGAGCTATGGTTAGCCGCTTGATGTCTCCCAGCACAGTGAGGCCCAGCGGAGGCCCCCGCAGGTCGGCCTCAGTCAGAGCCAGCAGGCTGAGGCCGTCCAGGCGGTGCTGGGTGCAAAGTAACTCCACATACTCCCCGAAACCTTCTTCCTGCAGCCACTGGGCCACGTGCTTACAGCTCCAGGCGCTCACACTGTCCTCTGATGCGGCCATGCCACTGCAGGTACAGACATGAACAGTGTTA
Organism: Centropristis striata; assembly: GCF_030273125.1. Classification (NCBI taxonomy): domain Eukaryota; kingdom Metazoa; phylum Chordata; class Actinopteri; order Perciformes; family Serranidae; genus Centropristis; species Centropristis striata. The sequence continues at coordinate 11,694,217 of NC_081536.1, forward strand.
AGTCACGTAGAGCCTGACCAAGATGAAATTAACCTCTGATAATTGAGTACCACTTCTCTGTCCACTGTGTTTTTACCTCTTGATTTAATTACTATCAGTCCTGTTGTTTGAATGCAAAACAGCCTGAAACTCAACCTGTGACATCACATGCCTATTCAATTTACACACTGTTGATAAGAACCAGTTTTAATACTGTAAAATGAGCCAGGGCTATAATTAACTTTTGTTTTAAATTATTGATCATTCTCCAGATTATTCTTCTAATTAATTAACAGGTTGTTTGTTAGAAAATAAGAGTCAAAATTATATTTGACACATATGATATAATAAAGATTTAAAGAGGTCACCTTGGACTTTAAGATACTGGGATTGACATCATTATTTTATGACATTTTTTTCCAAGAAAATAACCAGCAGATTAACTGGAAATGAAAATAATCATTAGTTGAAGTACTACTCTTGGTGACCATTGTGACATTTTTCACAATTTTATGACATTTCATACACTTAAAAAACATTTTTTTGTTGCCATAACACACAACAAAGCAAAGCAGCAAATTATAATATTTAGGAGCTAAAACGAGCTAAAACCACAAACAAATGCACTTAAAACACTGCTTAAAACAATTCAGAAATTATTAAGATTGACTTATTGTTTCAGCACTATAACACAGTAATGAATATAACCTGTATGCGTGCAGAATAAATGTTACACTGTGACTGATCAGGATGCAGTTTGTTCTTGTTGAGCTCTTACTCGACGTGACCCGGGACCACACACTGCTGGCTGCTTCGTGCCATTACATCATCTGTGTTATTATCTGTACAGCAGAGCGGCGGCTTAAAGTTTACAGTAAATATGCACACTGACATCCGGATCAGCATGAAGCAGGTCTATGATTTAAAGTATGTCTCAAACAAACAGGAATTCAAACCTGAGTGTGAACATCCTGCCAGTTCCATAAGTTTAACTGTGTAATAAAAAAAAAGCAGTGAGTCACTGACCATCCACAAAGCAAGCAGGTTGAGTAAGTTCCTCTCCCACACACAGACTCAGGTCCTGATGAAACACTCTTCTTTGCTCTGGCCTTTTTCTCATTTTTGCCCTTTGAACCCCTGATAAGCTCACCACAGAGCTGCTCCCCCGTCCTCCCAACTGATACAAAGGTCTGCAAAGCTCAACTGCAACACGACTGTTAACTGCTGTAGGTGAGTGATAGTCCACATGCTGACTGGACAGCAGATACAGACTGAAAATTACCCAAGTCAGCAGCATTCAGTTATCAGCACTGATGGAGAAACCTTTTTGAATTTTGACATATAATACCACGCAGAAAAAATAATAGTCCTGTATTGCAAATGTTACTTCAGTTTAAGTATGTAAGTATAATGAAGAAATATACTTAAAGCATTAAAAGTAAAAGTACTCAGTGCAGAAACTTAAAATCATTTAAGTACATTTGGATAATTGAGGGAAAAAAGCAGCAACTCCTCATAGTGAGAACTGCAGTTTTTGCATGAAAGTAAATTACATTTTTGCCAACTAATCATTTAATTGATTCATATTTAACAGCTTATAACAATACATTTTACTCAAAATCTTAAGTTGTAGGGTAATTCAAGTGAAGTAAAGTACAAGTACAATTTCTTTTACTATTATGATGACTTAAAACAGAAGTCTCATACATAAAGGAGATAGTATTTTCACAGCTGGTTAGTATTTTAACAGTTACAGTCATTATGTGAGTAGAACTACAGACTCTTTGTGATCTGGAAACAACTTTAATTTAGGGCTGCAACTAATTGATAGTCTGGTCTGTAAAATAACAGAAAATTGTAAAAGATTCTCATCATAATTTCCGTAACCCCATGGTGACAGTTCAAAACCCATAAATATTCAGTCTACTGTGATGCCATTATGAACCATTATATTCAAGAAAAAAATGTACAAATGTAGGCCTACAGTAAGATTGTTTCAGCTTTTCCAATGTTAGAATTTGCTGCCTTTTGTTGTTTTTGTTGATTTTTATATGCATTTTAAAATTTTCCTAGCTAACAGGGATTAGTAGGACTATCAGTGGGAAGTATAAAAACTAAGTAATGTCTTTTTGCAGTTTTTGAGAAAAAGGATGTCCTCAAATGGGGACATTTATTTTATTGGATAACACAATATTGTGAGAGTATAAAAGTGGTTATTTCAATAACTTTAAATTACTTTTGCAACACATCTAAAAGTCCACGGATTTGTCCATCATTTTGTAATAATGTGTAAACCGTTCTTGCTCCATACTACTTACTTACTCCATAATTAGGAACATCCTTTTTGTTTTTTTATTGAAATTGTAACACTATGACATCATCTTACAGCTTAAACACCATATTGAAGTCTTAGATGTTAAGGTATGAGTTCAGTTTTTATCAAAAGTAACATGAATGTATTAGGTTTGTCTCATCACTCCTACATTAATATAGAAGGAGAGTCAATTTGATTTTTCATCACACCTTTAAGGACAACACATTATTGATGGATACATAGCATTTAATAAACAGCTGAATTTTCACCTTTTCCCAAGTCAAACTCAAGTACTTCTCAAGCACTTCAGGATAGATTTTTAAGCTTTTCCAGCACCTTACAGTCATGGTAAATTACATATTTGCATACAGTACATACAGTTGACTGATTATTTCACTTCTTCATTGCATTTAATTTGGGCGACAGATTAAAAAACAACAAAGCTTCAAGTTTCAAAATGTGTCGCCTGTTTGTAAATAGCCTTGACTCCTCCATGTCCTAAATTTCAAGTAGTTTCAACCAGTTTATTAAAAATCCAAACACTTTTTTTAACCTCCTGTGACCCTGCGTCCTCACATGTGGACATTTCATTTGAGGTTTTCAGGACCTTATACTTAATTCTGCTTAACTCTAACATACAGTACAGTACATACTCTAGAAAAAGCACAATACATCAATCAGTGTACAAATCAGATGGTTGCATCTTGGAAAAAGTCAATCAAAAGACAAACGTGGACCAGGTACAAAAGCTGATCAGATTTTATGCTTAAAACTTGCTTACTTGTGCTTAATAATGTTTGTAGTTTGATATTGAGAATGAATAGACTTTTACTATCGTTCTTCCAAAGAGAGGATGTAAATGTAAGGAAATAAAAAGTTTTATACACTGGTCAATTAATTGTGTTATATAGTAAAATTAACCTTTTTTTTCAAAAACTACTTCCTATTCAAAGACAACGCTTAGTTTTTGTACTTATCAGGTCCTACAAATCCAAAATATCCAGGAGAAACTAACAATACATACCAAATGAAAGCTTGGGTCTCAGCAGGTTAAACCTTGAAAACACCACATTGTGTTTTTGAGGATTTTCAGCACCTGTATAAGCCCTGTCGATTTTGTCAACAACCTCCCAAAGATCATCACACCTATTAAAGTCTGTCGTGTAAGATCATGCAATGGCTGACTGCCAGCGAGGGCTCCATACAGGACAACAGCTATACAGCTGATCAATATTAAATATTTACACGTGTGAAACCTAAAGCAACTCACCTGTGTAGCTGCTACTCCGTTCCCTCAGAGAGAAATAAGTTATTTTTAACTGGCCTCTAGATTTTACTGGCAACATCCTGCGGCTTCTCTGCCCGAGGCTTTACTTGGGGATTCATAAGTGCCATGTCAGCTTGTTTGGCTGGCTTACAGTGAGTCACAGTGAGCAGTGACACACAGTTGTGAGGGAGAAAGCCCTTCAGTGTGTGTGAGAGAGAGTCACAATTTGACAAAGGGCTCATAGTCTGTTCACCACAGCACCACAAAACAACAGCACACTGCTACATTTCAGCACCAGATCTACTCTGAGCCATTAAATCACATTTTTATGGTGTTTAGAAAAAGTTTAAGCACTGTTTTCTTCTAATAAACACAATAAAGTAGAAGGATTCATGTTTACAAGAGAAAAACAAGTCACAGGAAGTACATTGAGTAGTTTAAAAAACTTACTTTAAAAGGTTATATTAAACAGTAATTGCCACTCTTACCATAAATCACTGTCACTGTGCAGGCAGAGGATTTAGATGAGCTGTCTGACTGGAGTATTTCATGGCCAACATGCTTCGGACAACTAGGCAACACCAAACAGGAAGAGACAATAACAAACAATATTAGTGAAGAGGAGCTGGTGGGCTGCTGCAGGGCTGCTTATACAAGAACACTGACATCTGCTGGCCATGTTTGGGTGAAACTAGGATCAGTTTACAGGTTATGTTTCTCCAAATGAATTTATATTTCAGTGATCTTTTTGTTTTAAAATTGTGATTATTAATGAAAAAACTAAACAGTAGTGTCTCTATGGGTACAATATTAACAGGAACGGGTAAAACCATAAAAAAAAAAAATAATAGTAGTGGTGGTAGTAGTAGAAGTAGTGGTGGTAGTAGTAGTAGTAGTAGTAGTAGTAATAATAATAATAATAATAATAATAACAAATATATTCAAATAAAAAAAGATATGTTTTAAAAAGATATATTTCATTAACTATTTTTTGTGTTTTTTTTAATAGTACCCGACTGATATATTTTTCTTTCTTAAACAAATAATTTTATTAAAATATATTAAACATGTAACAATGTATTACATCATCAACCAATTATAGAAGAGAACACTGATAATGAATGAAAATAAAATAAATATATAAAAAAGCGCTGCATGTTGAGAATTAGTCAATAGCTGTTTTTTTAAATAGATCATAAATCAAAACACCATAAATAGCTTAATAGTACTGCATGTTCAGTGTTAGTAGATTGCTGTCCATTCAAATAAAAATATTTATAAATAAAAAATAAATAGCTAAATAGTACCTTATGATTAGTATCATTCAATTTCTGACTATTTAAAATAAATAATACATTTTAAATAAAAACTAATAGCTAAATAGTACTGTATGTTGACAGCAATGACAGCATTTCATATTGGAAAACATATATGCCACAATCAATAGATACCACTATGTCTGTGTTACCCCGACATAGGTCGATTAAATCTACTGACCGATAAATGAGTTTGACTCCAGTTTTAAAACGAGTAATATAATCATAAAGACATTTCCATGAGTGAGAGTTTGACCGAGAGCCAAACTGCACCACCTGTTAATGACAGTCAGAGGCTGCAGCAACCAAAGCAAAGGCACTGCGTGATCTAGTTTAAGGGAGATAACAGAGTAGTTTACGCCCTATTAACGTAGAAATGACAGACATAAAACCCCTCTCTGAGCTGAGATGTGAAGACCCTGAGCACAGAACCAGCGGCACAGACACAGAAGAGGAGGAAAAGTGCTCGTGTGTGATGGAGGATTCAAAGAGGACTCTAGAGACCCCGTCTCTCCAGGAGCTGGAGGAGGTTTTACACTCAGCTCCAAGCTCCTGTCGCCACGGAGATGAGGTGTGGCCGAACCTGTACCTGGGGGACATGTGAGTATCCTGTTTCAGTTTGTCTATGTGTGTCTGAATTGTGCATCAAACGTGGTGTTTGTGTGTGTCAGGTTTATGTCTCATGACAAGCTCGGGCTCTGGCAGCTGGGCATCACTCATGTGCTGAACGCAGCTCATGGAAAACTGTGCTGTAAAGGCAGTGATGATTTTTATGGAACCACGGTGAAATACTACGGTGTCCCAGCCAACGACCTTCCAACCTTTGACCTTTCGCCTTTTTTCTACCCTGCTGCTGAGTTCATCCAGCAGGCTTTGACCTCAGGAGGTGAGCTGCCACGCATGTCTCCAGTAGACACTGGGATCACAGGGTTTTCTCACTTTCTTTATTTCTGTCTTTCGTCCAGGAAAGGTGTTTGTGCACTGCGCTGTGGGTGTAAGTCGATCCGCTGCGCTGGTCCTAGCCTACCTGATGATTCATCACCACTTCAGTCTTCTGACTTCTGTACGCTGTGTGCAGCAGAAACGATGGATTTTCCCAAACAGAGGCTTCTTGCGGCAGCTCATAGCTCTGGACCGAAAACTGCAGGACGAACGAATAAATGAGCTAAAGTAAAACAATGGAGCAACCCAAAATCTACAGAACTGGCCTCTTTTAGTCTGCAGCAGTCACTGTCCTCATTCACACCACTCAAGACTGTCTCCATTTGTACCATTTACTGTATGACAGCAGACAGTTCAACTGTGTCCTCCCCTCCTCTCCTAATGTGACCTCAGTGGTGACAAAGAAAGCCCCTGTCTTCATCAGTGAACACACCAATCAATGCACCAGCAACATTCAATAAAACACATCTAGTCAGAGAGAACTCCATGAATACAGAGGGCTAATTTGGGAGGCAGGAGGGCATTCAAACAACCACCTGCTCTCGTCTCTCACTGAGCTGCTGTCAGACTCTGGTGGTGAAGGGTCGGTGGACTGTCTGACACTCTGTAGGAGGAGGACTGTGTGTGCAGGGAGAATGTCAGGGAGCAACCAGCCACTGGACCTGATGCTCATTAAAGAACTGGAGCACATCTTGGATTCCTGCGCGCTGGAGCTCACAGCAGTGGATGAAGTCTGGCCCAACCTGTACATAGGAAATGTGTGAGTGTCTTGTGTTTGTAGAGTATGTTGCAGAAACCTTCATGAGATCAAGAGAGAGAATTAAATCTTGTTTTATAGCTTGTTAAAGTACAGAACATGTGTAACCGCTCCTTAACATTATTCCATGATAGATTGTTTCTCTTTATTCCTTTTATTCGTCTGTTTTTCTGTGTGTTTTCCAGGGCTGTGGCGCAGAACAGAAATAAATTACATAAGCTTGGCATCACTCATGTGCTGAACGCAGCGCACTCCAAGCAGGGCAGCATCGGTGACCAGAGTTTTTACGGGAACACCTGTGTTTACTTTGGCATCCCAGCAGAGGATTCAGGCCACTTTGACCTCAGTCAGTACTTCAAACATGCAGCTGACTTTATACACAAAGGCCTGAAGAGCAAAGATGGTACAGTATATGCATGTGACACCCACTGTCCCATCAAATGTCTAAATGTTAGTTATTGATACCTTTGTCATTCTCTATTCTGCTCTACAGGTAAAGTGCTGGTGCATTGCATCATGGGCCTGAGTCGATCGGCCACTTTAGTCCTGGCCTACTTCATGTTGCGGCAGCGTCTCGCTCTGAAAGATGCCCTGAGGCAAGTTGTCCAAAAACGAGCCATTTACCCAAATCGGAACTTCCTGTCACTCCTCCTCAAGCTGGACGAGCAGCTGACACGCAGACGGAGGTTGTGTCCTCTTCTCTGACATCACTCGCTCCTCTAAACTCTTCTCTCTCTTTCCATGTGTTCACTCCACTCTAATTAGTACAGATACTATCTATAAACAATACTATCAGAATGAGTGTGATATAGTTAGAGGTGTGAGTTTGATAGTAACGAACATTTAAAGTTCAACATTTTATTTCTTATATTGTCTACCTTTCATGCACTAGTTTCACTCCTGGGTGCAGCAGTTAGGGCCATGTGTTGTGAAATATTGTAAATATCTAAATATCATATTTCTCTGAAGTTTATTTTCATATTCAAACTGTATTCAAATGTTACCTGCAGTGTAAGTGGGAGGCCTCTCCACGAGCTTTGTAAACACAGCTTTATGACTTGTTGTGAATATTGATAAAGACATTTTATGCTATTTCATGTAAAGATTCTGGCTGAATGGATGTGGAATGAATGCTAAACTATTTTTTTTTACATCCCACATTGTAAAAAGTGAGATTGCCATGTCTTTTTTTATTTTAAAGCAGGGCTAGAAGCTGTATAAATACTATGAAAGTATTAAAATCCTAAATATTTTCTTCTAATTACAAATTGCAATGAGCATAACGTCTATTTTTTTTCTTTTTATAAATGATTCAGTTTGTTGCAAACACAACAAATGCAGCAGAAGTTAACACATTAGTGTGTGTTATTCACAGCCTGGATCATGTTTCTTAAAGCTGCAGTGCAGCAGACATTACTCTGCAACACAGAGACCCTTTTAGCACAGCGGTGTATTACATAACAGTCTGCAGTCATGGAAACTAAGCAAGTGAGCTAATGTTAAAGTTCACAGGACAATGCAACATTGTAGTTAATAAGAATGAAACTTCAGGCATGTAGTTTAAATGGTTTAAATGTGTTTGAAAGTGTTTAAACTGCTGATTTTCTACAGAAGGTTTTGTCACTAATGAGTGTGTGATTACAGAGTTATAAAAGGAAACAGTCATATGTGGGTGAGAGTGTTTAAAGAACGAACTCGGTGGGAGAAGAGTTTGCACTGCCTCGAAGTGAGGTAAGTTTATATCATTCAGAGTAGAGTTTATGAGTTAGATCTTTCAGGTTTGTTTGCTCAGTTTGAATTTTGTGGCTTTACCATAGTGCATTCAGGTTTCTGAGAGAGGGTCATTGTGAGAAGTATTTGTTAAGCAAAGCAGCAGTGACGGGGGAACTTTTTATATAATTCAATAATGTTTGCCTATTAAGTACTTTTTGTCTGTCTGTCTGTATGTGTGTGCCACCATATGGAGGACAGAAGCTGCAAAAATAACAAATAAACAAGCAGTACTGAACGGGCCCTCGCAGTACACACGTGTCGGGGCATGCTGCCGTCGGGGTGTGTGCGTTACAGGGGCCAGTCTATACCACCCCTATGAATTTCATTGCTTTAAGTGTTATAATGTGGCCACGGTACCAAATATGAAATTAGACTGCCACCACAGTGCCACCTATGGGCCGATCAATAAAACCTTAAAGGGTTATCCTCAGGAGGGCATTGACAATAATTGTACCAAGTTTTGTATAATAATGCACAAACTATCCCTTTAATCCTCATACAGTTTCTGAAGACTCTTAACTGATATGTATAAGTTAGAAGAGGCAGGTAGCAATGGTGGAAAGTAACTATGTACATTTACTCAAGTACTGGACTTAAAGTAAAATTTTGAGGTACTTTTGATTACCCTTTTTTATAAATTAAACCACTTAAAAGTTTATTAGCTAGTTAAAATGAGCGGAGTGGAGTCATTTCACAGTGTGGTATTAGTACTTTTACTGAAGTAAAGGATATTTTATTTTATTTTATTTTATTTTATTTTATTTTATTTTATTTTATTTTATGTTATTTTATTATTTATTTATTTATTTTTTTCGCTTCTGCGCATGCGCGGCTTTTCCCACTACTGGCGCGGCTTTTTGCTGTTCTGCGCATGTGCGGCTTCCCTGGACAATGCGCATGCGCCGGAAACCACGCGTGCGCAGAAGCGGAAAAAGCCACGCATGCGCAGAAACGAAAACGGCCGCGCATGCGCAGTAGCGCAAAAAGCCGCGCATGCGTAGTAGCGGGAAAAGCCACGCATGCGCAGAAACGAAAACGGCCGCGCATGCGCAATAGCGCAAAAAGCCGCGCATGCGTAGTAGCAGGAAATAAATAAATAAATAAATAAATAAATGAAATTAAAATAAATTAAAAAAATAAAAATAAAAATAAAAATAAAAATAAAAATAAAAATAAAAATAAAAATGTATTTAAAAATTTTAAAATTTTAAAATTAAAAAAATTAAAAAAAATAAAAAATAAAATAAATGTAAAAAAAAGGGGAAAAAAAGGAAAGAAGTAAAAAAGACAGTGGTGGAAGAAGTGTTCAGATCCTTTACTTCAGTAAAAGTACTAATACCACACTGTGAAATGACTCCACTCCGCTCATTTTAACTACCTAATAAACTTTTAAGTGGTTTAATTTATAAAAATGGGTAATCATTTTAAATGTATCATGTTTTTCATTTTAAATCTTGACCTGAAAAGTAACTAAAGCTGTCAGCTAAATGTAGAGGAATAAAAAGTACAATATTTGTCTCAAAATGTAGTGGAGTAGAAGTATAAAGTTACATAAAATGTACATAAAAGTACCTCAAAATTTTACTTTAAGACTGTGGTGGCAATCTAATTTCATATTTGGTACCGTGACCACACTATAACACTTAAGGCAATGAAATTCATAGGGGTGGTATAGACTGGCCCCTGACGGCAGCATGCCCCGACACGCGTGTACTGCGAGGGCCCGTTCAGTACTGCTTGCAGTCCTAGTTTATGTATGTATCTATTTATTATTTTGGCAGCTTCCTTCCTCCCCACAACAAGTATGTCTCTTCGGGATCCACCGTATGAGCCTCCTTCTGTCTCAGAGCTGCAGGAGTTCCTGCTAGCAGACAGACGACCTACAGGACACGTCAATCAAGTCTGGCCTAACCTTTTCATAGGCAACGAGTAGGCTCACTCACACACACAACAGCATGCACAAATAAACATCCGTCACTCATGTACAGTGAATGTGTGACTGTGTTTCAGGGTGGCGGCTCGTGACAAGGGCACTCTCCACAGTCTGAGCATAACTCACATTGTAAATGCTGCTCACCGACCCCTCGGCTCCAGCCCTGGCCCCAACACTTTCTACGTCAACACTGGCCCACGTTTCTACAGAGACATGTCAGTAGACTATTATGGGGTGGAGGCCGATGATGCAATAGAGTTCGTCCTCAGTCCATTCTTTTACCCGACGGCACGGTACATCAGAGCCGCACTCACCATGGGAGGCAAGTCAGTCACACTTCCTGGCATTTTAGTGTGTGTGATGGGATTTACAATCAGTGGCCACTTTATTAGGTACATCTCTAAAATATTATGCAATCTAATGCAACTGTCTTGGCAATAAGTCTAATTTTATGGTACCTATAATTATTTTTGTTTTTGTCATTTCAGTCAGTGATAAAGCATTTTATTATTTAACAACTAATTGTACAATAAAATTAGGCATTAACCCTCCTGTTACGTTTGTTTCTGAGGAACAGCAATAATGTTCGTGGGTCAATTATAAAAGTATCAGAAACCAAAAAATCCCCCAAAATATTGATTATATTTAATTAACAACTCCATTACTAACCATTTCAATCAATATTTAGTGCAATGGTGTTCTTTCCCTCTCACAGATCTTGGTTCAATGAGGATAATTCATTCGTTTTTCATAAAAAATGCATGTTAAACTACAATGGTTTTTACATGACATAGATTTTTTAGATTTTTTTAAATTTTACAATTAAAAATATTTTCTTTTTTATGAAAAAAAACTTGTATACTTTTTTAGATTTTAAAACAATGAAATGGGACAATTTGACCCGCAACGTAACAGGAAGCTTTGTAAAGACAGATGCCATTGCAGAGGTACAGGTGTAACTTATAAAGTGTAGATTTTGCTGCATGTTCGGTGCTGGAGGTAACGACAACTGTCCCTGTCCCAGGACGGGTGTTTGTCCACTGTCTGATGGGTGTGAGCCGCTCAGCCACACTGGTGCTGGCCTTCCTGATGATCGCTGAGGGTCTGAGGCTGCAGGAGGCCGTGGCTGCTGTCAGGCCGCACAGAGACATCTGTCCCAACCCAGGCTTCCTGCTGCAGCTCCGCAGCCTCGACATGAGCCTGGAGAGGGAGAGGAGGAGGCGACGTCAGGCACAAACACTGTAAAGACACATGCAGACACATGCCACACACACATCAACATTAGCAAGAGGCTCAAACGTAGAGGGTCAGGAGACATGCTTCGACATTAAGTTACATTTCATAGGTAGGATAAAAATTTGAAGAACTATATATTTGTAGAGTTTGCCGTAAACAGCCTTACTAACCTTGAAACCTGTTTTTGTTATACTATGCTGGACGAGAGCTCAACAAATAAATGTTAAGCTGACAAATCTGCTGCATTAGAATCCATCTCATAATAATCACAGCTACTCAAAATGCAAATCATTGATCCAAAATAATACCAAGTAAATGTGGTCTTAAATACTAATTGAACTAACTGAAAAGTAGGGCAACAGATGCCTTTTGAGAAAGAAATTGGGAAAGGAGCCCCAGAAGCCCCCTGAACCCCCTCCATCCCTCCACTCCCACTCTACCCCTGATTCACATCAACATATGCACACATGCACACACACATCTTTATCGCTGCAGAGGCCCCTCAGCCCAGGAGGAGGACACACCATCTCTGACAGAGCTGAGGCAAATTCTCTGGACAAAAAGGAAGCCAGTGGCCCCTGTCAATCAAGTCTGGCCGAACCTCTACATCGGAGATGAGTGAGTAGAAAAATCACAACCAGCAGCTTGAAACGTAATTAAAATATCTCACACTGAACCTGGTTGTAAGTGATGCGTGTCTGCAGGTCTGTGGCGAGAGATAAAGCCAAACTCTCCTCTCTGGGTGTCACTCACGTACTGAACGCTGCTGCAGGTCGATACCGGATCAACACAGGCCTGCAGTTCTACAACGACCTTGGAGTTGAATACCACGGTGTTGAAGCTGCAGACCATCCGGAGTTCAACCTCCGACCTTTCTTCAACCCCGCTGCACAGTTCATAGACACTGCTCTGAAGAGAAATGGTCAGTGTGCAAATACGAAAACAGAAGCCAATTATTTATTATAATTTCAACGTGTTAGGGAATATTATGTGTAAATTATACAATTAATGACAGTTGAATTTAGCTTCTTCAGTTTCAGATGGCTTTGACACTGTCATTGTTTAATGGGACATTTGAATATAACAGAGCTATTTAAATGTTATCAGTAACACCTTTGCTTTTCCTACTTTGACAAGGCTAAAGACATGTTTATTACGTTATGGAGTTTTCTCATACAAGCTGAATTAGACATCATTATTTTTTAACCCCAACCCTCATACCGGGGGAAATTAAGTGTCTACAGCAGTAAAAATATACAACAACAAAACATACAGGTATGCAAAAATACAAATTATAACTTACACAGTAAGTTGCCATTACACTAATATAAAACACAACGCTAATATACAGCACATTGTTATTATGTGTATCATGATCTCCATGTAATCATCTCCTAATGTCCATACAGACATATCAAAAATATTAATAACAGTTGTGATCAGTAGTTTCATCGTTGATGCTAATAACATATCACACACCTCAGAGCCACACCTTCTCTCCTGATGGGCCATTAAATAATGTTCTAGTCCATTCTGCCAAGGTTTTTTTCATTTGGGAAAACATAATTCAGAATATGTTGCCAGATCTTAATAAAAGTATTGGACACTAACCCTTTTTATATTGACTGATGGCAAATTATTTTAACAAAGTGTTATCAAATTTGATCTTCCAGAGAAAGTGTTTGTGCACTGTGCCATGGGCGTCAGCCGCTCTGGAGCGCTGGTTCTTGCGTATCTGATGATCTACCAGGGTCTGTCATTAGTGGAGGCCATCATCGCTGTGCGTCTGAACCGAGACATTGGACCCAACTCTGGATTTCTGGAGCAGCTAAGGCAGCTGCAGCTGAGCCTCGAGCTGCAGAGCAGACAGATCACAGAGGGGAGCAATGCTGACACATCATGATGGAGCATGCCCTTTCTCCTCCAGGCACCTGTTTCGGTTGCATCCACATTTTCTGTGATAAAAATCAAATCTGACAAATATAAATGTCACCTGTTACAAAAAGCCCCAGTTTTGTGCCCCAACAACAACCAGCACAGAACAACTGCATGGTTTAAGTTTTATGTCTCCAGAAATAACTCCCTCACACCTGTCCACACATTAGTGACATTCTTATAATGACGATAAAGAAACACCCCTCTTTTATTGAACGTTTGTTTTTAAGTCATTGTTTCTCATGATTCAGTGTTAATTTGTCATACTGGCTCACAGAAAGCAATCACTGTCACATTAGAGGAATCAGATCACATTATGTGTGAAAGGATCCATGTCTGTATGTGTGTGTGTGTGTGTGTGTGTGTGTGTGTGTGTGTGTGTGTGTGTGTGTGTGTCACGTTGTTGAGGTCAGGTGTTGTAGCTCAGCTGCCTAAAAATATCATCTTAAACACAGAGCCCAAGAGAGTAGTTACCATTCCAGATCTGTATTTCAGCCGTTGTGCTTACTGCAGAGGGACATACATGCGCGCACACACACAAAACACACACACACACACACACACACACACACACACACACACGCAAACACACACGCACACACACACGCACACACACACGCACACCCTGAGGAAAAGCTGAGGAGCTGCAGTGCGATCCTGCTTAGGAACAGATTTAAAGCTTTAAACAGTTACAAGAAAGAGGTAAGTGATTTTTCTAACATATTTTAACAATCAGCCTGTGGAGTAGGAGGATTTTGAACAAGCTGTCAGTGTGTTTGTCTCTTTAAACAACCAATATCATGAGCTGAACTGATTATGACCAGCTTTAGTTCATCCTGGGACAACACATCACATCAAGAACAATGTGTGTTAGAGGTTTGAGATTTAAAAAAAAAAAGAGCATGAAAGTGCAACATGAACCCATAGAGGATTTACATATCGAAGAGGCATTATTAGTACACAGTTTCCTTTAAAGTTGTTTTCAGACACAATCCTCAGTTAATTGTGGTCTCATTTTCATTGTTATATGTTTGGAAGAGATTGTTTAATAAAGATCTGAGAAGATATACACTTTATTTGTCAAGAATAAACCACATTGTCACAATAATTTCATGGAAAGAGGTTAAAAATATATTATTCCAACTTTATGTGCGACCGTGTTTAAAAGTTGATATAAATGAGATTAATGAAGGAAAAGTTCAAAATAAACCATTAAGAAATAGCTCAGTTTACAAATACCATATAAAATAAAAAAAATACCATAAAAATGTTCATCTTTAATCAAAATAAAAAACAGACTCACTAATAAATTGTAAATCTGTTGACACATTTTACAATAAATTTCCTAAAAAGTAAAACAGATTTTGGCAATTTGTATTTTTCTATTAATTGGTTCCCCATTCCCAATATACGCTGACATCTGCTCGCCACAGAGAGCATCTTGTTAAGTCTAGCAGCTGATTAGTGACATTTTTTTCACAAGGAAACCTCCAGAGCTCAGCATATGTGAAAATAGAAATGCTGAATGGAAATGTATCGTGACACCAAATGCAACATCAAAATGAATTCCCTTTAATTGTACAACTTAAAACTTTTTTTTTGGGGCAATTTTCTTTTATTGAAAGTGATAGATATAAAGGGGGAGACAGAGGGGAGGACATGCAGCAAAGGGACCTCAGGCCGGATTTGAACCCAGGTCCGCCGCAGGAAGGACTCAGCCTTAATGGTACGCGCTCTACCAGTGTGAGCCACCTGGACGCCCCACAACTAAAAAATTTTAACTGTAAATCCAGCTATTTATTTCCTTTATTTCTGCACTGATTAGCCAGGAAATTGTTTGATTGAATTGGTGCACATATGTTAGGAAGCAAGACCAGAGTGGCGTAAGTTGTAGGAGACAGACTCAGGAAACATTATTAAGTATCCAAACGGTGAAATTTATTTATAGTGCCGCCCAAAAAATATATACAAAAAATAAAAAAGTTATCTGGGCATAACTCCATCAACAGTAAACAATCCCAGCTACATGTCACCTACACATATCTTTCGCCCCCATCAGTCCAAAGCAAATGCTTTTATAGCTTCCTTAATCAGCAGGAGTCACCCTGCAGCCGGCTGTACCGTTTGCACAGGGATAATTCACAGAAAACAGAGCAAACACAAGAATTTACAGTGCGGATCATACCTTGAATTCCGACTACCCCACCAAAACGCATGCCTTCATCCCATATCAACAATATAGTTAAAATTATCATGGCAGCACTTTGTAAAATTACTTCTTTTAAATCGGCCTCCCCTCCTGCCTTAGTCTGCTCCAGTGACATCACCGATGATGTCACCCAGGGTACAAAGTGAGGAAGTGGCTGGGCACCTCCTTCCTGAGCACCAGGTGAGTATGGTGAGTATGAGGGGAGTAAACTGAATCAAACTTTAAACAAGTAAGTGTTTCAATTCAACAACAAAAATCCTCTCTGCTAGAGATGGGCGGATGAAGCCTTGTGAAGCTTTTGAGGCTTTTTCCTGATTGTATCGAAAAAAGATTCGAAGCCTCAAAGACCAGTGACATCTAGTGGTCAGCTGCAATTATAGCAGCCACAAACTTCCAAATGATTCACACATCTTATTGATTCCAGTTCCAGCACAAAAGCAATAAAGCCAGTCTTAAGCAGCTGTGTCTACTTTCTGAGGATCATTGTCCTTACATGAAAGTGTTACAACACTTTGAAATGTCATTACTAATAACATGTTTAAATGTGTTGTAACAAATAATATGAAAATATTCAAATTCAACAATGTAGAAGTACTTTTGTTTGAATGATTTTGAAGGACTCCCTTGTACCACAATTTGAAAAAAGTGAATATTGTGATTCTGCTACAGTGTGAAAATGAAGTGCTTGTGTACATCAGGGAATTATGCAATCGAAGATCTCTTGTAACGCTATGAAGCAGGGGGGAACACCGATCATTATGCAGGTGCTTCGTTGTGATGTACGAAGCCTCAAATGTCATCAGTCACATGATCACAGAGCTTTGATACAAGCCTCAACAGTGTTTTGAACCAGTCTGCTTCAAAAGAGTGAAACAGGCTTCGGAGCATCAGTGTCAGACGGCCCATCTCTACTCTCTGCTAACAGAAACCAGGATAAAATATGGTTAAATAATTTAAAAAAACAGTTAAATTAATATGAAATGCTGCCATGACAAAATAATGACAAATGGTGTATTCTCTCCCACTTTGCCACTTTGTCTTACATACATCCCTGAATGTATTAATGAAGTTGGCATATCTCTCAATGCACTTAATATGCCTGCTATAGTTTGGGGGTATAGGCCTATTGTGTGGGGTTTGCAATAGGCAATCATTTTCATTACTGATAATCCTGCTCATTAGTAATTCATTAGATGTAAAAGCTATGGTAAAAGTGACATTTGGAAAACAGTGACATAAAAACCAGATTAAAGAACTAGACCAAAACTAAAATAGAAACAGTGAAATATAGTTAAATACAGTAAAATAGATTTATAAGCTATAATTTAAAAAAGGAAAACAAAACCTAGACTAAAAACCAGTGAAATAGATTAGACAAAACAAGAACGAATAAATCGATAAGAGAGATGAAAAAAAAGGAAATATAATAATCAGGTATAGAAATAGTTAATTAATTTTCTGTTGATTGACTAATTGATTACTCGTTGCATCTTTTGGAGTGTAGATCAAAATATATTTAAAACATGTACACAGTTTGGACACATAACATATACAGACTTTTTCTTTCTTTCTGGGATGTGTGTGTGTGTGTGTGTGTGTGTGTGTGTTTTCTGGGCAGCAGAGGTGAGCTATGTCGTCCTGCGTGATGAAGTCCAGAAGCAGGAACCCATACACGGCGGTGCAGGTGGACCCTGACAGCGACTACATCACACCGGGAACTTTAGACCTGGAGCACCTGTTCTGGACCGGCACCGGGGCTCAGTATGCACATGTCAATCAGGTCTGGCCCGGTGTCTACATCGGGGACGAGTGAGTAGATGCGCTCAGAGATGGTTTCATGGTTCTTATGACGACTTCATACTGAATGTGTGCTACATGGAAACAGGACAACAGCTCTGGAGCTGGCTGGCCTCAGGGATCTGGGTATCACACACGTCCTTAATGCAGCAGAGGGGAAGTTTAATAATGTGCTCACTGGTGCTGAATACTACGCTGGCATGGACATCCACTACTTTGGAGTGGAGGCTGATGACAAACCCTCTTTTAACATCTCCCCATACTTCTGCCCTGCAACCCAGTTCATCCACGAGGCCCTCAGTGATCCGCAGAGTAAGTCCTGAGGGAAATCTAAAGATCATCTCTGGAGAAGTGTGCATGTTTCACTCTAATAAATCTCTGCTTCATTTTGCTCCAGACAACGTGTTAGTGCACTGTGTGATGGGACGCAGCAGGTCAGCCACTCTGGTCTTGGCATACCTGATGATGAAACACAGCTTAACGGTGGTGGATGCTATTGAGCATGTGCGACAGCGGCGCTGCATCCTGCCCAACCACGGCTTCCTCAGACAGCTCAGATCGCTGGACATCACGCTACAAGAGGACAGGTTGAGGGAAAAAAGAGAAATGCAGCACTAATAGTACACTGTAGATTACGCCTTTGATTAGTCTTCTTAAATCATCTCATGTAAGACAAAAAAAATCTTTGTTTCTTTAACTATTGTATCATTAAACTCTGTTTTGTTTTAAACAACTGTGTCATGTCAGTCTGAGCTCAAATTTAAAATTGAAGAATAAGACCTTAGTGATGTTACAACAGCAAGTTACTTTTACATCTGAAAACTGTATGAACAGTAAGGCACACAGAGAAGGTCCTCACACTTGCAGGCATGAGCGTTAAAAGTCCAAAAGCCTAAAAATGAATTCCCTCATGTTGACTTGGAGAAGGATAAGTGTCACCAATTAAGTATCTGACCAAATGGGCAGAATAGAATCTTTTGTTCCTGAGTTATGGCGTTGAATAATTGCCAAACATTTTTGCAGAACATTATCATAATCAGTGACGCTGACCTTTGAGATATAAAATGGCTTCAGTCCATCATTTCATCCTACTAGACCTTTGTGTTAAATAATCATAATTACCATAGGAATTATTGAGCTATGGACAAAATGTGTTTTGTGAGGTCACAGAGACCTTTAACCTCCAGCATCTTATAATTGGATCTTTGATTCCAAGTGGATGTTTTTGCCAGATTTCAAGTAATTCCTCCAGGGCGTTTCTGAGAAATAGATGGATGGAAAAACAGATGGAAAACACAGCAGTATAATGCCTCACGGCTGTCACGGAGCCATATAATCAAATAAACAAACAGAAAAATGAATAAGCAAAAGATCATCATTGTATGTTTTATTTGTGAATTTGAGGCATCACAGTCGAGCACAAAGATGGGAAACTTGATTGTAATTTAGACCAGGAATAGTCACATAAGGCTATTAGGTGTATTTTAACACTAAGGCTGAAACTTATGATTTTCTTGATGAATTGGTCTATTAACTGTAAGAAAATAGTGAAAAAGGTCCTCCCAGTTGGTCAAAGTCCATGGTGATGTCTTTAAAAGTCCAGTTTTGTGAGTCCAAAACCCAAAGCTATTCTTCTTAATATAAAATAAAATAGAGAAAAGCAGGAAATCAGCATATTTGAGCCTGAAAACCGCATTTTCTAACATTTTTGCATGAAATTTTTTAATGAATCGATTAATAATCAAGTTTTTTTTCTGTCCGACCAATCGTTGCAGCTCAACTGAACATATGTGTTGAACACGTTTAACAGATGTGCAAGTTTCAAAACAGCAAATGTACTTCTTGTTTATCATCATTAAATTCTGAGCGTACATCTATATTCAGTACAGCTGCATTCAAGTATTCAGTGGTGCGCAGACGACAACATAACGGCAACTGAGGTTAATGTGGTTTGAAATGTTTGGACCCATACCACAAGTGTGGCCTGAGCCTGAATTTAGCTTAATTTGCTTATCCCATATGTGTATCTCCCATTTGAAGGTTACAGCCTGAAAAAAATATTAAAAATCTAAAAAGTGTAAATTCCCTACCATTTACACCTGATTAGCAAAATGGACGGTCCTTAAGTCGGGTTACATACTTATTACAAGAAAAAGAACACAGGCTGCTAACTGACCTATGTCTGACAGAGAACATAGATCTTTCTACCTTTCATGCATTTTAAAAGATGTTGTGTCTCCCAAGTTTCCCCAGTTCAGACAAATGCAGGTTAACACAACATCTGTAGGTCTCTGCAAACCTTTGATCATTTACATAGGAAGGAGGGAAAAAGGCACTCGTTATTGGAAGCACCTGTCTGAAAAACAAACTTCCACCATGGTGATGTTGAAGGTAACTTCTGAATATTATTGACACATTAAAGCTGACATTTAACAGACTTATTGGACAGAGGCTTTAACACATTTTAAAAAAATGTGCACTTAAAAGAAAATCGTTTGGTTTCATTACTGGCCTGTTAAATTAAATCTAAAACTCATAATCAAAAAACAAGTACTCTTTAAAAAAAACGCTCAAATAAAATCACTACTGCGCATTTCAATGCAGTAACCCAAACCTTCATTGACATTTGTTAGTCCTCCATTTGTGTAAAACGTGTCCCCCCATTGCGGAAACAACAGACTCGTAAGCTTGCAGTCAGATGGACGTCAGTGCAGCCAGACGTTGGCAGTGTCAGAGCCAAAAAAACATTTAAAACAGAAAATAACTGTCCGTAAAAACAAGATTTTCCGTTTGGATCCTTTTTGTAAAGCAAAATACCACAATCTGTGATGTTATCATGAATCCTTCATGGTCATCTATATAAAAACAAATCTCTGCCGGCTCTTGGCTGCACGATCCTCTAGCGGCCTCAAGTGGCGAACAGAGACAGACACATGCCAGGAGGCAACAACGCAACACTTACAAGGTAATTTTGTGTGGATTAATAAAAAAAAAAAAAAAAAAAAAAAGAAGGGACGGTTGGCTGATTGGAAATACATGTGGCTACAATAATTGAGTGCAGTATTTGTAGAAAATAGTGGAAATTAAGGGTCAGAGTTGTGTATGACATGGTGAGTACGAGGTGCAGGAGTTGTCTGGTTTTCCTTATTTGAAGTCGGGTTTTTCCGGGAAGGTGCAGCCCCCTTGTCGGATGATGACGTTGGCAGCGTAGTGTGCCGCCTTCACGCATTGATCCAGCGTTTTCTCCTGGACCAGCTGAGACAGGAAACCTGCAACACAGAGGGGGGAAACATTAACAGAAATCCGCACAGGAAAAAAAAGAGACAAAAAGAGAACCGGAAATGTATCAAATGACATGAAAATCTTACCTCCTACAAAGGCATCGCCTGCACCGTTTGTGTCAACAATGTCCTTGGGGTCAATCTTCAGTACAGGGAATGTCTCGATCTTGTCACCTGAAGAGACATAAAAAGAAAAATTGTGGCTTTAACAGCAGACAAGAAACCAAGGGAAATAAAAGTAACATAAAGGAACAAAGAAACGCAATAAAAATAGAGAAATCTTACTTTGGGCCATGGTGGTTTCATCCTTCCCCTGGGTCAACACTACAACCCTCTTCCTCTTTGTGTTGACTTTTGGCAAAGCCTGGGCTTTCTTGGCAATTTCTTTCAAGTCTGTGGTCTACAGACGGAGAAAACATTAACACAACCAGTTGATGGAACACGTTTATCATTACCAAACGCTAAAAGAAACGGTCAGTCCACTCACCTCAAATTCTTGCTCTTTAGCGAATGCAGCTGCCTCCTGAAGAACAAAAATAAGTTGTTTCAATATAATTTAACAACATTCAACATCTGACAGACACAAAGCACTGTAGCCCATATGTAGACTGTGAAAGTCTCCCTTACTGTCTCATTGCCGAACAGCACGTCAACGTAGGGAAGAACCTGCATGAGGTTATCCTTGAAGAACTGGCAGATGAAGGGCGCGGAGAGGTTCAGGCAAAACAGCTTGTTATTTTCAGACGCGTGCTTCGCCACTTTGAGGATGGACTCCACAGAGACGGTCAGGAAGAAACCCTGGAAGCAAACAGTGACATTGGGTCAAGACTGATCTGCTTTTTATATCTTGATGGGCTCTAATGAATCACATGAAGTAAGGCCTTGGACAGAGACCGCACCAGCGTGTCTGGAAATCCCTCCGTCGGTCCACTGGTCGCTAGGGATGTTCCTAAATACTAAATTCACTGATGTTTTAAACTAAGACTATCTGACTACTGTAGTAATAAGAAATGGCTCTGAAAGCAGTCAGAATTGAGCAGAATTTAATTCATAAGGTGAAAATAAGCATATATTAAAAGAGCCATTTGAAATTGTTTAGCACATTTTTCAATAAGCAACATGTATTTCAAATGCTGCTGAACCCTGAGCCGCTGCTGGGACAACACTTAAATATGTCATATAAATGTGTACATAATAATAAGTTTATCGACTGGTATTTCCTCTGCCGACTTGTGAGTGTAGCAAAGTGTAATCGACTAGTCAACTAATTGCGCTCATCACTAGTGACGTGAATAATATATTCAATGGCAAAACACCATATAGTAGTTAGTTATAAGTATGACTTACAGCAATATAGTAGACTTTAGCTTTTTCCACCAGCTTCCAGTTCTCTTCCAGGTCTAGATGCTTGTCCTTCTTATAACAGTTAGCAGCAGCTAGTTCAGCAACCAGAGACCTGAGAGGAGGAAGCAAAAGAAAGAAGAATTAAAGACAGATGAGATTAAAACAAATCTTCTTTTTCTTATTATTATTAGAATTACCAACCTGTTATCTCCAGTGAGGCAGGCCGCACACGAGCCTGTGGGCTCTTTATCTTGCTCGTAGTAGTGGGCATCGATGTGGGCCTCCTTAGCCTTCTGCTTCAGGATGTCTCCAAACTTGTCTTTGCCAATGCAGCCAAAGAATGTGCCCACATTATGAGGTTCTTGGATCATCCACTACAGACAACAGTGACAGCAGCTCTGATCAGCATCTGTCAAGTAACTGAACTCACTGTGGCCAGCACTAATAATTCACAGAGCACCGAGTTGTTGGACTGACTTACCTGAGCGACCTTAATTGAGTTCTGTGTGGCTCCTCCAGCGTGGTATTCAACTTTGAACTTCTTCACAAACTCCTCAAATCTACACACAGAAACAAAAGATATTTACAATTTTTTAAAAATGCTTTAAACCTCACCACGCACAAAGTGTAAATTATGTCTGGATACTAAACAAAATGTTTTTGACCACTGACTGTACTTTTAAACTGTTTAAAACTAAAAGGCAAGATTCTTAAAGGAATAGTTACGACATTTGGGAAATACGTTGTTTTCTTGCTGAAAATAGGACAAGGAAATTATGAGCATAGCTAAGCATTAAGCCTAGAATCTTAGACCGACAACAAGATACATAATAATTGATGAGTTTAAGAGGTTCTAGATGTTAAAATTTTAGAAGAGAGCAAGGCCAGCTGGCTGTAGCTGCAAATGAAATCGACACATGCATTATCAATCTTCTCATCTAACTCTCAGCATGACAGCAAATCAGTGAATTTTCAAAACTGTCAAACTTTTTACAATTACTTTTTCTTTTGAGGTGGTTAATACTTTTCTGTTCATGTGATACACAAGAAACTTGCCCAATAAAACCAAATTTGCAAAGACCTCTCTCCATCTTCCTCTGGCAGATTGGTTAGATGGCCAAGGTGACTTGTTTTGTTTCTGGTTTGCAACGACTTCTTCTTCTACTCTTTTAACTAGCAGATTACCGACATGTGTAACCTGGAGAACCATCTTCTGACAAAACTACGCTGAAGCCTAGTTTATTGGCTACCAAATAAATTGACAGAAATGCTCTTAGATTTGTCCCAACATTTAAAAAAAAATGTACTCCACTTCTGAATGGAAACATGGCTATTATGTCCACCCCTTTGGTGCCCATGATGACGGATGTAGCTTTCCAGCCAGTAAACCTCATCTGGTGTTGGACCATACTCTCAGCAGAATATTACTTCTAGCTAAATGCAATACATGCATGACTGATCACTAACTATACTATTTGAACCAGTTTTGGCTGTTACGTAACATCATGACTGAAGCAGTGTTTTGCTCTGCTTAAGGCTAAAGCAGATCTAATATTCCATGTTATTCAATCTAAATATAGCAGTCAACTCACACGCTCGTTTGTGTGGTTTATGCGAGTGTTAGAGACAGCAGTTCGCTAAATTATGTAATTGGAAAGTATAACAGGCTGACTGCTGTGAAAGGTCCTGAGACTGAGCAAGAGGTTGGAGAGGGGGAAGACATCTGGGAGATGGAGAGAGAAATAGAGTTTTCTGTTGATAGCGGCGTGTAAATGGCTGGTGGAGTTTGGTTTAATCCTCACACACAGGACTTTCTTATCTCCTGCTGTTAAATGTTTGCTTTCTGGTTCTCGTCTCAGAGGGACTGGGAGGTGAAGAGCTCTGCTTTGCTATTGGCTCAGACTGTCTCTCTGTGCCTCATCTGATGCTCTGCCATTGGCTGACTATAAAGACAAGAAGGTCAGCTGTGGCGATTTCTGCCGTGCTCCTGTTTTGACTGGCTTGCTCTAGAACAGAGAGGAATAAACTCTTCGAATTCAGACACATTCACTTTCACCCTGTACAGGCGATAAACTGCAGCCTGTGCTGAGAGAAAAATGTTGCAATATAGGAGATACTAACAGTCCTTTGTGTTTGTCCTCTGCCAGGATCTGGTCATTGGGTTTCAGAGTGTACCTGCAAATAATTAAAAGAGAAAAAAAGAGGCATTAGTTTCTCCAAGTCATCTAACACGTATGCTACATCAAAAACAGCTGCCTAAAAAACACTACCACTGTTTTATTGCACACAGAAACTACACAAATATGTGCATGGAAAAACAACAACACTGGAGTATGTTTATGTGGGTAAGCCTTGCAAGCACAATGGTGGTGCTGCAGAATGGGTTGTTCCCTGTAATGAAAAATGTGATTAATGAAATCATTGAGTCACAAGCAGAGGCTTTTGTGGAACTCCGTGAGAGTGCCTTTGTTACAACCATAGACTGTATAAATACAACCTCTCAGCACTCAGTCAAAATCAATCGGTTTGTCAATAAAGCAAAACGGAGCCTAGTTTCCTCGAAACACAAAGGTAGGTTCGGGGATTATGGAGCAGCTTTAGTCTTGCTTTATTCTTTGTGGCTGAGTAAGAACTGTGTTTGGTTGGTTTAGCTTTAATCCTAGAGGTTACGCAAGGGGTTTGGGAGTGGACTCTGAGCTGGAACCCAATGGAGCCCTTTGCCCTGGTCAACTCAGTGTGACAGAGTTCGGACAGACCAGAAAACTGTGGCTCTGACTGCGTAGGTTTCCCCTAATGGCTCCTACCATTTCAAAGAATCCACGGTAAATAAATAAGTAAATGAGTAAGTAAGTAAACGAATCTCTTAATTATTACTGCTTTTGCAGGAACCCCATAACCTTATGCCTCATGTCCACTGCATGGTTCAGGCAGGACTCAACAAACTTTTAGTACCAGGTCCTATTCTCTATTCCATTTTTTATTGGCAATCATACAGTGTATTGTACGGTGCAGTGCAAGTAGTGTGCAGTGTAGTTTTGCAGGCTGCCATTTAAGCTTATAAAGTAATTTGCGCTAGCTTTTGTGGATAACTTGGCTATTTCAAAATCATGGGTTTGTTCAGGATGTCCTGTTTAAAGCTAATGACGATTCTGTCTGACCAATCAGTGGGCTGCAGTGTTTAACAGCCCGGCACCAGGTCTGATAAAAAAAACTGTCCCATCCACAATTTGGTTAATGCAAAACCAAAAAAGAAAGAGCGATTCGAGTTGAGTACAGCTGTGTCCTACGATGCAGTGAGCCAATGTGATCAAATTACAGTCCCATTTCAGGATATATTATAGCAATACATCTAGTGGAGACACAGTTCCATCGACACTGAGCACTCAGCTCTGATGTTTGCTGTGCTCTGCCGCCTCATATAATCCTTGTCTTATATCTTCATTGATCCAATTACATCATATAACCTCTTTTGGTCAGCAGCACGGAACATCTACATTTCATTTGACCAGAGGGCGACTGTGCAATGGTGATTTTAAAGCAGCAAAGAGATCAGCCTGGCTCTATGCCTCTTCAAAAACATAAAATGATTTAACATTGGAATAAAAAAAAAGAAGAAGTAGTTTTCAAAATATGTCTTTATAATTATTGGGGAACCCGGGACTACAACCACCTGATGACAGCACTTTCTTTGAGTGATAAACATATAATTCGATTGCTTAAACTTACTTGTCCAAGAAGTCTTTGTCCACTACAGCACTGATGTCCAGTAAAGGGTTTCCCATGCCAAAGAGTGAATTAGGGCTGAAACATAAAGACAAAGCGTTAAAAACAGAACAACTCTACATGGCTTGGCTGACTAGCCAGCTTCCTTCTTTACCTCTACATAGCACCAGTGTTTTTTTCACATTAACTCCAACTTTACAGTTTTTTTGTTAATATAAAGAGCAGACTGTTCTCCTTTCATTGAGCTGGGTTTTTATTGCAGTGTTGCCCATTAATTTGCAGCACCCACAGTTTTGTTTCCTTGTGACTTCAATCACATGACTTAAAACCACATTCACAGAGAGAGAAGCCGAAACAGTACAACTCTGGGAGAGATCTATGTGAAACATTCAAGACTGGACAACAAATATTACAAAAGAATATGAATGGTGTGGTGTGGTCATGCACGTAATCATGTTATGTTATGTTAGGACATTCACAGCGAGGCAACATCAGGACAGCTGTAGGCTGCGTGCGTCTCTGTCTGTACAGTCTGTTCTGTCCTGGGGCAAGCAACTCATCGCAAATTATAGTCTTGTGAAGCCAAAACAATATGTTTGTAAAAAAAGCACAGCAACAGCCCCTTTGTTTCAATACATAACAACCCTACTGGAACTGGTCTGACACATCCATAACCAATTAGTGAGCTGGTTAGTCTGCAACTTTAGCTCTTCTATAAACAAAAAACTGAATGTACAATTCTGCAAAAAAGCACCAAGAGATTGCAGCAGTATGTTAGTGTTATTTCTAAGCAGATTTGTGTCATCTTCTTCTCTACTGAATGCGAGTCCTTGATGTCACAACAATCTTGTCAGTGTTTCTGGGAAAACCCCAGATGGAGCCCCTGACATATGCCACATGCACATAAACATGTGGTAACGTATTTTCCTCTTAGCCTCTTTTCCCCATTGCATGTCTGAGGAAATATATATTGCAATAAAAAAGAAGCAACAACAAAAAACAAAGACAAGGGAGACAAGGGTTTTGTCACTGAAAAACAAGATGCATCTACTGAACAGATGCCACACCTTCATTATCATTTCCTACCACATATACATCTTCCCATATGCTGTCAGATGATTACCAGGCTTGTGCAGCCAATTCCACTAAACCATACCCAAGGCTGCCTCTGGATCAATCCTCTTTATGGCAACAAGGTCTTACCTTGCAGAAGACATGATGTCTCTCTCTGTGCACCAGCTAGACACTGAAAGACCTGTTGAGCTGCCTAAAACCAGCTCAGAAAGAGCTTAGCATTCAAAAACTTCACAATTTTAAGCTCAGTGTGCGGGTAGATCGATTTTCCCCTGCAACCACAGCTCCTCCTACTCCGGACAGACTGATTGGAGGCATCTGGAGGAGGAATGGCCAGAACCGCCTTTCTCTGTCTGGTGATTGGCTTGTTTGGCTCAATCCACTCTCTCTTTTGAAGCTAAATAACATCGTGAGAAGCGTGCTGATGACAGCGGCTGCTAAAACACCATGATAAGACAACAGCGGGTTCTTAGTTGAGTTGAAGAAGAAACGTTGCAGAGCGATGCCAGATTTATTTAGAGGAAAAATGCATCAAAACATTCGTATTCAAGGCCATGTGACTACTTCGTAATTCACTGTTTTGGGAGCTGGTACAGGATGGCCCAGACAAGCTTTCTCTGCAGTAATCAATGCGGTTACACCGAGCGTGCAAATCCTCTGGCACTGAATGAACCAGATCGCTCCAACTATTTCTTTCTGCAGCTTCTAAACATGCAGGGGCAGGTGGTGGTCACGCTGCATTTAAGATTAGATATTGGCACACTTGCTGGAGTAAACGGACGTTACTGGACAACAGCAGTGTCTTAAAGCTCCTGAACACTTGGCTATCCTTAGCTAACAGTTAGCTGTGTATGATAAGTTAACAACATCAAAAGGACTTTACACCGGCTGTTATCAGCAGATAGGAAGTTTCTTCACACCTTGCAGTCATTTAATGGTCTTAAAGAAAGACACATTTTCAACCCAACTCCCATTTCATGCACGCATTAATAATATGTGCAGGCTAACATTTCAAATTAAAGATTAGCGCACACATTAGCATTCAAAAAGACGTGTCTTAAGTCACAGGAGGGTCGTGCCCCCTGGCTCCGCAGAGAGGCAGTTTGTTAGCTTTGTTTGTTTTAACTTTCGGTCACCTCAGTTTGGCAGGAGTCTCTTTGGTCGGAGACTCTGTCTTCTTCTCCTCTGAGAGTTTTTGTTTCTTTGCTTTGGGTTCGTCTGAAGCCATGGCTGAGCGGGCACGTTGCAATCACCTTAACTTCACCGGCGTGAAAACGCGGTCTTGCTAATAGTGAAAAGGGCGTTTGAGGTCCTGAGTCAAGTCTCGCAGGCAGACGACGCCTCCCCGGGAGGTGTGACGCCTTCCACTGACCTCCACCAATCAAAAGCCTTACATTTAGTTTTTATAAGGGGGGAATGTGGCCGCCCACCTTTCAAGCGACTACATATCATCACCTTGTTAAAATAATCGCCTAACTCATTTTTTCAAGTTTTGCAGGAAACACAAAACATTTCACCAAAAGCGTAACATAAGACGTTTATTCATAATTTCACTCAAAAATGATGTAACAAAGGATGCTATTGGCATAGTAATAACAATGTGTGTAAATGATGTAACTTAAGAGAAATAAATGACTTAGGCAATTTTTTGAACATGCCTTTGTGACCTAAGCAAGATATGGTAACATTTTATTTTGAAGGTGTCTACATAAGAGTCACACAAGCCTGTCAGAAACATGACATGACAAGTATCATGAGCATTAATGTTACTTCAAAGTGTCATCATCATAATCAATGGGTCAAATGACTACTTAAGATTTCCAATTTTTTACACCTTTAATTATATATCCAGGCTTTTCATCAAACTTCTAATATCTATAATTAGATATCTGTATAGGCGACGGGACAAATTTTTGGTATCAAAGGTTCTGGTTTCACTTACATTTTTAGTCCAATTAGCTAATGATAAATCATGTTTGAGCAGGCTTTGGTTACATTAGGGTAAACAGTCCGTGTTGAGAGCAAAAGTCGAGTTACACCTTGGTGGATCTGCAGTCTCAGATTGGTTATTGTGTGACTAAGATTTTGCTTTTTATTAACTTTTAAACAAATGTATCTGCACTTATATGCAGAGAGACGATTTGTTGTCTCTCAACTCCATTCTTCTCAAGTTGGTAATCAGACGACAAACAATGATATGTTTACAGAAGAGGAAGTACTGATATTGATTATCCCAAAATCTACTGTCGGAACCCCTGAAATATTGGCCTTTACCCCGAGAAGCTAAATAGTAATCAAACTGATAGCCAATGGGTTCAGAGACTGTGAAGCTTCTTATATAAAGACTTTAAAGCTGCACCGGTAACTACTTTTACATAAACAAGCATTAAAATTACTATGTCAAAGATTTACCCTTTTTTACACCTTTATGAAGGTTCATACAGCATGCATCTTTTGATTTAACATTAGTTCATTACAATAAAACATAGAACAATACAGATTAAATCAACTTAATACTCATAATTTAGAATAAATACTTCGAATAAATAGTAAGTCGTAATAAAATGTTTATGAAATATGAAGTGGAAAAACAAATATATAGATTAAGAAAGTTGTTTTTAGGGAAAGAAAACCTCTAAAAATCTACTGTACATTATGCAGCACCGTACAAAAGTTAGTTAGACAGACCCCTCAGGAGTTATACATATCGGTGGCCTGACAAATACAGAATGTGTCTTTTTTAATATATTTTTTGTGTAAATTGTAGTACATCTCTCTGGGAGCTCTGAATTTAAAGGTTGTCAGAATTGTACCAGGAATTATTTAGTAGTAAGTATTTCCAAGTGAAATGTCTCACCACAAGCCTACAGTTTTGGTAATACAGCTTACACTTATTTTTGAGGAGGGAGAGCACCTGAAAGGTAAGGCTCAGGGCAATATAATCCCATAAACAGTTGCGCGTTTTAGTTGCCCGTAAACGTTGCCTGATTAAAAAGTCAAAAACTTTGCACTGAAAGTACCGATCAGGTCGACAGTACAGCAACATTGTATTAAAAGTGTCCGGAATTATTTTCGATACTTTACTAATAATATCCGGGCATTATTCTCGTGATTTGTGGTTAAGATCTTGTGACAGCGTTGTGTTTACGTGTGCAAAGATCTGCAGGCGTCTCCTCCGCTCTCAGACCAGTCTGCCATACTGGCACCAAGTCACTCACTAAAACCTCTGGCACGATCATACCGGAGTTTGCAGGTAAAACTTTAATCAATCTGCCAAACTTTATGTAAATCATCCGCTTTTTGCAGCTTTGATGTCGCTGTTACGCCTCTCACTCTCAAGTTTATTTCATTTTCTGAATTTAAGAAACATATGTTACAAATGTCCGAAGTTGCCAATCTGTGTTTGCTAGCCAGCCGGTTAAGTTACCTGATGTTGAAGTTAGTTTGACAGATTGACAGCAGGTAAATGTTGACAATAAGTGACACTGCTTTACATTTACATTTGCATTGCTGTGATTTGTGCGCGACAGTTAATTAATAATGAGTTTTATTAAAACTGCAGATTTGATATCTATATCTGCCACTGAATAACAACAACAACAACAACAACCTCATTGTTGCAGCTGAGATGATCCACAGTCTGTTCCTGATTAATCACTCGGGAGACATCTTCCTGGAGAAACACTGGAAGAGTGTCATCAGCCGGAGTGTGTGTGATTACTTTTTCGAGGCGAAGGAGAAGGCAGTGGACCCGCAGGATGTGGCCCCTGTCCTGCAGACCCCGCACCACTATCTCATCTCCATATACAGGGGCAAGCTCTTCTTCCTGTCTGTCATCCAGACTGAAGTCGCTCCATTGTTTGTCATTGAGTTCCTGCACAGAGTGGCTGACACAATCCAGGTGATTAAACTCTGTATTCATCAGTGGTGGGAAAAGTATTCAGATCTGTTACTTAAGTAAAAGCACCAATAAATCAACTAAAACTAAAAGTCCTGCTTTCAAAACTTACTTAAATAAAAGTAAAACAATACCAGCATCGAAAAGTAGTTAAAGTATCAAAAGTAAAAGTACTTGTTATGCAGACTGGCCCCACTCAGATTGTTATATATTCCAAATACATTATTGGATGATTATTATTGATGCATTTGTGTAAGCAGCATTTTTATTTTCTCGAGGTAGGGCTCATATAAACTACTTAATATACTGTTATGTGGTTTAATTAAAAAAAGAAAAATAAAGTTACATAAAATGGAAATACTCAAGTAAAGCACAATTATCTTAAAATTGTACTCAAGTACAGTATGTGAGTAAAATTACATTCCACCACTGGTATCCATTCACATATTAAAACATCAGACATTTTTAGTTCTGTTCAAATTTGTTGATTTCTGTTACAAGTTTTGTTTACACGCACACACACACACACACACACACACACACACACACACACACACACATCTGTATATAATATAGGTGTGACATCACAACTCTACAGAAGTCCTGATGGCTCGTTTAAAGTACAAGTTTCTGAATATGTTTGGATACTTTCATAGTATTTATATAGCACCTAGACCTGCTTTATAATTTAAAAAAAGTCATGGAAATCTTGGATCAGACCTGGCTGAGTTATGGAGAAAATCAAACTTAAAACAGGACACACTTTGATGATGTTGTCCTGGAATAAGAAGATTTCTGTAACAAGTTCTGTCTGCATTTGTCAGTCTAGTGTGTGCTTTAGTGTTACCAGTATTTTTGTCAACAGGACTACTTTGGAGAATGCTCAGAAAATGTAATCAAGGACAATCTGGTGACCGTGTACGAGCTGCTGGAAGAGATGTTGGACAACGGCTTCCCGCTGGCAACAGAGTCCAACGTCCTGAAAGAGATGATCAGGCCTCCCACCATCCTGAGATCAGTCGTCAACACGCTCACAGGTAGACAGGTCATCCAGACTCTGAGCTATACCGCTCACTGTCTACTTATCTACAATATTCATTTGTACATTTTTATGTTTTTTGCCTTCTTTTTGTGTGTTTTACAGGAGCCAGTAATGTTGGAGATACATTACCAACAGGTCAACTGTCCAATATCCCGTGGAGGCGAGCTGGTGTTAAATACACCAATAATGAGGCATACTTTGACGTGATAGAGGAAATAGATGCCATTCTGGACAAATCAGGTACTAACAAGCACTTTTCATTTTTCCTGGAAGATTTTGTAATTAGATGTTGCGCTTTAAACATGCTTGCATCTCCTCCAATCTTTCTTACTCAGGTACGCCAGTATTTGCAGAGATCCAGGGTGTGATTGAAGCCTGTGTGAGGCTCACCGGGATGCCTGACCTCACTCTGTCCTTTATGGTGCGTTCAATTCCTCTCTGCTCTGCGTCTTTCTGTGCTTTTGGGCTTGGACTCGCATCTGTCTGTGTATAAACTTTGTGCCATCTTTGTCGTTTTTGGCGACAGAATCCTCGTCTCCTCGATGACGTGAGTTTCCACCCGTGTGTGCGGTTTAAGCGCTGGGAGTCGGAGCGCGCCCTCTCGTTCATCCCGCCAGATGGAAACTTCACGCTCATGAGCTATCATGTCAGCTCTCAGAAGTAAGCAAGGGCACATCTGTACGTCTTATTCATAATTAAATAAAACACATGTGATCTGGTAATCAACATATTTCTCACAACAATAAAATCTTTGTCTCATTATTTTGTTTGGGTCTCAGTATGCAGGCCTGAATTAGTCCTTTCAGTAGACTGAAATCTGGTTTAATTTCCACAATAAGGATTCACAATGCGAATTTGTTACCCTGTTTACGTGTAAACACAGTCTGGTTGCTGCGTGCCTGTTGAATCTGACTGTTCATTGTCATTTTGGTTAATTCTGTCTGTGTCCTCTCTCAGTCTCGTGGCCATTCCCGTGTATGTGAAGCAGAGCATCAGTTTCTTTGAGTCGGGACCTGGCGGCCGCCTGGACATCACCATCGGACCCAAGCAGACGATGGGGAAGACAGTGGAGGGCCTGATGGTCACTATCCACATGCCTAAAGCTGTGCTCAGTGCCAACCTCACAGCCACACAGGGAAACTACACCTACGACATCGCTACCAAGGTAAACTCATCGATATACAGAAAAATAATAGCTACTATGATTATTTCATGCAAAAATAGCAGACAATTCTGTTTTCAGCCTGTCAAA
This sequence comes from Centropristis striata, assembly GCF_030273125.1. Lineage (NCBI taxonomy): Eukaryota > Metazoa > Chordata > Actinopteri > Perciformes > Serranidae > Centropristis > Centropristis striata. Next base: position 11,727,289 of record NC_081536.1, read on the forward strand.
TGTGTAGATTTCCTGTTGTCTTTCTCTTTTATGTCATATTAAAGAGACAGTTCTGATTTTTTTGAACTGACTATGTATGAGGTTTACCCACAGTCAATGTATTTCCTGCGGTAGATGATGGGCTGCGCATTCCCAGTTGTGGAGAACCAGACGTGCACTCCATGCAGTAAACAGACTGCAGATGGGGACTGTCACAAAACGTATTCTAATCACCTAAACAAAAGCCCACCCTAAAAATCTAATGCCTGTTTATGTGTACGTTATATTAACGAACGCTATATTTTACAACTGTAAAACTTCTACGTTCCGACGAAACTATCCCTTTAAACTGAATATCTTTAACTTTTGGACTGACAAAACAAGACAGCTTTGAGAAGCTGAGTTGGACATTTTTCATTATTTTTTGGATCCAAACAATTGAGAAAAAAATTAAGCAGATTAGTCAAAAAAGACTGTAGTGGCACTTTCTGTATAGGCACTAGTATAGATGTGACATAGAAACTGAGCCGTCTAGCATCTAGACCTGCTTCTTGATTAAAAAAAGATATGGAAACCTAAGTTTTGAAGCAACTATTGTAATCTTGGATTAGAACTGGTAGTGTTTCAGAGAAAATCAAGCTGAAAACAAAAGCATTTTGTTGTATTGTCCTCACATACAGCCTGTCTGTGTTTTTCCAGGTGCTGGTTTGGGACATTGGGAAACTGAACCCCCAGAAGCTTCCTAACTTGCGAGGCAGTCTGAGTCTGCAGGCCGGATGCCCCAAACCTGAAGAAAACCCGCCACTCAACATTGACCTGAAGATCCAGCAGGTGGCCATATCAGGTAGTGCTCGCTACATGACCTCTAATCTTCTAACTGGGTCGAGTTTACAGTCTATTTTCAGTCATGGCTCACTCTGCTTCTGTCTCCTCCGTACAGGTCTGAAGGTGAGTCGTCTTGACATGTATGGAGAGAAGTACAAGCCGTTTAAAGGGGTCAAATATGTGACTAAAGCAGGGAAATTCCAAGTGCGGACCTGAGCAGTGACTGTCAGAGGTCAAAAGTCAACAATCCAATGTGCCAAAAAGGAAGCAAGATTATCAACTCTCCAATATGTCTTACAAATCCTCTGGCTCATTGTTATTTATTATGTGTTTGGCATTACATATATATTACTAGAGGATATTTGTGGCCTGTAAAGGGAAGCCTTAATAATCATGTGAAGTTCTATTAGTTTATATCCAGTTTAAATGTGATACATTGTGTCGATCATTCCTCTTTCTTTTTGTACACTTTCTAAATATGTTTCTTCTTTTTAACACCTTCTGAGTGTTGCCTGAGGGGAATATTTTTCGTTTTGAAAAGGGACACTCGCAGCTCACCGCCTCACTGCTCACTACATGAACACAACTATACAATCTTGCTTGCATGTTGCCTGAAAGTAAGCAGCCCTTAAAAACCTTTTTACACTTTATAAGGTAGCAAGTTTTATACTTGTATATATGTTTATTTTTGACAAATCAAATGTATCTACTTTCTGAGTAGCCGCAGTGTCTTTAGGGCGGTTATTTTTGCACACATTCACTCTTTAATGTGGCCTTTTGAGGTAGATTCAAGTGCTTTGCATAGCACACTACAGCACAAACTGCATGTTTTAAAGGACTGAGGGAAGTATATTTTTTAAAATACATCTTTATATCAAAGTTACATAGTTATCTGCAGGGCCTACACATGAGCTAGTGATTCAGGCACTCTGTTGGGAACAGTTGTGTAAAAAGCACTCAAAAAAGAAATCTACAAAATCCTCACATAATCTTGAATGCAACTTCTTAACTCAGCACAAGGTTTGCACAATCAATTCTCCATGTGGAAAATACTACTTGTATGAAGTTGAATCTGTATTTCAGTGAATAAGATGTCTCATAAAAACGTTAAAATGATGTGTTTACGTGTGCTCTTTTAGTCGAACACTTTACCCAAGTACTGTACTTAAGTACAATATGGAGGTACTTTACTTAAGTATTTCCACATCCCATATATAACCTTATACTTCAACCTTTGAGAAATGCACATTCACTCATTCAGAAATCTCAAATCTACACATTTGAGAGGCTGACAATGGCTATTTTTGCATGAAAATTGACTTAATCGACTGTCAAAATAGTAGCCTATTATTCTTCTGTCAACAAAAATACACTAAAGCACACACTAGACTGACAAATGTAAACAAAACTTATTGCAGAATCAACAAATTTAAACAATCAAAGATATCTGACATTTTTATGTGAAAATAGATACCAGTGTACATTTACTCAAGTACTGTACTTAAGTACATTTTGAGTATTTTCATTTTAGGTAAATTTATACTTCTACTCCACTAAATATTGCTCACAGCTTTAGTCACATGTTGTAAATTTAACATGAAAAACAATACATTTAAAATGATTATGCATGTTTATAAATAAAACCATATGAAAGTATATTACCTAGTGAAAATGAGCCCTACCTGGACAAGACGACTACTAAAATGCTACTTATATAAATGCATGAATAATAATAATAATAATGCAATAATATATTTGGAACACATAAAACAATCTGATGGGACATTCTGCATAATACTTTTACTTTTGATACTTTAAGTACATTTGGATGCTGATACTTTGTCCTCTTGAGTTTTGAATGCAGGACTTTTACTTGTAGTGGAGTAATTCTGAAGTGTGATATTCGCACTTTTTTTTACGTTAAGAGATCTGAATACTTCCACCACTGCTCATTTTTTTTATGTTGTGGCACCAGTGAGTCATGAAAGCGAATAAGGAGGCCGACTCCAGTCGTCATTATTATATATATTTTATTCTTCCAAGGCACAGCAGATGTGTTGGCAGGGTGAGAAGCTATCAGAATACATTCAGGGTGTGAATGAACACATCAAGTACACACAGAAGTACACCCTGTCGCTCTCAGTGAGGGGTCAGTGACTGCTACATGCTCAGTAGGCCCAAATAAAGATGAAAATGCAAGTTAACATTAAGAGCTCCGTCCCTAACCACCAAGGGGACCGCTCACTAATACTGATTAAGTGAAGAGGCTTCACACATACACACACATACACATTCTCCATTTAATAGTTAAATTTGCCCAGCCATTGTAAAAATGTGGATGAAATACTGTTAAGGGAATAAAAATATGTATTGGTTGATCTGATTGTGTTTAATATTGAGTTACTAATCATTAATCCTGAAACTGCTGTGTCATTATCTAGACAAAACACCTAAACACTTAAAAAAAAAAAAAAAATAGACTGGCATCAATGCCTGATTTCACATTTGTTCTCAAACCACCGGGGTCGTCTAGAAAATCTGTATCAGAGTGGGACACACATGGAGAAAAGTCTAAAAGCAGGAAGTTGAATGGCGGTCTAAAAGTCAGTTTTGATGAATTTTGAATTAAATACCCAAACAGTTCAACTGTTACAGAGATAGTGCAGAAACAACGCACTACAATCAGTTAAAAAAAGAGAAAACATTCTCTTTTTTTTGCTAAAAAAATAACAGACCTCAAAAAGTACTTCAGCATCTCTAAATAAAATTGTCTGTTGTTTGTAATTACCTGGATTTTAAGTGTTCAGATGAAGCTTACAGTAACAGAAAAAAATCCTTTGGCATTGTTCACTGTTAAAGATAAATAAAGTCAACTCAAAAAACCATTAAAAACATCTCGACTTACTGTCACTCATACTGCAACTGTATCTGAAAGCCTTTTATCTATTAAGTCTCAACTTTCTGCAATCAACATTATTATTATTTATTGACAACCATATATATTTTTTTAAATTATACAATCACTTTTGTAACTTTATTATTTGCCTATAACACTTTTAATCCAGAAGACCTTTTAGTTCTTCAAGTATAAACATCACCGGGCAGCAGCGATGACGTTTGCATTCATAGATCTTCAGTTAAGAACAGTGTTATCATTAAAAGTAAACATGAAGAGAGGAGAGCTCGTCAGCTCACACAAGACTCCACACTTTAGTGTCTAACTCAGTGTATAAAGCTCATAGCTGAGTGTTGTCCTTAAAACAAATAATTACTGTATATACAATAGACAATAAGAAACTCCCACTGAAAAAAAAACTCAATTTAAAGTAAATGTCCTCTAGGAGAAATCTTAATGTCGTAATTTGCCTTTAGAAAATAGAAAAAAATTTTCATGCAAAAAATATATACCTGGGATTTTGATAAATTCTTGTAACACAACATACCAAAAATATATATTAATAAAAACTGTCTCCTACGTGATTCCACAGTTACACATACAGAGAACTGGAGAGCAAAGCTCGAATAAATGAAACCGGCTCCCAGTACACACCACTTCACCAGTTTCCTCTTTGCAGAAGTAAACACGTTTACTCATGATGAGTTTTCATGCTGCTGCTTCTACTCGAGGTGTGTGCTATTGGCGCCGCCTGAACTGAGTGATTACTATTTCAGCAAGCAGGTTTGTTTATTGGTACCACGGGGTCTTGCGCACCCAGCGAAGTGTGCACCCTGCATCTGTGCGGATCTTAATGGAGGCGGCTTCTGCTTCTCGGACGGTCTCCTTCACTGACTGCATCAGATTCTGGGCGTTATGGACCAACATCTCTGTGGCCTGGGCGGGGAAACATTTAGAGGAGAAGCAGTCAGGGGTGAAATAACAACAGAGAGGGGACAAAATAGGGCTGGAACATACAGAGAAAATCAAATATCACATTATTATTATTCTTTTACCAGATACCTCAGTATTGATATTGCAAAGATGTTGTAGAGTTGACGGTTGAAGCTTTCACTGAATATTACATTTAAAAAAAATACATTGTTGAAAAAATATTGGTAACGCTTTGTATTAAGGTCCTTGTAATAACCATTAATTAACAAGTAATAAGGCATTGTTCTCGCTTTAGATCCCTTTAGCTGCAAAAAGCATAGTTAACTGTTAACAAGTGCATACTTAACTTATAATAGATGAGCAATAAAGTATATTTTAATATCAATAAGCAAACAAAAGATTAATAAAGGCATGGCAAAGACATAATGGGTGGGTTATGGGTGTTTGTAATGCTATTATGAAGAATTATAAGATACTCATGAGGCTTTTATTAATGTTCTTATTATAAATCTCTTATAGCCTGCTATTAGCTGTATTATAATGCCATTATTAACACTTATATAGGCTTATAAAAACACAGTAATGTTAATAAGCATCTTGTAAGGACTTACAAGGGCCTTATTTCTTGTTAATTAATGGTTATTACAAGGACCTTAATATAAAGCGTTACCAAAATATCAATATCAGATATGTGGATAAGATGTCTACATTTGTAAAAGCAAATAATGGAACACCTAGTGCAGTCTAGTAAATTCATAAAATGACATCACTTTACTGTAATGCAGCCTTTAAAACCGAGGAAAGACAATTTTGTGATATGACAATATCCATTTTCATATCAGGATATCAAGGTGATAAGATAAGATAAGATATGACTTTATTTATTCCACAGTGGGGAAATTTAGTTGTCACAGCAGCTCAAGATACAGACACACAGATATAAAAAATAAAGAATATAAACAATAAGACATATACATACATTCTATACACATTTCTGCTATTTGCATTTATTATTAATATATTATTTTTTTATGTTTGTTTACATTGAGTGAGTTGTGAGTTTTGTGGTCCTCTGTGTCTTTTGTTTATTTTACTACTTTTAACTACGTCTTTTATTTATTTTACCGTTTATCTGTTTGATTTTATAGTTTTATTTATAGCATAATTTTAGATTTTATACACTTATTATTCATTGCTGATTGTTATATGGAAATGTTTGTTTTATTGTTGATTCTATGTACGGCACTTTGGAGACATTTTTGTTGTTTAAATGTGCTATACAAATAAAGTGGATTGGATTGGATTACAATATTTACAATACAATATCGATATATTGCTCAGCCCTGTGCAGTGTGGTATACTGTCTAGATTTTACATTTTGGGAAAAGAGAGTGCTGGTATTGAATTGATAATTGCCAGTTTTGTGAGTTTACCTGCTCTGACTCCTCTTCACTGATGTTAGTTCGTCCCAGCATGGTGGCTTTGACAGTAGAAAGGATCTTCAGCTGAGTGCTGATGGTAGGGATTCGTTCACACACCTTTAGAAGGAGACAAGCATGTAAATCATTTTCTGTACAAGACATAGAAGACTTTCAGTATGTGTCGGTCTGTCCTTACCTGCAGCAGGTTAGTTCTGATGCGTCTGTCAGTGCACTGCTTGGCCACTTCTTTAGCCAGTCTCGTCACCTCATCTGAGGCCTTGGCAATGTCCTTAGCACACTGAATCAGCGCTCGCTTGTTTCCGCTGCCACCACGCACCAGCCGAGACATTTCTGCCATCAGCAGAGCCATCCGCTTAGCTGCTGCTATGATGTCGTTACCCTGCGAAGAGGGGAGAGGAGGAAGCAGTAAGAGCAGTGAGCAGGAAGCTGGAGAGGAGCTGGCTTTGGATAGGACATAAGAATGCAATGGAAACATTATTTACGAGTTTGTTTCCACACATTCTGATTATGATCAAAATGCAGGATACTGAAAATAGAGAATGCCGGTGCTTTGCATGAATGAATTTGAATATATAAGCAAAAACAGGCACTAAAGCAGAAGGCTGCATGCAGAGTCAGTGCACATATTCTTCAACGCTCATGGAAGAAGACATAATCCAAATTTGTATCATTAGTTTTGGAGGGAAACAGTGTTGAAGTTCTTACGTCTCTCTCCCATCACAGTCATCGTGAGGTTAGTATCCATCAAGTGATGTTCAGTGTTGGAGTGATTACTCTATCAGGCTAAGAAGCAGGTGATATACCAGGCAAGCAGGCAGTCTAAACTACATCACCCGGAGGTCTTTGGGAAACTGTCATCCTTGGCTTCACAGGTTGGTCAGAGAGACAGAGCGACTGGCTCCTCCTTTTAACCACTTTACCATGAATATGAGGGAGGGACTTGTGAAGCCAGTGCCAGTTTATCCAGGTGGTGCAACAAACAAACTTGCCATTCCAACAATCCTTGACCTTAAATACAGCCGTAGCGTGGCGTCAGCATAACCGTGTGTCAACCATGTGTGATGCTGGTTGGAAGTTTCCATGGTAGTGGCAGATGCAAGGCTTATCCTTTGCACAGCCACAGTGCAGTGACTGTCAGCTAGCACTCCAACAGCTGTTTCTTTGTCCTGCAGGGCTTTTCTTGTGTGGTGGTTTTATCTGTTTGCATGCGTGGAAGTGTGTTTGTGTGTGTGTGTGTGTGTGTGTGTGTGTGTGTGTTGGGGGTCTAATAGCTGTATGATCCTCTGTATCTGTATGATGGTTTCCAGTTTAAAACACTGGCAACCATTTACAAATACAATCTGTCTAGGCTTGGGCAGTATTACACTATTATGGTTTACAAGGGTATGTAGACATTTCTAATGCACTTAGGTGATGTGTAGTGCATGGCACGTGCCGCCAGAGGTCCGTCTGTACTGGTGGAACAGATACCTGAGCTAAAAAGATGCCGGCTGTGAGCGGTGTGGATAATTTTACACAACTATTAAAACCAAAAGCTCCTCTGACCCTGTTTGGGAGTATTTTGTGTTTAGTCTGATGATAAAAGTGAGCCAGCCAACACAGACAAAGCTGTTTTGGGTGATTCTTGTCATTTTAATTTGCAAATATAAAGGAAGAAGAAAATAAGATTGCAGCTGCAATGTTTCCAGCTGTCCACTGAGCAGCAATGCAGCTGGCACGACAGAGGGAGAAAAACAGCATGTAGAGGCTGCTTTTTCTCACATGATATTCTCGTGAATTAAGGATTTATTTGGACCATATTCGAGGTTGGTGGTTGTTGGAACAGTGGAAAGACTAACCAAGTTGGATTTGGTGTGTTTTATTTTGTTTCTGTCAAGCTTGAATGAAATGTGTTTTAGATTAGTTAACAAGGCAGTAAATCTAATCTTAGTATGATGTAAGAGAGAAACTTGAATCCACAAGATGTACGTTTGTATTTTTCTGTTTAGTAAAGGAAATAGGTGGAAGACTATTTCCTTTCTTGACAAGAGCTTGTGGAATTTAATGCACTTGCAGCTCAAACGTGTTCTCCCATATAAAACAACGGCAGGCCAGTGGAGTGTTTACACATCAGCAAAATCTCAGCAAGGTGTGATGGCATGAAAAAATAGATACCGCCCAAGCCTAGTGTAGATGTGTGCGTGCTAGGGGGGTCAACATGATCCTTTTCCATTTCCTATCTGACCCACGTCTGGTTGTGTGTGCGTGCGCAGACCTTGCTGGACCACTTGCGAGCCTCCTGGTGGAGAGACTGGGCAGCTGCCAGAATGGGTTGATTGACAGGCTGGTTGGAGGGCATCATCAGCAGTTCTGGCTCATAGTCATCTTCACCATCAGTAAACTCATCTTCATCATCTACCTCCCTCTCCTCTACTGCCTCCTCATCCTCAGGCTGGGTGGGGCAGGGGGGAGGCGGGATTGTTGGTGGAGGACAGAATTGGGATGGGAAGGAAAGGGGGAAGAGGAAAAAAAGGAGGAATATGGAGAAGAAGGGGAAGGAGAAAGCCAGGGATGGCAGGAGGGGGGAAGCATGGGAAAAGGAGGCATTTAGTACAGTATGAGAGGCACTGGATGGAAGAACAGAGGACAGGAGATTTACAGGAGGGAGGAGAAGCGAATACAAGCACAGTGAAGGAGCAGGGGAGGTGGAACTGCACGCGCAAGCAAAGATGGGAAACAAAAGAGGAAAGAGGAGCTGGTTTCAGCAGGTAGCGGGTGGATGACATGCCTTACTCTGAGGCAGTAGCTGTATTGATAGTTTGTAACGCATTTGCTTTATCGACTAACTGTAGCCAAAACCAGTGGTTTGTTGCTCCTTCCAGTGTATTTAAGAGTCTAACAGTGAGCTGGGAGTGTGACACAATCAGAAACAGGTGTGGAAAAAACTGTCAAGAGTAGTGTCAAGGGGAAAAATGTTTATAAGCTACACAAAGAGAGCGAGAGAGCGTTATTCCTGCATAATCAAGGGTTATTCAGACAAAATAATTGTTCTTTACACAGTTCCAGTTCCACAAGAACACTTGGACACACGCATATACAGAACATAGACAGCAATAGGGATAACAGTGCAAAGAATACAAAGTCTACTGCAGATATAGTGCGCTTAGAGGCTGTATTTTCTCTCCACAAATGACTATTTTTCTTATATTTACTTACTTATACGTAAGTGTATATGTGTTAGCCATTAACAATTTTATATGCCAACACCTCGGACAGATGACAGTTTCCAGTTTCCCCTCTGAAACTGGAATTGAGCCACTGATCTCCACATTTCAGCATCAACATGACTTCAGGATATTCACATGATAAGAGAAGGCACTTTATTATTGGACAAATGTATTAGGGTCCACAGAGAGATTTCAGTCATGTCTTCTAACCATACATAGGGATAGCACTAATCAGTTCACTTTTTTGTATATATGCAGCTGATTTTGAAATTGAACACATTTCCTGTAGGTTTGTTATGCAATCTGTATTTTTCTGTGTGTGCTTGTGTAAACTGACCTTGCTCGACCACTTGCGTGCCTCGTCGTGCAGCTGTCTGGCCGCCACCATCATGGGCTCGCTGACCACCTCTCCAACCTTCTGCTCGGGGAACTCCTCATCCTTCTCCTCTGGAGGAGGGGGCCGAGGCGGGGGCACCTCGCCCTCTGGCAAGGGGGGCTTAGGTGGTGCCTGCTCATCACTAACCTGGAAAATGCACGCATTGACACACGAGTGTTACCTATAATGTAGTTCAGGAACAAATGGGGATGTGACATTTGCACCATCCTTCTTAAAATGCTTTTTAGGAATTTACATTTTCTGGATCACAGACAGGAAGACGGAGGAGAAATGTTTTTTTAATCAAAATGTTATATCCTGTTTGGTTTAGCCATGTCAAACAATGTCAAACAAGTTATGAAAATACAGAAATTATGTGAAATGACCAAGACTGTTGTAGACTTGACAGAAAGTAATGCATTCATGTGAGACCCAAATACTGATCTTTACTGGTCTTTAAAGGGTGTTTGTCACTTGGTAAAAAAAAAGGCTCTGATTTGGGCCATTGCTTTTCATTTTGACAACCTTTATATCATCATCCACAGAAAGTGAGTATGCACTCTGCAACATCCAGCTTCACATTTACAAGAACACCTGGGGGCTATCCACTCTAACCGGTTTTCTGCTGCAGGACACTGAGCCGCTCCACTGGAGCAGTTAACAGTTCAAGGTCACTGCGACAAAGCTGATGAAAAATCACTTTCCTCATCCAATGCATTTATTTTAGATCAGTGGTGGTAGTGAAGTGGTTGGTTATTCAAAGGTTTACTGTGGAAATACGTTTGTTTAAATGTGCTTACATGAAGCTGGTCCAGGTCAGGTGGTGGAGGAGGGAAGTCCGGCTCCTGAGGTTGAAAAGCTTCTCTCACTTTTCCAACTGCAGCCAGGATCCTCAGACACGAGTCCAAATAGGCTTTCTGAAGAGCTGTGGAGGAGAAGGAGCAGCAGCATGAGAGACACTGCTAATCACTAGCTGAATAGGGTAAACAAACAACAATTAATAGATATTACCATGAAACCTCCCCAGTTGATTATATACAATTATTTTACAATCCCACCCAACACTAATTGTATGGTTAAATATGTAAATTACATTTTCTAATGTCATCTTTTGATGACTTTAAGACAAATCTACAGACACAAATAGACATGGTGTTATGAAATAAATGCCTTAATTTGAATATGGATGTATTTGGATGTTTTCTTTTCACTGTTTATAAAAGAAGACATGTTCATAGAAGCAAAATAGCTCAAAAATCTCAAAATTGACCATAGTGGTTGACTGTAGTGTCTCACCTAAAGTGAGTAAACCTGTCATGCAGTATATTAGAGTACCTTTATCTTGTATGTTCCCAGCCACAGCTTTAGCATCCATTACCATGGGTGAGATGGTGTGGGAGAGGATATCTGATGCATGTTTCACTGTGTCTCTGAACCGCGGGTCTTCAGAGTTCTCCACTTCCCTCTTCGCCACCAACAGGACCCGATTAGCTCGTCTTGCTATGCTTGTTGCCCCGGCAACAAGCATTTGGGGCTGAACATTCGCCATGGCAACTCGGCACTTGTCAATGTCTTTCTTTATGGCATCCTCAGAAGCATCTAGCAGAGATTTGGTGTCAATGGCCTCATCCACCAAACCTTATGGGCACAGAGAAACTCATAGGTTAATGATTTATTATATTAATGTGGTGTGGGATTTGTTGCAGCTTGCTGAAACACTGCAACTACTTTAAAATGTAAGATTGTCAATAATATAAGTTACACAAGAAATGTTAAGAAAATCCTCACCAGTGAGTCTCTCCACATTGTCAATCCACTGGTTCTTCATGGTGTCAAAGTGCTCGTATGCGGCTTTATTTCCCGGATTCTTCAACAAGATCCGAGCAGCAGAGGTCACCTGGACATTATCAAACATGTCTGACTCTGACAGATACAGGTTTGAACCAGTGTATGCAGTCTTGCAAAAAAGAAGAAAAAAAACTGCACCTGTGGTGTGAGCTCCCTGGCATGTTTCACAGCAGCATGTATCCCCTCTACTGTCCCCTTATTGGCTGTTCCCACTGCAGCAGCTTTCTCTGCGGTGGCTCCCAGCCGACCTGCATGGGTCTCAAAGTTCCCTGCACGCTCATCAAAAACCTACAACAAACATTTATTCAATGCAACATAATAATCTTCTTTCACCGTGTTCCCAGTCTTTACACACAGATCTTTATTACTGACCTCCTCTCTGTTGGGGGCATCAGGGGGAGCTGTTGCAGCCACAGCCAGCAGTTTGATCGGGGTGGTGGTGTCACTGAAAACGTCAGATACTTCCTGGGTCATCACCTCCTGCATGTGCTGCCTCAGGTCCTAGTAAGAGCAGAGTGTTATATAAGTCCACTAGGTGGAGCTCTACAACAATGCTTTAAAAAAAAAAAAAAAAAAGGTTCACACAGTCCTGTGTTCCTGCAGTACCAGCAGAGGCTGCAGTCCAAGGATCGCACACTTCAAACCTTAGCTCTTTGCAATAGCTACTCCATTTAATACTGTAATGGTAATGCACATAAAACACCCTGGACAGTTGCTCAATTTAACGTGGTTGAAAATAGGATACGGGGTCAGGGTTAGGTGCTATGCCCCCTGACAATGATGGGCAGTGCCACAAAAAACTAGGGTCCCATTAATGTGGTCCAGAATCTGCAGGAACATACTACTCGGCTCCCAAACTGGGGGATTGTTTGGATTGTTATTTAATACATAAACTTTAACAAATATCACAGAATAAGGGCACAGTAAAGCTTTATTCACAGAGCAGTAGTTAAAGAGTAAAGTACACAACCAAAGAGCTAATAGAACAGCCAAGTGTCAGAGTGAAGAAAACACTGAATCTGTAAAAAGAAAGAAGCCTATACAGTACATATGATTCTTTAAAAAAAACCAACAACAACAATGTAGACAGAATTGTATTAAAAGTTCTTAAAACACAATATTCACAGTAATATTCTGCTCAAAATTCATCCAAATCACTTGGTTTACACAAAATATTCTGCAGCTATAGTGTTGGCTATATGGGTTAATGGTGCAGTTTATCAGTTGTTCTGTACTGTTATTGTTAAGCGTTGAATTTAATAAGAAATATCCATAAAATGGGGTCGTCAGTTTACTCATTGATAGAAAAGCAGAATGTTGGGAAACACTGCCTAAAATTTATCCTGACATACAGTATTTGGCATGTTGTTGCCTTCACTATCATTTAAAATAGCCTCTGTGGGTTTGAACAGCATGAGTTTGCACTGACAGTGGGAGGATTCATACATAAATGAATGTGTGTTTGTGAGACCATCGAGCTACCTTCAGGCTGTCCTGCAGTTGTGCAGCTGTAGCTCGTGCATGAGGAGCCTCGGCCTCGCCCCTGCCGGCCATGTCTGCCAAAGATGTCATTAGAGCCTCCGTTCGGTCGCAGCGTCCAATCATATCCTGCCGATACGGGCCTATCAGGCCTCCTGCCAGCCTCTTCCCCTCTCCAACCATTCCTCTGATTGCTGCCTGACCTGAGGAGAGAGAGAAACAAGTCATTTCCACATCACATCTGAATACACAATATCTCATCTGTCTTCAATAAAACCCAGATACAACAATTACAAGTCCTTATTTAGACATGAAGTCTCTCTAAATAGCTGCACAGTGTTTTTTATTTCTTGGTAACATTTTCTACAAGTGACGCAATGACTGCGGTTCATATATCTTTTCTTGAAAATCAGAGAAGTTGTCATAAAGTTTCTAGGAAGTCATTAGTGTGATTAATATATGTCATGTTTAGTTACATCCACAAATAAAACATATAGTGGGCAGGTACCTGTGTTCCACTGTAGTATCTCACACTCTGCTCCCATAGGGAAGCATGGGAGGAAATAGGAAATAATCCAATGACAAACCAGGGGCACAGCAACAGACATCAAACAAAACATTACAACAATACCAACACTTCCTAAATGACTAAGTAAGTAAGTTCGTCATAAAGTGATTCATTGTGGGCATTTAAGGAACTGGCATCAGTCACCAGTCATGTCTGTACATTCAGAAGTGATGAAAATTACTGCCCAATGTGGAAAGATTAGACATTCTGCATGAAATACTACTACTACTATTATGAATTTTATTATTATTTTTTTATTATTCAGAGTTTGGCCTTTGGCAAACAAAATAAGCCTGTTTAAATAATAGGTATTGTAATAATAATATATATATATATATATATGACTACACTAAGGCTAATTAAAATCAAACAATTAAAATAATAATAAAAAGAATAGATATGTTGAAAGAAGTCCTTTTTTATTGGGTTTTTAGAAGGGATAAGTCTGACTCCTGGTTGCTGCCTTGACCACTTTCTCACACTCTCCATCATCCACATCGGCTGACAAAAAGCACGGAAGGTCAGAGCGTTTATTTTTGAACGACTACTACATCATCCCTCCCTAGAGCCGTCATCCAACCCTGCTCACCTACTCCTCTGTCGTCTACTCCGGGGTTGTTCGCCCAGCGGAGGGCTTGCTCCATCTTGCCCTCCAAGGTGACGGCAGGCTTGGCGGGTCTCATGTTGGCCACGGCGCGGTTTGTTTTAGACTGCAGGGTCAGCAGTGCTGATCCAATCTGCTTTGCCAATGCACGGGCCTCCGGGCTGTCACCTTTTCCCCTGAGACAAGAACAGATGGAGAGAATATTTGGTGGGGAAACAAAAAGGTGTGAAAGATATGTGGTGGAGAAATTAAATACAGATTTTGAACCCACCAAATGTCTCATCATACCCCTGTTAGTCACCACTTTAAAGGGAAATACTGTCAAAAGCTGATGCCACTTTTTCATGTGTTTTTATGTTTCATGTGTAACATAAACTATTGTCTTGTTTCACCAGAAATAAAAATGAAAATTTTCTATTGCTGGTTTCTATTAGAAGCATGTGTTGAGTTTCATTAATATTGACAGATTTAAGGCCTGAAGAATAAAATATTATTTACAGTTGATTAGTTTGCAGTGGTGGAAGAAGTGTGAAGCACTAATCCTGAAGAAGTCAGAAAGTACCACCGCACTGTAGAAATAATCACTAAAAGTAAAAGTTCTGCATTGAAAACCTCACTTATGTAAACGTATTAGGGCAGTCACTATATCAGATTTTCACTATACCATTTTCAGAGCTAAAAGACAATATTAATTATAACAATATTTGTGACATATATGGAAAATTTGAAGAAAAAAAAAACATTCTTTCAGCCAAATAAACTTTGCTTATTAGCCTTTTTTCCTGGCAAATTATATTCACTTTTTCTATAAGTTTAGATGAGAGAGTTTGTAACCAAAACTACATGACAAAGCAAGAACAGAAAGAAATGGAAATAACTTAAGAGTTGCTGGATTTGTCTTTGAGATATATCAGAGCAGATGTTTAAAGTAGCTCAAAATGATATACTCAAGCAAAGTACACAAATGTTAATGCACTTATTTGGTAGCACTGTTAGTTTAAATGCACTTGATATGTGTGATATTTCTTTCAAGGCTGTGTAGTCAGTCCTTATGATACCATACAGTGTTTATAATTCTAAATAACCACATGTTATGAAAAGTCAAATCTTTCCTAGACATGAAAATGTTTGATGATCTCTAAATTTTTTACTGTGTAATAGCACAGTAACATTTTTCTCCTTTAAAAGTTCAGATCCAGTTTTTGTGTCGATCTGGATAACAGCTGGTTTACTTGATTTACTATGTTATATCTCTGGTTTCCTTTTATGGTCAATTCATGGAGTGGAAGTGGAGAACAGAAAATATATCACTAATGGTGACTCTTCCTGTTGTGATTCACTGAACTACAGTAACATTTTGTAAATTAAATGTTCTAAACCCAACGAACTGGCCATCAGACATTTCAAATATTAAATTCAGTGACATACACCTTGATTTGAGCAGTATTTTCCTTTTAGGTCTACTTGAATCTACTTGATCCTGAAACTGTTACCGACCCTCCACATAAAAACCATAACCCCATCCGTTCCACAACATATTCAAACAGAAACCTTATCGTAGGACTGATGCCCAGGGTTGACAGGCAACAACATATTTTCCAGGCAGGTAAAACATGCCACCTATTGGTGACACGAGGTTGCAGTTTGAGCCTAAAAAAGAGGGTCTAAGGATTACACAAAGTCACAAAACATCATCAGTCGTGCACGTGTCAGAAGAATGGAAGCATACTGTCTGCGTAGCTCCACCAGTCTGGCGGTGAGGCCTGCGATCTCACTGATGGAGCGCAGGATGTCGTCCCTCTCTTTGGGGTCTTCACATAGATCTGCAATGCGTTTGGCCTCGGCTAGTAGTGCTCTGATGTTCTCCTCGCCCTCAGGACCGCCGTTAGGATCAGCGAGCCAGGCCTAAAAAATGCCCATATATGGTTTAGTTCTTATCTGATGAAATAAGCAACATGCATCGGTATCTACAATTTGGGAGAAGTTCGTTGAATAACAAATAAAATGGGCTTCACAATACACAATACTTTGGAAATAATAAACCAACATTTAATTATAAAAACAAATGACGGAGGAAACCCTATTATAAGTCTAATTAATTTTCAGTGAGGGAACACCAGAAGAAAACAGATTAAAATACATAAATGAATAGACAGAAAGCTCAAGGGAAGGAAAACTGAATTAAAGGCTGGGCTGAAAAGGTAAAATACAATAAATAAATAAATAATTAGTTAGATACATAAATAAAGTTTTAATTAATAGCCAGACTTACTAAGTTAAAAAAAAATAAAAAAATAATTAACAACATCATCTTATAACTTAAATTATTCACTGAAAATTACAACAAAAAAGACAGAAATAGTATGAATATAATGCCTGAGGAGGTGACCTTCACTGGGGAGAAGGTTAACATGGATGACTGTGTTGTTGTTGTTGTTGTTGTTGTTTTATCTGACCTGTGCAGCGTCCAGCCTCCTGGCAATGGCCTGCTTGGCATTGATTAGAGCCTCCAGTCTGCGAGCAGCACTGTCCACTTTGCCAAATAACAAGTCTAAGCCCTGTGAGCACTGGCCTGCACGTTGCACACACCCCGGGGTCGGACCCTGGCCTCTGTCGAAACAGCAAAACACACAGAGCTAACACAAGATGCGAAAAATGTAGACGCAGCAATGTAAAGAAAACTGTTCCACTCATGTTCTCTCGTATCAAAACACCACCTGACTCGTAGATCTGCAACCTGGTCAGTCATTTGCCCCAGAGCCTTAGCGGTTGCCAGTATATCTTTCCTCTCCTTCCCGGCACACAGCTCTCCAACCTTACCAGCTTCGTCCAGTATCACACGCAGGGCGACCTCGCCGGGGTCTCCTGAGGGGGATGACACGCCACAGAATCACATCGTGGAATAACATCTAAAAAGCTGTTGAGTTTTTTTTGTGCAAAAAGCATAAAGAATCCAATTACCTGGTTGTCCATGGGGGTCTTTGAGCCAGCTTTTAGCTTGTGCCATCTTTGACTCAATCAAAGCCAGAGACCTCTTCAAAGCCTCCATATCCTGAGGGAGAGAGAAAACACAGAATTGTGTATAGCTCTTTAAAAACAGCAGTGGGTAATAAATAACAAGGTACCACTGTGCATTATGGCACAGTGTAAATAAAGAGTTGTCAGTAAGGACTTCAGTAGTTTTTATTCATTACTGTTTCAACAACAAAATGATAAATTAACCTCTGGGTTGCCAGGTTGTGCGCCCACATTAAAGGAAGAGGGTGGCTTTATTTTACATTTTTCTCACTGTCAGCAAAACAAATGAAAACCCTAAAACCAACAACGCTTTCGTGCATCTGTTTTAAACTTCCTTACCTGCCTGTTGCACTCAGCCCTAAAAGATGGGTCACAAATACAAGCTGTAGGTGCATTTATTGCAATGTAATATTTTTCATACAGACAGGATTAAATTGAGTCTTTGTTGGGGACTTTCTTTGGGAACTTCTTTTAGTTGCAGATTGATACACATTTCCTGTTTTAGTCAGTATTTACAGCAGCAGAATTGTGCAGATGGGATTGATTCAATGTAAATTACAGTGCTAGTTTATAAAGTTATAGCTGTAAACTCTGTAAAGCCAAAATGTGTGTTACTCGGTCATTTAAAAAAAAAAAAATATTGCTGCAATAAAAGGGTTGCAGCCAAATATATCTACTAAAATGTGGGCTTTCAACCTGGTGAGCCAAAAGTTACTTTTATGAATGTTGATCATTTAAAAATCAGTTATAAATAATACTGAATAAAGTCACTTGTAACAATACAATTCTTTATTGCATTTTCAGAAATTTTGTTAAGCACAACTAGTTAATAAAATCTATGTTCAAATCACACCTTTTAAAGTGCTTTAAATGTGTGATTGTTTTGTTTTATACAGTTTAAGCATGCAAGTATTCATTTAAACTTTTCTCATGTGTCTTTGAGTACTATAAAATGTGCCTTATAAATAAAATGTATTATTTTTTATTATAAAAAAAAATAAAAAAAATTAAGCATGTAGGAGAGGGTAACCACAAAGTTGTTGCTTTATAACAGGTGGGGAGAAAAGAAAGCCCATTTCCAGCTCAGAGGAGAATGAACCGCCTAAGTGGAAGCGTTCAATACGAGCCATCTATTATAGATGTGTCTGGACACCAACCAGCTTATTTCTATAATTCATGACCTGGAGTGGAGGATAGTCACCGTGTGGCGGTGGATCCCCCGCTCACCGACAGTAAGTGCTTATCACAGCTCATACACAGAGTATGCAGTATCTCCACAGCAAACACACGCACAAAACACAAACAGACAGATCATTGTCTGAGGTAGCTGTGTGCAGAGAAACATGCAGGGTTACAGGTTAGACTAGTGAAACAGATTTTTACCTTGCCAGTAAATTATGTTGTGGCACAGTTTCTAACGGAAGTGCCAAAAATAATTCTTCCCTGAAACAGCATCTTATTGTGCCACTGGGAGCTCCATCACACAGTAAACATGAGCAGCATGAGAAGGAAACATACCATGACTGAACATGGATTGAATTTCTGAAGCTCTTAAAAGCTATAAAGCTTAACAAACTTAACTAACAGTCATCTGTTTCAAGCCATTTGACTCAAATGGACAACTAGGAACAAACAGATGCACATATAACAATAAAGTGACAATATCGATCACGTCAGCTAACAGTCAGGGGACTTAAACACATGACACACTTACTGTTAAATACCAGCATGACAGAAAAGCATGAGAACATATTTCCTTCACTCTCTCACACAGACACACTTGCATGCTGGAAACTGCAGAGGGGGAGAGAAACAGGCTTACCTTCTACAGGGAGGAAAAGAATGGAGGAGGAAGGTAAAGAAAGAAAAGAAAAAGAAAAACCAGGAGTTACACTACCGAGCAAAAAGAAAAAGTGGAGACAGAAAGTAAAGTTTTTGGAGATGCTCTGCAGCGTGGATGGATGTGTGGATAGAGTGTGTGGCTATGTGTGTGCAAACAGGCACTCCAAAGCAAAAGTGATTATCGGATTTAGGTATGTGGGGATTTTTAAGTCGTTTTTGGGGGTTTAAAATGAAAATCATCAGGGTTTAACTGAACAGTACACGTCATACCTTATTGGCCCAGGCGTCTTCATCCCATGTGGTGAGCTGTAAGACTCTTATTATCTCCGTGATTTCAGCGCTCATCTTTTCAAAGGTAAACCGTCTGTTCCTCTCTGCCTCCTCAACACCGGCGCCTCGACTGCTCTTGGTTGCGACAAAAATCTTTATAGCTGAGGACAAAAACATGACGAGCGATCACAAATAAGTTCAATCCTAACAATTCATCACAAAAGAAGCAATAATTCTCCCTTATTTAGTCATCCAGCAGATATGAAGCAGCATTATCACTCATTTGGAGTCATGTTTAGGGCACTTCACGATTATAAGTCCAATATTTATTCTCCTTTTAGCTCCGTTTTTGGTCTCCACCATCTACGGTGAGAAATATCTGTCTCTTTAGCTGCGAAAAGCTCCACTTTGTTCACCATGTAGTTGTTAACTTTATCTCTCTGATGCTGCATGTAGCATGATGAAAGGTATAATATACAACTTTTAGACATGAAAATGTTAAAAAAAAAGGCCTATTTTATTTATATTTTGTTGAGTTGTGTGTTTATATCATCCCAAAATTTTCCAACAATTTTCAAACCCAGAGAAATATGTCATTTCAGTGGAGGTGCCAGTGTGTTTCATTTGGTCGCCTCTCAATGGCATCATATTCATTTTACACTTGTGCCAATGTAATTTATTTACTTATACTATGAATTCAGTTTTAGTTTTACACTTTTTAGAACTTGGTCGTTTTTTTAACTAAACATTCTATGATGATGAAGGATTTTATTCATCAGATGCCTGGAAGTGATCAGAGAAACAGCTCAAACAGCAGCGGAGAAACACAGATTTTTAACGTGAAATTGCTTTATTCAGTGTTTTTACCAGTTTACCTATGTTTGTTTCTGGATAATTGGGTTACTGCTTAAACCACCCCTGAACGATAAACACTGAAGGGAAACCAGCACAAGCTGACTGCAGTGAGAGCAATAATGGTAGAGAAAGCAACTCCCACGATTCCACGCTACTTCACAACATCATCAAACTCTGTTATTGTTTTAATTGAAAGATCCCTCCCTGCAGCATAAAATTATACATTGTTTGTTGCCGGCCAGAAAACAAAAACAAATGGCTGAGGGGAACTGCATCGTCAGGAAATAATTATCTGCAGGTTCATCACTGCCATGGACCCCTTTAACAAGTTATCAGATCAATTATGTTAATAAGAAAATAATGATTATATTTGTGAACTTGTATGATCAAACTATGAGTCCAAACTTTTTAGATCCACAATGACTTTGCATGTTTGAATAAACAGCTGCAACAGTGTTTCTCAGCCTGAGAGACGCCAGCTTAGCAGCTAGTGGGCGATGTGTGTGTAGTCAGTCTGACAACCGCGGCAACTAATGACTGTAATTATCAGCGTTGCTATAACAACTGTTGGATGCTCAGTGAACTGCGCTGTTGTTTGCCCGCGCACGCACACGCACGCACACACACGCGCACACACGCGCACACACACACACACACACACACACACACACACACACACACACACACACACACACACACACACACACACACACACACACACACACACACACACACACACACACACACACACACACACACACACACACACACACACACACACACACACACACACACACACCTGATATAAGAACAGGCAGCAGCTCTTTGACAGTATTCATGGAGTTGACGAGCATCTGTCTGTGTTCTTGGTGTGTCAGCTCCTGCTGCCGCTCCTCGATCATCTTTGACATTTTGGTCATCCCTAAGGAGAAGGAAACAAAATGTGAGAGTTTAATGTCCTGTGAAAGTTGGAGGTTGTCAAAATCAAAACAAGCAGCAGGGTGTGTTAGCGTGTCAGTTTTAACTACGCTACAACAATCAGAGTCCGAGGGCTATCCTCCAGCGTATTCACCAGCTGAGTAGCTCCAACACATCTAAACAGATCATTACTTCACGAACGACTGATCTCGTACAATGACAGCATCAGTCAAGTGAGAGAAAACCTTGGCGTCAGATTTCCACCAGCTCATTATGCCGCAGAGCTCTGACAACACAATTGACCTTTTACCTCCGATGATAAATAGCCTGTTTATGTTCTCGCTCTCCTGCCAGTTAATCACAGCATCTTAGTGTCAGAGGAGCAGTCAGTAGTTCATTCAGGTTTGTTTTTATCATGACAGATGGATCTCAGCATAGTCAATTGCACTGTTAATGTTTTAATCTTAGCCCTTATAAAAGATCACTACAAATGCATTGTGTGATGCATCTATGATGAACTGTTTTGACTAATTATTACGGAAACAGTAAAAATCTGCAGTTTACTTAACGAATAAGGATTGTATAAAGCCTCAGTTGCTCATAGGACTGCTACACATTGTTGCATTTTTTGTATTACCAATTTCTCCTCAAGTCCCAGTGTAACTATAACACGGCTGCAACTAACTATTACCTTCATTATCAATTCATCTGCTGATTTTTTGCTTGTTTAACTGATCATTTGATACAAAAATTCATCCAAAGTGACGTCTTCAAATAAATAACGGTTTTCTCTGACCAACAGACTAAAGATGTTCACTTTACTTTGCACATAAATAACAAAGAAAAACATAAAAATCTCATAATTTAGAAGTTGAGGGCAGTGAATGTTATTTTAATTTGAAAAATAAGTTTACCATTTAATTGGCTTTCAAAATATTTGTCAGTTTTATTTTTGTCAACCAACTATTTATTGACTTATCGCTCAATTCTGTACTGGGGATATTTACATTTGTGTATTATTTCTCTCTCTAAATGAAAAATTAAAGTTGAAAAACGCTGATTGGGGCTCATTTTGTAGGACTGTGGGATTCTGACGTACACTAAATAAACAAATTAGGCCATTTTAACTCATTCCAGGTGCAAATTCTTCTTGTTTTCTTATTTTAAAGGAAGCTCCTGCTGACCTGGTCCCAGGTTCTTGGTGTAAGTGATGAGGTCCTCCATGGTCTCCACCACCTCGGCTACTGTCAGGTACTCTAGGATACCTTTACACACACGAATAATCTTACGCACCTACGACACACAACACAGACATAATCATAAGCAGGTCATGTATTCAGGCGTGAAACTATGGAGGACAGAAGCTGCCAAAATCGTACATGAATAAATCATACGTTAAATAAATAATATGTCATTAAATGTAGCAAAATAAAATAAATGAATAAATTGAGGCCTTCGTATTTGATAAAATGTGACATTTATTATTCCTGTTTTAATTTACCTCTTTATTTATTCACTTTTGTACTACTTGTTTATTTTTGATTTGGGCAGCTTATGTCCTCCATATAACAGAACAGCTGATAATGATGATTATAGACAAACCGCTTTAGTATGACAACGAAATTCATGTGAGCATGAGATTTTCTGAAACAGTGATCAAGTTATCTGTTCTTTGTGTAGTGTGTGTGTGTGTGTACAGTCTTGTGATGTACGTCTTGTGACTGTGGGAAGTTGCTCTTTTAAAAAACGAGGCTAGTGATGAGACATGGTGAGCATTATCACGTGTCCAATGTGATTCCACTTATCACACACACACACACACTGACACACACAGACACAGACACAAACATACACAATGCAGGCTGGCACATACCATGTCCTCACACACATACACTCAGAGCCAGCCACACACACGTCCTGAGTTATGACAGAGGGAAGTCATTTGATCTCAGTGATTAGATCTGGCTGCATTTGAGACTCCATTACGACTTGCTCTAAGCTGAGTTCCTCCTTCCACTGTGCAGCTATATAAAGCTTTATTTCCCTGAAAAGATACCACACCTCTGAAGTAAGAGTGTTTCTCAGGTCACACACATGGATATAAGGTGGCACACACACACGCACACACCTCTGCCTCGTCAAAGGTAAGGAGCAGATCGGACGTTCCAGACAGTATCCCTCTGGATCCATCGATCAGGTAATCTCGTGCAGGAACGGAGTACGGATCCGCCTTCAGCATCTGAGCGGCCTGGACGAGCTTAGAGCTCGAATTCTCCACCCTGAAAATACACAGCTGGCTTAAGACAAGAAGCACATACATGCTGATTCCAATCAAAGGAATTTATCGCCTTGTAAATCAAATAGATCAGATCTCATGTCAAGAGAAGAAAAAACACCTGCCACTCGCTGAAAGAAGCTGGTAACAAGAGATGGTTACGAGATAGAGATGTGCACCAAATTTGCTGAGATTTTTTTGTTGAGTTCAGCAGTTTGTCTAATCTTAAAATCATCATCATCATAAACAGCAATGTCAAAGCTTTAGCAAAACAGTAAATATATCTGGGATTAAGAGTTTGTTGGGTTTGTTTCTCATTCCTCTTGGAGTTTTATTTTCCAACTTGAATTTCCTACTCCTCAGAGATCAGTGATTAGCCTAACCTGAAGATGGATTGTAAGAGCACTTGAATAAAGTCCCTCCTCTTTCTGACCCCCATTGGTCAGGGTATCGATGGCTGCTGGTTCATCTATATTTAGGCTGGTTCACATTCCCACACGCCCCTTTCTAAGCCCCGTGAGTGAGATTTATGGTGTAGTGCCCCGTGTGTGTGTGTGCGCGAGTGGGCCTGAGAGAGAAGTGTGTGATACTGCTTCTAAAAGCTGAAAATCAAATTGGGAGTTGAAAAACAAGCAATGGCAGACAATAAAATCAAAGATAAGGAGAGAACCACCTGGAAACTGATTATATCAAATGCACAGTAAAAGCATAAACAAATGCAACACAAACAGGCAAGCAAACACCGCCAGATGTCTAAGTCCCAGGATTGCTGAGTAGCAGCTCTCAGCCAGCACCCAGAGTTCATGTCAGCTCTTTGGATGCAAGCTGGAAAACAACAAACAGCCTCTCAGCGGCCTGGATGCAGGGAGCCGGACGGTCGCCCAGGCTCGGCCTCAGAAGTGGCTCTTTGTTGCAGCTGGGAACGCAGCCACATTTCCTGACATTAAATCGTCTGGAATCCGCTTTTTAACAAGTTCTCTGTTTGCTGAGATAAAGTGGATCATTTCCATAAATTCGTCACTGGGTGTTTCTGTGAGTGGCTGTGGGGGAGAGAGGGACAGATGGAGGGAAACAAGAGGGGTTTTTTTTCTTGCACAGTGCTTCAGAGACAAACTTACTTAATGAATGCAGGAGGCATGTCTCTCTTCATCACCTGGTCCTCGGTGGTTTGCACAGTCTCTTTCCCCACCTGCAACACACACACAGATGTACCATTTATTTTATTATCATTAGCTGCAGCAAGACAGGAAATGCTTTTCAAGTGAGCACTATTAATAGTCTGAAGGGTGAACGGGTGTATCAATTCACACCTATTTCAACCATGTGTGCATGTCATATCTTTCAAGCTTTGAGGGGCGGCAGCTCCGGCGCTGGTCGACTCTGACTTCTGTTATTCTACACGAGGGCGGGTCGGGGGAAAGACACACTTATGTTGCTCTACTAAAGGACTTAAGAGTCATCAGTACAGCAGCAATGATGCAGCAAATGTTTGGCTAGAGTGTCATTTTTTTTATTTTAATCATAAGTGCACAAGGCCAAGGGATATGTAAATGTACTCAGACACAGGCCAACGAACAAGGAGAGTAATCATTTTTCACCATAAATCAGGCACACATACTCAGGACCTGGTAAATGTAAATGCATGTGCTCTCTCTTTTTACTGAACAAATCGAACCTGACTCTCGTAACTGTGAGTATTGATTTTTCTATTAGAGCGGCTGGATTTTTTCTTCCGTCTCTGTGCCACAGTGTTTTCTTTCTGAATGTGGTTCAAACTATAAACGTTGATATTTTCATGCCCTTAGATATTTTTTAGCATATTAATGGGACCTTGACTACATTTTCCTGTGAATCTGATTGCTCACAAATAATACTGTCACTCTGACACATACATGTAAACAATTTCTCTTTTTCAGTCAAACATTTCAATGGCACTGACAAACAAAAACACGTATCCATGTCCTCCTGTGCATGTTGTTGTATTAAGCAATTATTTCTTCCTATTCCTTCATTTCTAAAACACTGTCACCTCCACTGACTATATGTTGGCGATTTCAATATAATTAACTATTTTTCATGGAAATGGCATAAATCACTTGTATACAGACAGACAATCACAGTGAGTGACGAAACTGTGCACACACACAAATATTGAATGCTGTTAAAGTCAACATTAAATAAATAAATATAAATAAATACAAACACCTATGAAATGAATACATATGGCTATAAAATAAATATATATGAATACTATGAAATAAAAAATATGGGAAATAATGTACATTTTTAAAAGGACTACTTTTATCTATTTCAGAAAACTTATTTCATAATTCCACATGTATTTACTTAATGGTAGTCCTTTGAAAATTCACATTTAATTTTATTTATTGATTGATGATGACATTATTGATTTGTTTCAGAATTTATTTCATAGACATTTTCATTTATTTCATATGCATATTTACATATTCATACAATTATTTATTGATTTATTAGTGACTTTAATGGCATTCTATAAAAAAACATGCAGATAAAAAATTGTAGTGACAGCGAGGTTAGTATGTAGCTGGCTGAAATGACCACAGGTCTCTAAAGCACATAGCCAACATATACGGAACACACAAACACGCATATGTAACCACACACACACATTTCAGATGCAATTACAGAGAGAGGATGACATCAGTCTCTTGCTGCTGCGTCGATGAAAGTCGGTTAATAGAGTTTCTGGCTCCAGAGACTCCGGAGGCAGGAAATAATACAACACAGACTCACCTACACAACACTAAACGTCTTTGCAATTACAGACGTTTGTATGGATGAGACTATTCTGATCATACACAATGCAACACTTCTCTATTTTGTACAAGTAATCGATTAATAATTATGTCATTATCAGTGGTTGTATTTTATAAACCATAGAAACAAGAAATTTAGTCTAATCAGTTTTTTGTGCATCTTTGTGTAACACAAAATAAATCTTATTTTGAAAGTGCCAGTCCCGCTCAAGTTTGAAGCATGAATTTGTACTGAACACCAGCAAACTTTTAACCTGAAATTCTGTATCCAACTACAATAAGACACTGACAATGAGCAGTTTTTCGACAGTCCTGAGAGAATAAACTTTCACACATAGATTATAGGCTTTGCATTTCACGATGAGTCTTCCTTTTCCAAACTAGATATATAGTTTGACATCCTAGTCTAATCAACATCCACACCTTTTTAAATGATTCTAAAGCTAAATCTGTATATAGTGTATTTCAGTAAGTGTAAACTTGTGAACCTTCACTTACAGTTTAAGAATAAGATCAAAATATCTTAAGACTTAAATGTGCCTTGGTGAATTTCCTTGTTTAAAAAAATGCAGGGACTTTCCTGATGCCAAACTGTGAGGAATGCAGCTCTTCAAGAAGAGCGCTCCCTGACGAAACCCTCCGGACGAACTCACAGAGTCCCATCAGGTGACAGATCAAAGAGCTGTGTGAGCTCCAGAGTTTCCTGTAAGCAGCAAGGCTTGGCATCAATTATTCAATACATAATTAATGAGAAGTTAAGTGGTTTGCTGGACACGCTGACAGTGTGATGTGTGTGTGGTTTTACAGCGCCGAAGGTGTCACTGCTTCAGTGGGAAACAGACAGCTGTCAATTAAAGCTGACACAATACAATTTGCTTTATCGCAGAGTTACAAACATCAGCTCTGATGTCGGTACAACTTTTATACTCTGTTTTTATTACCTCCTCAAAGGAGGTTGTGGTTTCGGTTTGGTTTGGCTGTCTCTTTGCCAACTAGTTTACAGAAAACGATTGGCCCAGTTTTCGTGAAACTTACTGGGGATTTCCACCGGACGCGTTACTGCAGCAGCACGTCTCCACAGCGTTTTTGCTGCGTCTTGTCAATTCACACCGGACGCGTTACTGCAGCAGCACGTCAGTTTAGCGAGCCGGCCGTATACACGCGAGATAACGAGATCACGCGATAATCCTGACCATACGGGAGACCGCAAGCTCCCGTGATAAACTTTAAACTCTATTTATACAGTCTATGGATAAACTGTGTGTATAAAGTAAACAACAACAACAAAAACCAACTTACTTTGCTTCTCTGAGGTGAAAGATATGTTGATCTGACCATCTATCCTTATAAAAACAATATGTTATGTCATAAATGATTGTATGATGTTCCACTTCAACAATCAGTCTCTTGTCTTCCGTGTCGCCGATCCTCTGAGACCCTTTGATTGATTGATTGCCGATCTGGTGCCCCGGTCATAACATAACGTTGATGTGAAGTAGTTTTAGGCTGCATGAACTGCGTATTGTGTTTTATTTTGAAAGGGGCGGAAGTGTTTTACACTGAATCTGAGTCGGACTTCCTTTCTGGTGCGATCTGCTCTGTTGAGATTCACGCGAGTTGGCAGCGTCTCGCGGAGAAATAGAAGTCCTACCTAATGCTCGCGTAGAGACGATGACGCGACGCAGCAGTAACGTTACGCTACGCGCCCGGTGGAAATGCTCTCATTGATTAGAGTGTTACCTATTTGCAACGTCATACGCGACGCTGACGTTACGCTGCAGTAACGCGCCCGGTGGAAATCAGGCTTTAGGCTACGGTCAGCCTGAAGTGACCAAAATCCGATTTTTTCGCCCCTATGCGACCTGCATCTGATCTTTTACTGACAGTCTGAACGACACAGATCCGATTTTTTCAAATGCGATCCAGATCTGCGATCTGATCTTTTGACATGCGACTCCAGTCTGAACGGCCAGGTTGCATTCATCATACATAGGCTTACTGCTGGCGGCCATGTTTTCCACTACTTCCGTAAACACTGAGCACGCTCGCTGCATGTGACGTCGTCGTGTCCTCCAATGCGCATGCGAGACACTTTTGGTACGTTTAAAGTTCACACTGGAGATCACATACAAGTCGCATTTAATTGGAAATGTGAACAACCTTGCAAAAAAATCGGATTCCACAAAAAAATCCGAATTGAGCATTAAGCCCTGCTGTCTGAACGTAGCCTTAGTGGAAGGGTGTAGGACCCATTGCATTTTGGATGAGGTATGAATCAAGGGGTGGTTACATAATTATTTTTCACTTTCATTCACAAAGGGAGATAGGACATGGCCTTGGTGGAGGTCTGCCGATCTGAGTGCCCTTGGTGACTTATTTGGATTTTGTGTTACTCAATGTGTCCCTATACGGACTGTTTGCTTTTTATACTACATTAACTAATTTCATCAGGACCTGTACGGCTTGATTTGACGCAGAACAAGATTTTAAAAAAGAGTCACATATTTGAGAACTCATGGTCTTGTAAAATTGTTAAAGCTAATCTGTTAATCGGCAAACAGTTGCAAGCATTCATTTATAGTCTGTGTTGTGTTGATCTGACAAATAGTCGTCCCATATTTATTCTATTTTTAGCTCTATTTTGTTCTCCACCCCACTCCTGAGGTCAATATCTGTTTTTTTAGCTGGCTTATGCTACAATATGTTCACCAGCTTGTTCCTAACTTCATGTTTCTGCTGTACGGTGCAGAGCAGCAAAGTGCCACCTGCTACGGAAAAAAACATGCAAAGTGAACAAAACGCTGAGGATCATAAAACCTACACAATGGGCTAAAAGATGCTTAAACACTCAGACGTGAGAGCAACTACAGAGTTGGGTGATGATACTCTATAGGTGATGTCTTTCATAGCCATCTGATCAGTTATGGATACAAAGATTTGAAAGTGCAGCTTCAGAAACATACATAAATCACTTATTTGATTATAAATTCCACAAGCGATTATCAGTTGGAATTAATCAACATTGTGTCAAGCAACAAACCAATTATTATCAGCTAACCATTTCTGCAGTCGACAACACAATAAATATAGATTTCTGCTGCATAATAGAAGCCAGAAGTAGATTTAAAGCAGACTGAGAAGCAGAGGGGATGTGCGGACACACAGCCGGAAACTAAGACTCATCCCGAGTCTGCCAGTGAACAAGAAGAGATGGCTCATATTTACATGGTGGAGCAGGCTCAGGACAGTTGGTGTGTGTATGTGTGTGTGTGTAGGGGGGTTGGAGGTGGGACTATGAGGCTTGGCAGAGTCTGGTCTGAAGAGGCCAGAGACACTTTCCCTCCCTCACAGGGCGCCGGCGTCCTACTGAAAGTGGCTCTTTCTCTCCCTCTCTCCATCCCTCTTCTTCGTTCTTCATTCTGCATCATGCTGTTTGACACTTTCAGTCAACAATCTCACTCCTCCTCGCATCCCTCCTCTCCCTCTCCCTCTCTATCTCTCCAGTGTGTGGTTACTTCACTCAACGGTAAATCTATTTATTCCTTCCTCCCCCTCCCCCAGACATACTCAGGATCTATGATGACTCCTTCAGGAGCAGATACTTCACAAACAGCAATGAGGCAGCAGCGCTCTGTCATCAGCACAACTTCAGCAAGCTCACACTTTCAACCAAACACACCAGCAGCATCCTTCAGATCTTTAGTCGAATCAGCGTCAACCCACGCACAACTTCTGACAGATCGAGACTGACACCATCTTGTGTGTGTGTGCGTCTAAGTGTCTCAGTGACCTAGATTTTAAGTACCCCCCTACAGCCAGCCTGCCCTGGACGGGGTTAACAGTGTAATTGTATCAGTGTGGAGCGGGACTCTTGTGGTGATGGTGGCATTATATCTTCAGCTCAAACTGCACAAGTGTAGAAATGAATCAGCTTTCTAAAATAAAGCGCATGAAGTGTGTGTATTTCGGCTTCAAGTGTCTTTTACATCCAATTAAGTTAATCTACCCGGCAACCAACCAGTGCTGATTTTACAAGCTGTTGTCAAGCACCTTTTGTGCTCTCGCTCAACACCTTCTTGTCACCCACTTCTTAACTCTCACTCCTCTGTCAGTGAATTACACAACTACTCACTATTTCTTCTTCAGCTGGCATTTAGCCACATTGTTATTCAGAATATCCGAGGGTAAGGATCAGGTGTATATATGATTGTATTGAGGATCGCTATTTAAAATACTCTATAGTGCAATCATTTTGGCCAGGATAACCTTGACATGAAATTTTCATATCATCTCATGCCTACTTGAGAGTACAAAACAGTAGATGTAAAGACCCGAGGCATGTTCTACTTTTTATTGCATCTTTTACTTTTCCTCTATTGTGCTACTGTTTTTTATTCCTCCGCCTTAACAGCATTTCCTTTGTGCGACACCTTCCAGTGTTACTGCATCCTCCGTCCTTATCTCTGCCTGTAGCCTCGCATCTCCATCATCTGAGACCCAGCGACATGCCTGAGGCTGCTATTAGCCTCCTTCTGCTTACTGTCCGGATGGATCAACTGAATAGATCAATGAGGACAAGCTGAGAAAGAGAGAGATAGAGATGGAGAGGTGTGCCTGGTAGCAATGAGATATCAAGGACTCAATGCAGCTGGATGGTATCACATAAAAGACAGATTTTTTCATTAAGACAAGACACTGAATGCCTGAAAAGTCCTTTCATTATCAGTTAATGAGATATCTAAATTATCTGTGTCCTTGCAAAGGGAAGCAATTCAAAACTTTGACCTGACAACTAATATACCAATAAAAGATGCCATATATACTGCAAGTTATTTTAAAAGGAACATTTCACAGCAAAAGGCTTATTTTTTCACACTGTCCAATCACAGTTTCCACGTGACACTTCAAAACCATTGCAAATCACACCAGACAGGCTGTTCTAATGAATAATTTGTATATTTTGTATTCAAATCACTGACTGATTAGGTGGATAACACAAACCAAGCACATTAACCCAGGGAGCCTGTGCTTGTGTCCCATTGGAAATGTCTTTACTCATGTTTTAACAACATCCAGCAGTTATGGACAGAAGTCGTTATTTTAAGCTTAACGCTGTTCTTTTTTCAACATTAAACAAGTGGTTTTGGTGCCGAAACTAAACCAAGCCTTAGGGCCTGAAGCTAAGTAGTTCCATGTCAAAATGTATATCAGAAATATTACTGAATTAGCCATTAGTTTAGTCCTTCTAGGCAAGAAATGATGGTCCCCAGCATTTCAGTATCACACCAAATAAACTATTTAAAAATTAGATAATGAGAACATTTATTTTGTTTTGTCTGCATTGCCAGAAGAGCAGCACAAAGTTCATGTGCTTCAGCAATATGCAGCAAAACACATTCAAATTTAGGTAGAGCTGAGGG
Source organism: Centropristis striata (assembly GCF_030273125.1). Lineage (NCBI taxonomy): Eukaryota > Metazoa > Chordata > Actinopteri > Perciformes > Serranidae > Centropristis > Centropristis striata. Next base: position 11,758,841 of record NC_081536.1, read on the forward strand.
CAGAATACAACTGTCAAGGTGCCAAACACAGAAGCTCCACAGTGTGCCACACAACCTGCCTTAACAGTTTGTGTGGCATCCTGATCAAGTGGCCTCCCACAATGTGAGATGCATCCAGGCACAAACATGGAACCCGCTTCTCTTCATACTCAGTAATTAAAGTGTAAATGAGTGTTTCCTTCTGTCTGCTGCTCATTTCTCCAGAGTGAGTGATGCCCGGTAGCCCCAGCATCAATAACCACGACCCAGATCAGCATTAATGATGTGACCCGTATTGATTTTTCCATTCAGTGCATACAGAGGAGACATCATTGTCTGACTCCAGCTTGGCTGTTTCTATACAGAATGACCATTGAGGCTCAAGGTGACAGAGAAGGAGCGAGACAGAGGAGGTGAAAACAGTGTAAAGTAAAGTGCGTGGGGAGAAGAGAGAAGTGTAGGAGTCACAATGAAGGGAAGAGAGGTGGGAGTCTGATAAATGACCACAGAGTGTATCTATTCTCTATGGAGGTTATTACTATGAATGGGCCGAGTTACTTAAATTCATTGTTCTATAAACTGCAAATTCTGCAATAATGTAACTCAGTTTAATGAAGCCTGGAGACATTTCCCTCTGTGTGTATGTGTGTGTGTGTGTGTGTGTGTGTGTGTGTGTGAGAGAGAGAGGGGGGGGGGGGGGGGGGGGGGGCATCCTGTAAATTCAATCAGCACTGCTTTCTTCCGCCCCACAAACTTCATTGAGCTCAGCGGCCATCTGATTACCAATCGGGGCAAACTTTGACATGTTGTGTGGCTGTGTTGTGCACACACAAAACTACTGCAGGAGCTTGTGAAACACGCATGAGCGTCAGCTGGGTGTTTAGCAGTTTTATTTCATTTTAATGGCGAGCAAAGATCAAGATGGAATTGCAATAAATCTATGTGTAAGTCACATAGAGAATAAATGCACTGCTGCATGTGCTGTGCAGGGCAGAGTCATCACCTACTATTGTAATCATTGATGATTGATTGAATAAAAGCTGTGCAGTCAGACCAGTCACTGCACCAGTTTGTCCCCACATGTCGATTAGGAAGTTTGCATGATAGATGTCACTGGATGCAGACACTTTGCCATTGAGGCTTTTAGTGAATTGACGCCTTGGTTCAAACTCGGGACTCACCCGCACAAGGTTGCTGACTGCCGCCTGCACCGCGGCCACCGGCACCGTCAGATCTGGGATGGCTTTACCGTCCACCTCCCCTTCCTCGTGCATGATGACCAGGTGGGAGATCTGCTGGGCCACCGGCTCCAAGATACTCTCGATGGTCTTGGTGTGAAACACCGGCATCGTGAACGACTTTTTACCGCAGCCCCGATAGAAGAAAGGCGGCTGGTCGCTCCAGCACTGAAGATCCCCCCTCTCTCTCCTCTCCTTCCCTCTCTTCTCCTCACCGACACCGACAGGAGGACAAATCCCGAGTTGTCAGTCCAGCCCCTGCGCGGAAACCCTCATGCGTCTCTCTCCCCGGTGTGCACCGTCTCCTCTGGTGAGCACCTCGGCAAAGGCTGGACTCAGACGGTCGGTGTCCTCCAGTGGGAGCGACCCAAATCGTGACAGAAGGAATCACCGCCCTCCGCCCAATCACAGCCAAGGAATACAGCTGCCAAGCGGGTTGGTGTTGGTGCGCACTGACGCTTTCCCTGCACGCACACGCACGCATAAACACATCAAACACACAGCAAGTGAAAGCGCTTCCCAAATTACGTCATGCATGCCAGTGGCCCCAAAAAGGAAAGTGTTGGGGTAACTTAATGGGAAGAGATTGTGATTCCAAAATATGTATACAGAGGAGGGGGCAACTGGGAAAGGTTGTAAACATAATAAGTGTTTGGAAGCTGCAGCTCAGTGCAGCCTGATAAAGGTCAGCTTCACAGAGGACGCTGGAGATGAAATCAGAAGCTGCACCTTAATGCTGAAGAAAACTGGTGCTGTGTTGTCTTTTTATGAAGCTTAAAACCTTCATCTGACATATGATCTGTGTTCATTAAAAGGTGGGTCAGGAGTTCATGTCTCAAGGCCTAAATGTCCAAGTCTAAATAAAGACCAAGGATTCAACTTGCTGCAGCTGAAGTGTGTCCAGCAGAAGCAGACGTACAGATCCTGCACCTCACCCACACACTCTGACACAGAGAATCGCGGGTGAACAGCTGCACCACTGGTTTAACACCCACCTGACAGGTTGCACTTGAAATTGTGTTTGCATTAAAGTGAAAGAATCAGATTTGACTGTATCTTGTGGCTGATTAGTGAGTGTGTGTATGTTGTCTCTGCTCCTCACATCTGAATCTGTGTTGGGGAAACTGGAAACCCCAGCAGCAAAAAGAGCGGTATTTATACCCCTGAGACCCGATGTCGACCAGAGGGCCTGCAGCCAAGAGACCCCCCTGTGTGTCAGTGTCTAATGTGGGTGTAGACAAGCCGCTGCTATCCAAACCAGAGAGACAGGACACTCTGGTCCACCTGGTAGCAGTAGATCCTGCTTCTCCTCTCCTCTCCTCTCCTCTCCTCTCCTCTCCTCTCCTCTCCTCTCCTCTCCTCTCCTCTCATTTTCTTGTCTGCCCTCTCCTCTTACATCCTTTCCTTTCCTTTCTTGTCTCTGATCTCCTCTTACTTCCACTCCTTTCCTCTCCTCTTGTTTCCTTTTTAGTTTCCTTCCATTTGCTTGTCTCTCCTTTCCTATTCCCTTATTTTTTCCTTTCCTCTCATCCCTTTTCCTATACTTTCCTTTCAATTTCCCATCTGTTCTCTCTTCCTTCCTTCCTTCCTTCCTTCCTTCCTTCCATTCATTACTCTCCTCTCCTCTCCTCTCCTCTCCTCTCCTCTCCTCTCCTCTCCTCTCCTCTCCTCTCCCTTTAGGAATTGTCCTTAAAGAGGAGTAAGACTCATACACTCATATTCGCAGCATCTCAGATCCATATATGGATGGAGGCAGAGTAGAGGAGCAATAAAGTAAACTTCTCACTGTGAGTAATTGCGGGGGAGCAGGACGGACTGTGATTGGCTCCAGTAGCGCTGCTGTGAACAATCTGTATATGTGGACTTGTCCAAACAGACTTTGATAGAAAGCATTGCAGCAGGTTTCTTGGAGAGGTTTTGAAGTATGTGCTTTCAGTAATGAAGCGACAATGAGCAGCTGGATTGTGGTTGTTCAGTGCAACAAAGTTTACTTAAGTAATTAGATCAGAATTTATCTTTCATCTCTTTGTGTTGCTGTTGCTATGTTTTTGCTTTGAATAATTGTTTGTCATTATTTGAGCAAAGGTGCTCGGCATTCTTGTGACATTTATCTTTTTTGGTGGTGGGGTGATGGTGCTGGAGGTATTACAGAGAGAGGTGTGTGAGTCAGTGGACAACTGCACATGTAAACACTCACTGCTTCACAGAAAGAGACTTTCCTGGGAATCGTAAGTTGTCTGATGAGAGGTGACGCCCAGCTTTCTCAACAGAACCATGTTTAGTAGAACGACTTCCATTTGTACAATGCTGCATATGGATATAAACAACACTTTCTTCTTACATTGAATAGAAGAACTAAAACATAGGATAGTTTGCTTTAAGAAACTATGTGCAGCTGCAATGTAATTCTGTTAGTTGGTTTATCACCTTGTCCAATATCTTCACAACTATTCAATGGATTGCTATGAAATTCTGTACAAACATTCATGGTGCCCAGAGGATAGATCCCAATGACTTTGTTGTTCCCCTGACTTTTCTTACTTCTGTTGCCAACGTGAGTCTGGCATTTGTGGTTTTGAGTGATATGTTTCAACTTTTTGATTGGTTGTCTTGAAATTTGATACACATTTGTTATAAATGAACATGAACTGTAATAGCTTTGGTAATCTCCTGAATTTTCAGTGATGCACAACCATCAGGTAAAGTTGGTAAACTTTGGTTTACCTGCAAAACCAATGACATTCCTATGAGCCTCCGCTGTCTTCAGCACTTAGGAAATGTTAGAGCACTAACGCGACCAAGACAAACTACTACAACTACTAACTGAAGACAAGTAATCTTTAAGAAATATTATTTCTTTTTTCTTCCTTCACTTTTTTTTAGATCCTAATTTGTACATATATATTTTCAATATACTTTTTAATGCAGAAATTGCTTTTATAAACTAAGCTAATGTTAACCCTGATAACAATTGATATTACCAAATAAACCCCCAAATTATTAGAATAAAATGTTGGCATTGTAACGTTCCATTTCTGCAAACCGTGGTTACGTTGAAACCCAATATCTAAACTAAGTTAAGTTTAAATGTTGCTTGTCATTTAAAGCTGCATTAAGTGCTGTTATATGGTGAATAATTATGCTTTAGGTTATAAATTGATTTGGGACTAGGCTTGACTTAACTTGACTTGACTTCCCTGAGACAAAATTACTTGGGATTTACTTGTGACTATGACCAAATTACTTGAGTCACATGTCTGACCTTAAAAAAATAGGTTCCATATCACATTATAAATCTAAATATACTAAGTATCTCCACTTGACTTGTATAGCAGTTTTTCATTCAAGTGTGGATTATACTTACAGCTGTCTTCAGTGATAAAGATACTGATTGAGTTTGGATGTAGCTGTTGGATTGTAAAGTACTTGTGATTTTCAGTGTTTGAGACTACTGAGCTGTTTTTATTTTTTTATTTTATCTTGTTTTAATTTTCACCCAACAGCGCCCTCCAGTGCTTAAGTGAAGGAAACATTGCTAAAGGACTCACACAAACTGTCTCAGTATTAGACTTGATTGTTTTGTATTTCTTTCTGTCATCAAATATATATTTAATTTGTTAGACTTGCTAACTTCTCTTCAGACATACAGCGTGAGGACAAGAACAGTAAACCTGCAGTAAGTAAGTGTGTGTACATATTTATACATGTGTTGAAGAATGTGCACATGCAAAAGAGAAAAAGAAACAATTAGAACTTGAAGATTAATGAACACAATGAATATGTAATACAAATATTTTCTTTATTATATAAAAAAAAATGCAGGGCCAGCCTTACAAAAGGAGATACTTATTAAATTAATTTACATAAATAGATATATTCTTTTCAAATAGCTTGTTTAAAAAGCCATACTCTTAGTATGAAATGCACAAGAAATACGAAATAATTAAAAGTTATATATATATATATATATATATATATATATATATATGAATATGTAATACAAATATTTTCTTTATTATATTTAAAAAAATGCAGGGCCAGCCTTACAAAAGGAGATGCTTATTAAATTAATTTACATAAATAGATATGTTCTTTTCAAATAGCTTGTTTAAAAAGCCATACTCTTAGTATGAAATGCACAAGAAATATGAAATAATTAAAAGTTATATATATATATATATATATATATATATATATATATATGTATAAAACACTTGCTACAGTACTGTATTTTCACTGCACATTAAAAACAATGCCCATTAGCTACAACACTGCTGCCAAATTTTCCTATAAGGGATGAAATGCCCTACAGATAACAGCTTCATTTTGTGGGATACATGGCTCCTCTGGTGTATTCAGAGAGTCCAGTTTTTGCTGCGATCCACTTGTTGTAGTTGGTGACCTGTGTGTAAACACCCGGTTTGTTTTTCCTGGCGCAGCCTTCACCCCAGCTCACCACCCCGAAGAGAAACATCCGGCCTGACACTTCACACACCAGCGGACCCCCAGAGTCACCCTGTGAGAGGAGGAGGCAGCAGTTTGTGAGTGCTTACAGCATGAAAACAGATTCAGTTATGCAGTATGTTATCATAAAGGTTCTTATGGATACTGACTGTCTATAAACAAAGAAATGACAGTCTGAAGCCACAATACTGTGGACAATTTAATGTCTTGACACTTTCAACCACAAAAATATTATTATTATTATTTTGCAAATATTACTTATATATCAAATTATATTTTTTTATCATTGATAAAGATATAGATTATTCAGTCAACCCCTAAATATAGATAACCAGGCTTATTGGTTGAGAGGCAGGTTCTTCAGACAAGATAAGCATTAAAAATAAAATATCATGTATAATAAGTAACATTCATTTTTGATATATATATTTTTAGTATTATTGCAATAAAATGTCTTAAAACTATGAGACCTATGTTATATATTTTGCTGAGTTGTGTATGTTTCCAAAGATTTTCAGACACATTTTTGCGATACGCTTTCAATATCTTGATAGTTTTACCTATATATTTTAACTGGATGAAGAATTTTAGTATTGGATGTTTGCATCTTAAATAATCAGAGAAACTCAACCCCTCAACCCAACATCTAATCTTAGGAATAAAAATAAAACTCCTTTAACACTGGTGAAGTTTGAAACATATTTGTTTCTATGTTCTGTTCTTTTAGCACTTCTGTGTTTGTGCAGACATTCAAAACAAGACTAAAGACTTTCATTCACACGCTGCTCACCTTGCAGGCATCAGTGCTCCAGTCAGGGCTCCCAGCACAGAACATGTTCTCAGTCATGAGATCTCCATATTGCCGTTGACTTGAACAGTCAGACTGGGAGATGAGCTTCACCTCGCCCTGCTTCAGGTACTGCGAGTAAGGCCCAGCTGCAGAAAGCACAGTGTAAGGTGTAAGAATCAGTGAAACAGCTAAGGGATCAGCCATGATTCTCTAGGTCAGAGGTTCTGCACTACATACCAGATCTCACCAACCCAAATCCTGCAATGCTGCACTGAAATCCTGCAGGAAGCTGAGTGTGAGACGGAGGCAGGCACACAGTCCGCGTAGACGCTGTCTTCACTGCACAGCCTCCATTTTTGCTTTTGATCTTCAACAGTGCTGAAATGCAAAGAGTCAAACACAGCTATGAGTGCTGCACACAAAACACCCATATGACTCTTTATCTTTCTCACTCATAAACATACACACTGTTGAATAGTACACACCTATGTCGTTGTCAAAACTGGAGTCATTATATCTTTGGTGCAGGATCAGTTTTTCCACAGTGAAGCTCTGCTCCCTGTCAGCATCTGTCTCATTGGTGGCAGTCTTCCCCAGGTATACAGACAGGCGCTTGATGTTAGGCACCTCACTGAACAAAAACCAAAAACACAAGTGTGTCAACATATTACACACCCCTATGAGTCATAATGCCATCATAGAATGAGAGTAACAGTGAAGGAAATGACATTGTGTTGTTGAAGTGTGTTTTGTTCTCACCCATCAGCGAAGCAGTGTGCAGCCGTGAGAACCCAGCACGGTGAGATAAGAGAGCCGCCACAGAGGAACTTACTGCCCTTAAAAAGAGCAGCGACCCATGGGTGCGACTCTATAGGTGTAAAAGAACCACCCACTATTTTATTCATCATCCGCTGGGTCCTCTCGCCACATGTCAGCTCTGCAAGAGCACACAGGAAGAGTCAGTGAGTGAGGAGGAATGGAATCACAAGATAACACTGAGAAAAAAGTGTATTCCAACAATAAAGCTACCTGTATCCACAACTGGTGTAGGCTTTACTGTTGGCGTAGAGCCTGTATGAGAGCAGAAAAAAGAGATCGATTAGAAAGATACAAATCAAACAAACAATACTTTTTTTTAAATTCACAATAAAACCTTACATCTAGGAATATCGCAGAATTCTCTCACAAACTTTCTTCCTCTTCGGACACGGCACCATGGCATCAAGCTCTGGTCAGGATTCCTATCAAGTAAAATAATTATAAACACATGTTCACTACAGGTGAATAGCGTAAACGTTTTGAATAATAGATATTATGAAATTCCCCAGTTCATTCATTACACAAGACAATCATTTTTTGTATTAAGTTTTCTAAAATGTTATGCTTAAATATCAAAATGAGGCATTATCTTTTAAAATATGTGCTAGTTTGCCTAAATATCCAGAACAGAAATCTGAACATTGAATAAAACAAGGTTCAACATTTTTGTTTTCCTTTTGTTGACATATCAGATTCAACTTTTTATAAATCTATTAATCAGAAATCAGAAAATACTAAATATATCTATATATTAAAATATAGATGGAAATAAATCTGTAGTTTTGGTGTTATTGTAGTGGAAGATTCTGCATCATAGTTTGAGAAAAAAAAAATCATTATGAGAAAACTATGTGCCTAAAAAGGTACATATTGAACGTATTGAACTCTGGGAGTTAATATGGGAGAAATATATTGATGTAAAGTAACCCGAAATGTACAAATTGACCAGTGCATAAAAAAAAAATTCTTCAAAATATCAATATCAAGGTTGATTGAAGGTGACTTGAAGTAGACTATACCTGCAGTAATTATGGTCGCCAAGCCCCCTTGAACCTCCTGCAGGGGCTCTAAACATGTTCCAGTTGAGACATCTGCCACCGTATGCCGACTCTGAAACGAATCCCCTGTAACTGCTCCCATCCCCGGACCGACAAATCACTGAGGATCACAAATAGAAACAAGAACATTTAATGTTTATCACCAGCGCAACAAATATAGAATATTGAATTTTATCTTCACAGTAGGCTTACCTTTGTTAGGACCCCTGTGTTTAGATGACCATCTCGCTTTGGAAAAAACCTGAAAAAAGCACAAACAAACTCAGTTGAGTCATTTTTTATCAAACTCTCTGACCCCCTTCAGTATTTCCATTAAACTTAAAGTTACTTCCTTAAATAATTGCTTACCACATCAGCACTGAAAGCTGCAAGGATGGCGATGAGAACTAACAGGTTCATCTTCTGGTTTCACTTCTTCTTATAGAGGATATTTTTGTCTGAAGGTGGAAAAAAAAGAAACAAAATTACAGAACTATAAAACCCTGGCAGACTGGACTCCTTATATGGAGTTATCTTGAAGCACATGACAGGACAGACACAAGAACATGTGCTGTCTTTCTCCGGGTTTTAATGTGCTCATCTTCAGTTCACACACTGTTACAGTTCTGTTGATTGCACATAGACATCAACGTAGAGGAAAAACTGTACTGTGGAGGTTTTAATGTGAGATAGAGCATGCTCTCTGTGTGCGCTCTGTACTGTCAACACAGTCTCTATCTGTACAGTGAGTGCAATAACAATTTAGGTTAGTTGATTGCTGCATGGCATGTGCACACCATTACATCACATTCGTTTTTGTGATGCGTACAGTTAAAATATTGAATTTCTAAATATTTTTAGGACACAGAAACTTGATAATGACAAAAAATGGTTGTTTGATGCACAATTCTGACCTTCATCTTCACTATATCACTTGTAATTTGTGATATTGGGCTATATAAATAAAAATGACTTGGACTGACTATCATTTATACAGTAAAGTAACAGAACTTCTTATATTTTGCTGATTGTCACAGTCTAGGAAGCTTTTATAGAGATATGGTTACCTTTCTGTCCAAACGTGTAATCCTGAGGAAGCGCCTTGTTATTTCTTCCAGCTGAGGATTACTGTTATCTCCTCTCTGTATATCCTCTGATATGCTCCTGTGTTGTGGCTCACGCTGCTAGTTGCTCTGGTGCTTCACTGCTGGTCCTCCCTGCATCACCTCCCATTTAAAAACACACAGCCTACAAGTGGGAGGGGTTTAGCAAATCATATGAAAACATCACTAGGGCTCAATTGCTGATCAGCAAGTTCTTGACCAAAGAATGTGTCATGTCCTGTGACACGCACACACACACACACACACACACACACACATTGAACACCCCCTCCCTCTCCTCAACCACAGTGATACTGTTCAAAATAATATATCCAAAATTGGTCATGTCACCTTGCAGCTGTGGATGCTGAAGAGCATGTGTGATCAAAGACGGAAGGAAGGGTTTGACATTGATGAACAGTTAACTGGATTTTAAACATTTTTCCCACATCAGAAATTTGGTCTGTAGACACCCCAACAAATTCATAAAAAGATATTTCAGACATTACATGATGTTTTAATGAACTTTGTAATCCAAAGTTGCTCAAACTGTGGCCCTAGGGGATAATGGCGGCCCTCAGGAGCATTTTGCTTGGCCCCCATATGTGTCAAAAAATGCATACATTATCATCTGCGGCCCATTTCAATACTTTTAGTAGCCTAGTGCAAGAAACGGCAACCTTAATCATGCATCTGTCCAGTTAGGAATGACAACTTGTGGAAAGCTGCTAGTTGCATGAAAGCTAGCAGGACCTCGACTGTGTTGCAGTTTTTGTCATCAGTGCTACTGCTGTTATCTAAAGCCAACTTTGAAAAACAATGTATGGTTTAGCAGAAAAGGAGGTTTCATGAAAAATGAATAAACTCTACAGATAAGATCTGCCTTACTTGCAAACAGGTGAATAAGGTGAATTAAATCAGATCAAGTAAAAAGTGAACTCATTATTCCTGTTTTAGGAGTATATGCAATTCTGTTGTAAAACTGTATTAAAAATGTTTGTTTATAAAGCAATTCAAAGCCTTGCTCCATCTTATGTTACATCTTCCAGATGTTTACTTTATTTATGTATTTATTAAGAAAGATAAACTTTTGATCAGGTGATTTTTTTTATGCGATTTAATTTGATTTAGCCTTTAATTCTATACATTTGACATGTGATTTTATTGGTGCCACACACACACACACACACACACACACACACACACACGAACACACACATATAAGACCACAAGATGTGTTTATTTAAATAAACACATCCTGCGGTCTTATATACCACAGGATGTGTTTATTTAAGTTATACTGTGAAGGATAAAGTGATCTAATTTCTTCTACAGAACAGTGCATCTGTCCTGACGTGTACATCCTCGTGAATCACCTGCCTGTGACTACATGCAGACAGCTGCATCATTAATTCCAGAATAGTGTGTTTTCTGAAACATGAAAGAATTATACTTATTTACCAGATAAGTGACTTTAACCAACTTTGTTATTTAAATCTGGTTTGAATAACTGATCAGCTGTCTTTTAATACTACATTCTTTACACATCTTATTCTGATAATGTAACACAACTTCCTGTAAAACAATAGGCATTGTTATGGACTTTGCACAGGGGATTTCTAGACAAAAATCTCCCTGCGCTGTAAATATTTCCTCATTAAATACTCTGACGCCTGTGTTACTCACATTTCCTCTTCTTTGAAAATTACAATAGCAAGATATGACACCTTCATGCAGAGCTTTGTGGACCGGAAGCCTTTGAGGGATGAGATAAAGCACATACAACATGCAAGTCAGGATGCAAGCAGCTGAATATAAATATTCATCAATTGATTGAGTACTAGCTTTCTCTGATAAAAGTACTACTTTAAGTTTCATACAGGTGTTTTACAAAAAAAAGAGAACTACATATTACACAGAAATGACCCAACCCAGGGAAACCCAGGATATTTGTGGTTGGAGCCATGCAGCTGCAACCTGGAGTGTTTTTTTCGACTTCGGTAAGTCGAAGTCGAAGTCTTCAATCCCCCCCCTCCGTAAACTGTCCTAAAGGCTCAAATTCAAACTTTCTGGGTAACTTCCTCTAATACATCTCTTCTAGATGTTATTTACTCTATAAAATTGCCCTGATAAAAGGATCCCGCATATGCTCCCATTTCCTGAAATGGGAGGACTTTGCTGTGTTAATGAGCTTTAAATTGTAATGTGGAAACGCTGGGAAAAAAAAAGACCAATTGTACATTATTGCTCTGTGCTAACCACAGACGTCTCCTGTTTCTCGTAAGATTTTTTAAACATCTGAAACCAATATGGACACAGTGTTTACTATTTCAGTGGTGCAGGGGTTTCTTGCTCATTGAGGAGGATGATCTGGATTTCTTGACGCAAATCCTGAGTTTGGTTTAACAAATTACCATGGACACCTCATCAAGCAATCATGGGCTTGTATGCCTCTGCCAACAAGTCAAGTAGCAATTTACATCCACGTCTGTTCAGACTCAAATGTAATTAGACAGCAGACGATGCTTCAAATATGAAGTTGCTACAAAAAAGCTCAAAATTCACACATCTTCAATGCGGCACCACAAAAGATCTATACAATGAGCACAGTTTTAAGGTGAACACGTCAGAAAAAAGTATTTTTGCAGAGCATTATAAGATCACAGTGAAATGAGTCGTTAACCTTTAAAAAAAATGGCCAAAAATGGCATCACTTTATCATTTTATCCTATAACACTATAGGTTTGTGTGAAATTTTGTCATGATTTGTGTCTGAATTCTCTGAGGTCACAGACCTTGACCTTTAACCTCCAAAATGTAATCAGTTAATCTGTGAATCCAAGTGGACTTTTGTTTCAGATTTGAAGAAATTATTTAATTCGCTCATAAGAGTGGGCCGGACGGATGTAGACAGAGAGACAGATAACCTGAAATCATTCAGACTCCAGCCATGGCTATCACCAGTGCAGAAACATAAGCTAATAAAAAAATATTACTGTTTGTTGTTGGCTTTTACCTCATAACTACTTCATGCAAAGATACAAAGTTAGTGTTCCGCTGAGATTTATTTTTCCAGAGTAAGAGGTGTTACAGGCCTCAAGCATAAGCTATCTGTGAAAAGATGACATGTCCAGTTTTCACTGCCTACAATAACCTTTGATAGAATGCCTGATAGAAATATAGCTTTAAACCAATAAGGTATGACTGTCACTGTGTTATTCCCTCATAACAATAAGCTCACATCCTGCACAGTAACATGTAGTTTCTTCATTTCTAGACTGTAGGAGTTTGCACATGAGCAACACACTGACATCAGTGCAGACAAAAGAGGAAGGAAAAATGAGTAACAGAAGCCTGCAAAAACATAGTGTTAATTTTGTTTTATTTTTCAGCCTAATAAGATCAAATAATAGAATAAGCAGAATTGTTCACTATCTGATCAGTGTGGTCCCCCATCTTCTTTCCGAGAAAATCTTTTAAACTCCAAGAAGGGAAGTAGATTCTTATTTTCTATTTTCTAAATCCTGATTATTAGAGCCTGAAACAATTGGCTTTCACTCACTCATTTACACTTTTTACACCAGTTAACATTCACGTGATAAGAATTTCGGACCACATGTGTTTTCAGCTTCTCTATTTAATCACAAGACACCTGTCTGCTTCCGCTTTCCAGTGTACAGAGGAAAAGTTGAATTCCTTTTAATAAAAATTGTGAGGCGAAACACTTCTGAGAAGCAGCTATGGGGGCTGGTGTGCATGCATACATGTCACTTGTTCAATTTCCAAACCAACTATATATATACCTATATATAAAGTATTACCTAGACTTCTTTATAATCTAGAGACAAATAACAGAATTGACGTTTTATTTGTCGAGAAAGCAGTGCAGTAAGTAAATTGCATAATGAATATACAATAAATGTATAATAACATAACTGAAACAATTTTGTGAATATTGTTTATTGGATAACTGGTATTTGAAATATGTCTTGCATCACAAATTGTTTCACATAGAGGGAAACTGATGGCAGTTACAGATTATTACCAATAACGTCACTCGTCCTCATTGCATCAGCCCTTAAACGCTGCTTTGACCATGTTGTCATATTTCCTGTCTAATTGAACAATTCTCATGGTCCACTATGTGCGCATCTTATTAAAAATAGATTGAGAAATCATGAGCTCTTTTTGATTAATCAACCCTCTCAAAGCACGTCATTTTATCCTTGTAATGTATGAGTCCATTTCTTATTCTCACGAAAAGATTTGTTCATGCAGCTGTGAGAAAATGCCCTTTTATTAATGTCATTTCAGTTTGATAATTGAAACACTGACCAAAACTCAAGGGTCTTAAAATATGTGGAATGTTGCAAATATTTGTAACTCTGGTTGAAGAGCACTCACTTTTAAGAACCAGGTGGAACACCTGACCAGTAGACAAAGATGAGTTCTGGATTTTTAGATTTTAAAAAGTACAGTGTTCTTCTATAAGACTGTTTTTCAACCTACTAGTACACTTACACTTGATTTTGTGTGCATGCACAAAAAATAATATATACAATAATTAATAAATAACAAATGCCAAATAGGATAAATGTATGTATATAATGCGTATATAACGTATGTATATGTCTTATTGTTTATATTCTTTATTCTGTTTTTTATATCTATGTGTCTGTATCTTGAACTGCTGTGACAACTAAATTTCCCCACTGTGGGATAAATAAAGTCATATCTTATCTTATCTTATCTTATCTTATCTTATCTTATCTTATCTTATCTTACCTTATCTTTCCTTTTCTTTTCTTTTCTTTTCTTTTCTTTTCTTATCTTATCTTATCTTATGCATTCCCTCCAGCTTAAAGCCTCTTGACCAATCATGATGCACCATTAGTAACAGTGATAAAGTTGTGACTCATCATTGTTTCCTATCCAGATGTCTCTCTTTAACCAGCAGAAGATATATTGATTATTATTTATCTGTTAAGCAATACTGGAAAAGAAATGCCTCATTACCTCTGCTTTTTAATCAGATTTAAACACAGTAATTATGATGTAAGGTCAAATAACATTTAACTATATCATATGTATGATTTGAGTTTAAACTGGTTTTGTTTCTTTGTATAAACATAGGTCATCCTTTTCAAAAGTAGATCTTAATCTTAATGTGAGTTTATGCTCAAACAAAGGACTAACAACTGCACTGTAATGACTTTGGATCATGATAAAAGTTTTGCATGTGGCAATATCTAGTGAACACATAAAGATCTTGTCAAAGTTTTAGAAATAGTTGTTCTTAGCTGCAGACATTTTGTTGTCACGAGATTGCCAGCATCCTGGTTCAGGGGAAGTAGGTGTGTGTTCTCTGGTCTGTGGTCTGTGGTCTGGTCTTGGGTCTCTGTGGGTGACGTCACGGAGACCACGTCCATTATTTATACATTCTATGGTCTTGAGTAACCTTAGGTTTCTGCCTTTCATGTTCATTTCACAACTTTAAATTATATTGTGTTTGAAGAAAACAGAGGCCAACATATTATCAGACTATTTTGAAGCCCTTTCTCTTGATTTGACGTCAACTCATGTCCATATATAATAATGATAGATAGCATAAGGTGTGTTATTAAACTGATATATGGTATAACTTAAAAGGAGAAACGGTCTTTGTGATGGCCACATCTGCTGCCACAAGGCTGATTTAATGTTGGTCACCATCCTGCACACCCAACAGCTTGTTTTATTAAGTCTTATTGTCCAGTAGAGTTATGTTAATCCACTTAATTTAATGGCCCTATAACTCCATAAAGTTTATTTCAGTTTTGCAAAGATAAAATATAGCTTTTTGTACATCTGTGTTTTGTCATTTTGTGTTTAGTCCACGGCAAACTTTATAGGATATGTTCAACAGACGTCCTCTGAATTTTTGTTGTTGTTGTTGTTTGTTTTAGATTGCTTGGTCCATCATTGCATCACACGTACTGTCTCTCTGTGTATGTCGGTCTGTGAGGACAACAGGGACTGAGCCATCATAGCTGTCAGCACTGTGATGAATCCTTCATAACATCTATATACAAAGAGGTCTTTAAGGGTTTAAAGCGTTTAAAACTTCTTGTAAGGACTGAGAAAGTGCTTTTACGATGTGCAATACCATGAACGGGTATTTTTAAGACTTTCAATTCTGATCTGAGAAATGTATCAAAGCTACTGAGAAAAACTGTAAACAAAGGACAAACTATGGGGCTACTGTTCTGTGACGTTCAGATCATCACTGAAGCTGTGCATATGGCACCATCTATGGGACAAGTTTAGACCTTGTCAAACGTTAGAAATAGTCCTTCTTAGGTGCTATTGATGGGCCAGGTTGCTCCTATGCTAAAACAACAAAACAATAAGCGTATTTAACAAAAACTGTTCATATTAAATCCGCCAGTGTACACTTTACTGTTTGTTTGGGTGTGGGAGGATGGGAAATCCCCCAACAGAGGGAGTAGTCCTGCAGAAAGCCACATGTGTCCCATCCACTGCTGTTTTATCAGACACGCATGCGCAGTAGCAATGTCTGCCTGTCAGTCTACACTTTCACTTTGCGTATTTATCGAGCAGCTTTCCACTCAAAAATACTACGAAAATACACCATAAACTTCAACTTTAAAGACATGTTTGGCGGGCTAGAAAGGGTGAAGGTATAATTTCGCCGGTTTAACCTTCTTGCTGAAACACTTCATAAGAAAACGAGCCGTAAACAACACGGTGAGCTAACTGAAGCAACAATGTTCAGGCATCTAAAGTAAGCTAACAGTCACCTGTCGACTCTAACCTCCTGCACAGGTGAGTTTATAATGTTTTGTGAAGTGTTTTAGTAGACTTTTTGTTCAACATTGTGAGGCTGTCTTTGAATTATCTGAGTTCAACTCTGTAACATGGTAACAAAGGGCTAGGACAGCTGAGCAAAGTGAAACATAATGAGCAGTAAATGTGATAAAAGATTACATTAAACTGTTTTCCCTTGAGGAAATCATGTCACTGTACAAAAAAATATGTGCACCACTGGAATATAAAAAAAGATAACTAAACAGAGGCTGTAAAATATAAATGAATGTGAAAGTAAATGATTTCCTTCACGTTTTTGTAAGCATATCGAGCTCATACCTTCACAAAACAAAAGACCAAAGAAAGAAAGATACAGTCAGCTTTTATACTAAGGTGTGACAGAAGAAAAAAAAGGAAGCTATCTCAACAGTTCACATTAAAAAAATGCATCTGGCTCTCTGATCTGACTGTCTTGTCCTCCCTGTATCTGTGTGGAAATGACTAGTTAAGACGATCTATAGACGCCTTTATAGGTAATTTCATACATTAAGAACGCCATATATCACAATAAATAATAATAATAATAATAATAAACCATTTTTAGAACAATATAGCATATTTTCTGCCAATACAATATATAAATTGTCTACAATAAATAACACAGGTAGATATAGACATATACAAAGTGTATTTCCACATTTAATTAGTAACTTTAGTGCAAAAGTTAACATTGCACTGAGTGAAAAAAGTGTGAGTTAAAAAAACAACTGCAGTCATCAAATGATGTTCTCTCAAATCAGATTTCATCTCAGAATTTCTGAGAAACTTGAGTTACTATGTGCTTGTTATTATCAATGTAGATGATGTAACTGTGTATCACAGTATTTTGAGATATGATGTAATGATAAGTTAGCACATTGAATTGTTGCCCCATCCTGCATATTTAATATATGAAAGCTAAACATGGGAATAAGATATAAACATATATAAGCAGTAAATACAGATTTTTCTATCACATATATATTAAAAATGCTTAAATATGTGACAAATGTTTTAGCATGTTCAGTAGAGTGGGAAATGCTACTGACATTTTTATGATATTTTTATAAATAAGTATTAAAGGTTCAGTGTAGATGTATAAATGCATAAAGAACAGAAGCCTTGATTAAGACCTACATTGTGGTCTATGATGTTTCTGGACAGTGACAGATTTTGTATTTTGGCTCTTTTTAGCGAACAGACTACCTCCGTTGCCCAGCGGCTCCAGCTGACCTCACACTATGGAGCGGACTGCACTCAAACAGAGCCAGCCGTGTGGCTCCTGGGAGATGAAGGAGAGACTGGGGATGGGAGGCTTTGGGCACGTCTACCTGTACCAGCACCTTGTAAGTTCTGCCTTACACCTGTATACCAGGAGAATGTAAACTTCAGACCCAGATGATTTACTCCCGGTCTGTGTCTGTTGAGCAGGAGTTAGGGGAGAAGATTGCAGTGAAACTTTGCCGCCTGGAGCTAAACTCCAAGAACAAAGATCGCTGGGGCAGAGAGATTCAGATCATGAGGAAGTGAGTGTAAATCATCCACAAAGCAGCCCATGAACAAATTTCACTGAAAATGTTCTTCTTGTTAAACTATCGTTGCATGTTTGGCTCTCTTTCTGTTACAGGCTGAACCATGTGAATGTCGTTCAGGCTAGAGAAGTTCCAGAGGAGATGAGCTCTATTGCTTTAAATGACTTACCTCTGTTGGCCATGGAGTACTGCTCAGGAGGAGACCTACGCAAGGTACCAAGTGGGTATTTTGTAAAGACTCCAAACAAGTTGTTGTCTTTTCAAACATTTCCATGTTAACCTCTATATGTCTTCATTTAGGTTTTGAATAAACCAGAAAACTGTTGTGGGCTAAAGGAGAGTGAAGTCCTCTCGCTGCTCAGTGACATAGGTAGTGTTTCCACTCAGATTTTACTTTAACAAAAAGTTACTGTTATCACATGTTGATGCATAGATATATACATATGTTTTTTTCTTTACAAACACAGGTTGTGGTATCCAATATCTCCATGAAAATAAGATAATCCACAGAGACCTAAAGCCAGAGAACATAGTTCTGCAGGAGATCAGTGGCAAGGTGAAATAATTTATTTTTGTACATGCAAGCTGCCTGCATAATCTCCAATTTCATATATGGTTTTCTGTGCCTTGCTTTCATTATGAAACTATGCTTTTTCCTCCAGCTTATCCATAAAATTATAGATCTGGGTTATGCTAAAGACCTAGAACAGGGCAGTCTCTGTACATCCTTTGTTGGAACTCTCCAGTATTTGGTAAGTTTTGCATCACAATGACATTGCCCTGGAAACAATGTTTGTTGTTGTTGTTGTTGTTGTTTTCAGTAGATGTTTACAATCAAGCCCTGTTTTTGTAAATCTATCTGTATGTGTGCCAGGCTCCAGAGCTGTTTGAGAGTAAACGCTACACTGTATCCGTGGACTACTGGAGCTTTGGGACAGTGATCTTTGAATGTACTTGTGGCTTTCGCCCCTTTTTACATCACATGCAGCCTGTACAGTGGTGAGTCATCAGCAAAGTCTTATATTCAAGTGTTACCACAATATATAATGATACTAAACTATGTTGTATTACATTTGATATCAGACACATTAAAGACTCACTGAAATCCAGGAATGTATGTCACACAATTGTATATGTATACTTTTGCTTTCTCATTTATCTTGTTTTTATAATCCTAGGAAGCCAAATTTTTAATTGAAAATTTAAAAAAAAGTAATCACCCAGTTCTGTGTATGGTATAGAGGTTTTAGTATTGTAATGATTTTGACTTTTACTTTATGGGTCTAGTTTTCAATTTATTGGCTTTATATGTAGTTCTCTATGTTTACATGTTTTCTTGCTTTTTATAGGACAAGTAAAGTGAAGAACAAAGGTCCTAAAGACATCATGGCAGTGGAGGACATGAATGGAGAAGTCAGATTCTCAACACATCTCCCATATCCCAACAATCTCAGCCGGTAGAGACAAAAAAAGGCACTTTTTATCCCTACCTGTCAAGTGTCCCTTGTGCTTACTTAGATCTAACCTGTGTGTGTGTGCGTTTGTGTTCATAGGCCTCTGCTGGAACCAGTTGAGTCTCTACTGCAGATGCTGTTAATGTGGGATGCTGCAACACGTGGTGGAGAGCTGCATCCTGACACAAACAAGCCATTCTGCTTCACAGCTCTGCAGAATATTCTCAGCATGAAGGTTAATAACATGAACCTCGCTTGTATTTAGACTCCTTTAAACCAGGCTGTGTTTATATATTCTAATTCAGGACAGCATTCACTCGCTTTGTGTCTTTCTTTCTCCAGGTGATTCATGTGTTGGACATGACGTCAGCCCAGCTGCACTCTTTGGTTTTGGGTGCTGAGGAGAACTTGCACTCCCTGCAGCTTCGTCTAGAGACACATACTCAGACACACATCTCCCCGCTGAGTCAAGAGCTGCTGCTGGAGACGGGAATCTCCCTGGACCCACGCAGAACACCCGCACACTGTCTGCCAGAGGGATTGGTATGTGACACACACACACACACACACACACACACACACACACACACACACACACATACACATACACACACACACATAAAACAAAAATAGGTAATGTCAAACAGGCCCAGCCACAAGTACATACGCATCACAAAATATTGTTTTTGTTTTGAAGTTTTGGTCACTTCCGAATTTCACTGATCTTGCTGTTTCTGGTCATTGGATTTAAATTGTTTTGCCTTCAGATTTCAGGGCAGTTTAGTTAACATTTAGTTTCTGATGGGTCTTTTGTGGAATAAAATAAAAAGGGTCAACTAGAAGAAGAGAGGTGCACTCATACTCTTATTTGTATGTTAATGTTCAGAGCATTTAAACAACATGCTGACAGCTGTTTCCTGTATTTGTGTGACAACGAAGAGCATAGAAGGCAGACCAAGTAAGCCATTAAATAGGATAGAGAAACTAATTTTTCTGATTAGTGAAGATTCATTCCTTGGATTTTAAATAAAGGTTCTTAGTTTGGCCATGCAACATCTTTCCACCAAGTGTCATAAATACAGGCCAGAAGATTTTGCACAATCCTTTTTACAGACAAACAAAGAAATTGAAAAACCCCATCCAAAAAAAAACTTCAGTCAGTTTGTAATAAGTGACAAATTGTTTGCAGACTATAAGAATGCTTTCAGTCTGTCTAGCTTCTCTGGAAGAAAATGCCAGTTTAAACCTCAGCATGGACTATACTTGCAAACTGCCACTAACACACGTTTTATTATTCACAGTGATATATTTTTCTCTGCTTTCAGCGAGGCTGGGACAGCTCCATAGTCTTCCTGTTTGATAAGAGCCTGACCAAGTACTCTGGGCCACTGACTGCCAGACCTCTGCCAGACAGTGTCAACTTTATAGGTGAGATATACACCTGTAAACTGAGCTTTAGTCAAATTATATTTTAAAAGTTAAAAAGTCTGCTCATTGATTTTTTTAATCGCATTGACTAATAAAATCAGTGAAACCAGGAATTGGTAGGTCTTTAGCAGGTAAGATTATTAGCTGAGGAAGTTCTACTGGTAAGAATGTTGTTAATCAGATAAAAGTGCTCAACAGTGTAAGATTTATATTTATAAATATAGTTCCCTCTGAGTTTACAGTGAGTTTGTGTGTGCAATATCTTTGTTGATATTTTACCCCGTAATTCTGTAAATGTAATGTCCATGTTAATGTGGGAATCATGTGCTGTCTCAGTCAGGGAAACTAAGACACAGCTCCCACTGTCTGCACTGAGAAAGGTGTGGGGGGAAGCTGTCAGCTACATCTGCGGGCTGAAAGAGGACTACATCCGCCTTTACCAGGGACAGAGGGCCGCAATGTAAGTGCACAAACATTTACATTTACATTTAGTTATTTAGCAGACGCTTTTATCCAAAGTGACTTACAGGAAGAATAAAAGCAAACAATCAAGGTATAGTGCAATAAGAGCTATTAGTGCATCAATAAGTGCTAGTGACAATTCTTTAAGGAGTAGAATTATCGTGTGGTGCTAGGAAAGAAGATGCTTTCTGAAGAGCAGGTAGAAACACACACAGACTGTCCATGCACACTGAAACATCCTTACCATGTGTTTGTGTGTGTGTGTAGGCTGAGCCTGCTGCGCTACAACACCAACTTAACTCGGTACAAGAACCTGCTGTTCTCCCAGTCGCAGCAGCTCCGAGCCAAACTGGCTTTTTTTAAGACCAGCATCCAGCACGACCTTGAGCAGTACACCAAGCAGAGACACATGGGCATCTGTGAGTGGATGTTAATCTCCTGCTGTGATACACACCTTAAAGTAATTACTTAAACCTTAAGTGAACTATCTGCTGTTGTTTGTTTTTCTGAAGCTTCTGAAAAAATGCTGAAGACCTGGCAGGAAAATGAAGAGAAAGCTGATGAGTTTACAAAGGTAGGGCAGTTGTTTGATCCCTATTTATTTTAAACAAACTTACTTGCAAACACTACATGCTAAGGGTTTTTTTCTGACACAGGTTGCAGATGTGGGGTATCTGGATGAAGAGATAGTGGCTCTACATTCTGAGATTGTGGAGTTGCAGAGGAGTCCATTCGCGAGGAGACAGGGGGACGTAATGGAACAGCTGTTAGTGTCTCTCTGATGTTTTCACTCTTATTGCGTCCTTAACGGAATTCACAAAAATGAACTCTCATTTTTTCCTCTTTTCAGTGAAGACAAGGCTATTGAACTCTACAAGCAACTGAAAGCTAAATGCAAAAGTGAGTAAAAACATTACACATTTAAAATAGTAGACATGGGTTATAGGGGCCTCCTTTTTTGTTCATAGTCAGTAGTCTGCATAGTCATACAGTGAAATCTGATATTGCTTGTTGCTATTTAAAACAAATAAATAATTTGGCAGGAGAAATGTGCTGAAGGATTCAGTGAACAAATGTGTCACAGGGGTCATCTTTGTTTAATTAATTCCAGAGCATGGCTGTTAATGTGAGAACCAAGGAGGGCTTGTAGTATGTGTTTGCATGGCTGTGTCAGATGATAGTACAAGGACTGTGTGTTCATACAGGTCCTGACCCTCCACATGGCTACAGTGACAGCTCAGACATGGTGAAGATGATACTGCAAACAGTTCAGAACCAGGACAGAGTGCTGAAAGACTTGTACACTCACCTGAGGTAATTTATTCAAGTGTAGTACAAACAGATATGCACAAGTTCAGCACAACTGAGATATTGATCTACAGTTCCCTTTGTGTCTTTGTGGTTTTCCTCATCTTTTTTTTTTTCATGATTTCTATAGTACAATTCTTGTGTGCAAGCGACGCATCGTTGATTTGTTCCCAAAGTTGGAGAGAGCGGTGGAGAACATAAAAACCGCAGAGGCAGCAGTGATGCAGATGCAAATGAAGAGACAGAAAGAGTTCTGGTACCTCCTCAAAATTGCCTGTGTGAGTAAAAAACAAGAGGCACTACAGAGAATACTCTCAGCTGTCAGAAAATGTGATTACATGGACTTTAATGACCCGTTTATGATACTTATTGTTATATTACTGTTATATTATTGGGAATATGGCCTAAAGAGCACGGACATTCTTATTTAAGCTGGCGCTGTGTTGTTTACAGCAGGTAATTGGAAATGACAGTGTGAGGAAATATTAAACACGACACTGTACATTTCCAGCTACTTTCCTGTAACAGCTTTCTGCTCTTAGCTCAGGCACCATCTTTCTCTCTCTCTCTAACTATGTACTGAAAGATTCTTGTGAGAAGCTACACTACTCCTATAACAATGTCCTCTGCTTTGACTTTCACCATCACTTCGACTTCGTAGGAAAGGGGAGCAGTTAATGAAGATATGCAGCTGCCTTTATTACCAAAAGACAAAACCTAATCCATCCTTCATCGCTCCAGAAGTAAGATTTGGCTGACACTGCGTCTGTGCAGGCAGTCTGCAGCAGGCAACAAGGGGAATAAGGTGTTTGCATGCAACTAACATTTACTGTAATCAAAAGCAGCTAAATAAATGATTTGACCATATGGCCTTAGTGAAGTACATTCCAGACAACCCCAAAAACTCGAACATATACAGGTTATTCATGTCCATGGAAATGCACTCAGTGATGTTTTAGGAGCTTGAGTAATGTAGTTAATACAATGTGTGGTTGTGTCTTTAGGCCCAGAGCAATTCTCCATCACAGTCACTTATGCAACAACCCACTGACAGGTAAGAATCTGTACGTTTCAAGTTTCACATAACTCAATAGACTATTACTGTGGTTGTTTTCTCTGTTTAAATCTGAATATCCTAAAAACCAGCAGCTAGGTTTTGTGCAAATCACAAAGCTGCCACAAGAGGTCACCCTATGCACGAAAGAAGAGGGCTCATAATCGGCTCATTACTGTGACTTTGAAAACAGTAAAATGGAGCCCCAAAATCCTGAAAGATGATAATTTTATGTGGAACAGAAGTGGTTCTACCTCAAAAACACATTCATACCGTCAGTTAAGAGTCTTTTTTTCTCTTTCAGTGAAACTGTTCATCAGTTACTGGATGAGAATCAGCGTTATCTGAGTCAACTAACTTCTCTGCTGCATGACGCCACCCAGGAGATGGAGCACAGTGTCATGGTATGTTGTGCAGGAGAGAAGGAGCCTTTTCATGCATGTAAACAGATCCCTGAAGAAACCCACCGTTGACTTTTTTTGCTTGACCTAAAAGACATAAATGTGATCAGTCACCATATTCATGTTCACTGACTATAAAGTAACTTTTTCCTTTTTTGAAATGGGAGAATGGGATGGAATTGTTCAGTAGATGGAAAATGGAGAACGTGTGTTTAGTAGCAGTATTAATGTATTTGTTCTCAATCCAGGATCAGGACTGGAGCTGGACTCAGTACGAAGCAGTGAAAGCCCAACCTCAGAAGCTGTAGAAACTGACCAAAGACTGAGTGTTAAGAGTTGAAGACATATACTGTAAACAAGTGCCTTATCAGAGTTACACTATCTGAAAGCTTTGTGATTCCATATTGTTTCTTTTTACATGTAATGCTGTAATACAATGTGTGAAAAAGCATGATATGGTAAACTAATCATGTTTTAACTTCAATGTATGTTATTGAGTTTAAAGCTGCAACCAAGACTTATTTATTTTACTGGTAATATTGATTAGACTAAAACATTGCTGCTGACAAACTATGCATGACGGAATGTGAATAAATTTTATAAATGGATGGCACATATATTATGTTTTTTCCTTACTCTGCAAATGTTAAACTGTTAAAGGCAGTAAGTATCTGGTTATTTACATTCACACAGTGGACCAGACATACAGGAAACTGCTTGTTTATAAGACTCCGGGTTCAAAGTTCTCTTGGGAGCTGCTGAACTCCAAACAGCAAGGGGACATTAACACCGTGCATAAAATGATTTTAATGAAAACAACAAAAAGTAACAGACATTGTTGAAGGCAGTGCATTTAGTCGGGACATCTCGCTGTGTTTTCAACATATCTTTGAAAAATCAAACAGATTATTAAAGGAGGAAAATCTTAAGTATAAAATATTGTCTTGGAAGATTTGTTTGTAATGATTTAAAACATACCAGGCAAACATTTCACTGAATCTATTAGTAATATATTGGCGAGTAGTGCATCAAGGGTTTACTATTTGAGCTGAAAACCAGGTACTGATATAATAACAGTATGGATATGAAATTTCTGTAAAAATTGTAGAACTAAAAGTTCTAAAATATTCTTTGCCTTTTCTGTTTCAACTAGTTCTGCAACAAATAAGGTACTTTGGGCTTGGATGAAAGTTACTTTACACGGCTATAGAGAGCTATTAAAGGGTACAAATGTCAAGGTGCATTATGAGGGGTCACTTCGTTTCTGTTTACATGTGTTTACTAAGTATAATAAGTCCACAGCATGATTATTGATTAGAAGAATACATATTTGGTTGTGTTTGTTTATAAAAGATCTGAAATAATAATGAAATTACTTTTAACATGCTTTGGGGAGATGACGTCCAGCACTATTAACAGAAATGTTATATTTATTTGTAATACGTAGAGCGTGTACAAATGCTAGAAGACTGTGATTGGTTGGTTCTGGTCAATAGAAATGTGGCTATTTACTTGTACATTTACTTTTGTAGTTTTTAGTTTTGTAGTTAATTTTGTATCGTTAAGTTTTAGTCCAACAATACGTATGAACGAACCAGCAACAGAGTTACTACTAAAACTTTGCAAACAAAGATGCTGTAAAGTGTGATTAATTGTATGTATTTCGTTTTAATACCAGAGTTTTCATTACCATTTTCCTCTGCAGTTGGACATTTCTGTTCCTCTTTTAGAGTTGTTGTTTTTTTGGACTACTGAGAGGCCTTTATTATTTTGTCCACGTTTAAGGGTGGATTAAATATTGTCCAACTGCCTCATACACATTATCTGTTTCACACTATGATTTACACACTCTGTGTAACAAAATAACAGAATTTAAAAAACATCAACTAGAGAGGGAATTATCCCCCTATTCTACTTATACAACCCAGTACTCCTTTAAAATCATGAATATGATAGTTTTTATTTTTTATGATAATAAATTCCACCATTTATGTCAATTTGCTGACTCATACGCATTGGTTCAATATATACCCTTGGTGTAACAAAATAAAACAACAGCAGAATTTAAAAACAACAGATTTTTACGATTATGTCAAACGATTATGTCACAAATTAAGAGATTTAGACTCCCCATTGTATTTATAAGAACCAGTACTCTATTTAAATAATTAAGAATTTTAAAAATAATCATATTTATTTTTGTACTATACATATAAAACACTAATTTTGAGTCAATATAACCTGCGTCCTACTGAGGTTACGTGAGTGCAAGGCAGAACTGAACATTATTGCTAACTGATTTATGTACTGACTGATTTATTTTTTATTTATTTAAAATAAAACACACACACACACACACACACACTTTTGGAGGACAACTTTACTTTTTATTTACAGAACAAGAAAGGTCAATCAAATGCTCAAAAAAAATAAAGAAATAAAGAGTTGACATTTACAACACTAGTTGTTGTTAACATTGATTTCTGATAGTTAGACATGTTAGACATGTATGCTGATAAGCAAATCAGCAGACAGACAGACAGACAGACAGACAGACCAATGGGGGAATTTTATGTAAATGCTATAGATGCGTATGTGTGTGTGTGAGTGTGTGTAAGTGTGCATGCATTTTGTATTTATAAGTGCTTATATGTGTGGATATTTCAGGGAGGAGGTGTGTTGCAAAGTTCTTTGGAATTGGGATCAGGCATTTGTAGAGGTGAATTTTTGAATAAATGTAGACCAAGTTTTATTGAATCGGGGTACTGACTGATTTCTATTGGATTTTATCTATTTCTACTGAGCAAATAGTTGACAAATTAATGTTATTATTTTTATTGATCAGTCAATGTGCAGTCTACGGAACTTTTTGCTACAATATCTTCAATATTTCCGACAGCACCTGAAAGCAGCATAATGTAACATGTAAAAGCGAGAGCGAAAGCTGTGGGAGGCGGGGTGAGGGGGATGGGACGGTGACTGATAAGACCAGCAAGGGATACGTTTCGATACAGTGGTAATTTTATTTATCATAAACAAGTCATTCATTCTAACGCGTACACATTGATACATTTATTTCATCGCTCTGCCAGGTGAGTTAACTGATTTGCTTTATGCTTGCAGACTAGCAGGCTAATGTAGCATTGAGCTAAAAGAAACTGACGGACTTCCGAATCCACCCGATAGTAAGCGCTAGCCTGCGAGCTATCCCGGCTAGCTTACCGTTTCCAAGCGACTGGTGTGTCAGCATTTGCTATTGCTGAATTAAATAGATCCAGAAATACAGTGTGACTGTCATATTTGATTGACAGCTGTGGTGTAGAAACGTTGCTTCATGTGTTGACAGGAATTACTCGCTAGTTTGCTTACTATTAATTCTGCAGGCTAGCTAATCGTGTATGTTAGCGTTAGCTGTACGTTAACACTCTGCCCACTTGTGAAATGCACTTTCTTTTAGAGGCAGCCAACGCACTGCTTGGTATCAATATCACAACATAATAACTGTTACAGCCATTACTTTAGGGTTATAACTAACGTTTACTTAATAGACATTAACTATAAACTTGCTGCAGGACCCTGAAATGTTTTAGCGAACTGCTGCGAATGGCTATGGGTTGCGTTCAATTCACGCTTTGGACCTGGGTGCACCTGTGGTAAAGTCAGGATACATTACACCTCCGAGCTGACCCTTGGTGTAGTGAAAATAACTGACACAGTTAATCTAAATATGCTAAAGTGTATATATAGTATCGCAAGTATATGTAATGTATGTATAATGTATTATTATACTTTATTAAGTTGTTTAAAATGGAAAGAAACGACAACAACAAAAAATATAGACTAACAACCCAGCCACACGTTCAGAGCATTTACTATTTTTTTGATAACAAAGATGCAGTAAAGAGCTAGAAATGTAATGTCTTTCTCTGTTATACCAGAGCTTTCATCATCTGCAGTTAGACCCTTTGCAAGTTTAGTTAAACACAGCTCAGTGAAAATGCTTTTAAAATACACTTCTATTCCTTTTTTAGTACTGAGAAGTGTATGATATTTTGTCCACTCCATTTCATGGTAGATTAAATGTTAGAATCACCTCTCAGCATAATGCAATATATTTCATCAGCTTGGCAGTGTTGCTGTTGCTACAATTACAGCAAATGATTGACCACAGGCCTAATGGTACCCTGAGTATATAATGTTGTATAAATATTTCAGCATGTTTATGCTTCTTTCTCTGCCTGTAGGTGAACACAAGTGAAGATGACGATGCCGCATGTAGGGGCAGTATTTGGAGCAATAGCAGGAGTGATGGCCATCTTGTTGCACTCCTCAATCCACAAGATAGAAGAAGGACATCTTGCTGTGTACTACAGGTGTGACAACACAAACCCTTAATATCTGAACCCAACCAAAATGACATTGGATGGCGTATTTTTTTTGTAGAGTCCTACTTCCATATTAATGATTCACGCAAGTTTTTCCTGGATATGTAAATATCACTACACATTTGTCAGCTCCAAACCCCAAACCAACCCCAAAACTTGCACAAACTGATCCCCAACAGTGATTAAGATAGAACTTTTACTTCTCCCTGCAGGGAAGTTAGACCTTGAGGGACATTAAATTGAATAGAACGTCACAACTACATTATAAAATATGGGACATTATGTATATATTAAACCTGGATTGATGATTATATTCATAAATTGGAAAAATAACAGGAACACCCTGCATTATATTGCAGTGTTATCCAAGAAAAAAACATAACTACACCCTCATAAATTAGTGTTGCACCTAAATAAACACCCTTCAGTCCTGTTCTTTTGTCCACCCTCTTTAATTATTATCAGTAGATGATCTCATGTTGGAAGTCTGACCAAATAATTTGTTTATATTTGTTTCAGGGGTGGGGCATTGCTGACTTCTCCCAACGGTCCTGGATATCACATTATGCTGCCTTTCATTACCACCTACAGATCAGTGCAGGTAAACTTACCTTTCAGTGCTGAAACATGGTCTGTAAGCAACAGCATGTGCAATGTAAGAGTCAATGAGAAGGTGCTGATGCATGAAAACCAAAAAGAGATGTTCTATAAATAAATCAGCTGCAGCATTCAAACAGTTGCCATTCAGTCATGGCTGCAGCGGCTTTTATTTTACACCAGTTTTGTGCACTTTTTTTTGCCACTAAACATGCATAGAATATAATTGTTTCAATTTGAAAAAATATATAATATAATAAAAAAAACTTTTCTCGCCTTATGCAACTAAGAGATATTTTTGATCAACCTTTTATGTTATTTGGGCTTAAATGACAACAATAAAGTTTAATAAAATCATCACATGTAGCTTCCTAATTGAGATATGACATGACATTGGCTTTGAAGTACCTTGAAAGTGCTTGAATTTAACGCTTAAAAAGATGCACAAACTGGGCGTCTTTCATGATAAACAGCTACTAAGTGTGTGTGTGCTGTGCATATTTTATGTAATATTGAAACAAGTAAACTTAAAACAAGGATTCACTACTTAATTTAGTAGCTTTTTACCAACCAGGAACACACAATTTGGAAAAATGTCATGAATTGGGTCATTTTATGTACATAAAATGACCCAATCTAGTCTGAGATTAATCTTTATCATTATTTGATCATGTTATCATGATTTATGTTTTTTATTTCAGACTACTCTCCAAACTGATGAGATCAAGAATGTGCCTTGTGGAACAAGGTAAGACTCAGCATATTAATTTAGCTGTTAATAAATCATGAAAATTATCATGTCTTTAACAGATTTTTCTTTCCTTCACAGTGGTGGTGTGATGATCTATTTCGACAGAATAGAAGTTGTTAACATGCTGGTCCCCCTAGCAGGTAAAACATGTTCTAAGTTCCTTATTTGGTTGCCACATTAACCTTGCAGCTGTTTAGCATTTCAACTGTTGCCTTTGTTCATTATTGTGCAGTGGTGGAGATTGTGAGGAACTACACGGCTGATTATGACAAAACTCTAATTTTCAACAAGATTCACCATGAACTTAACCAGTTTTGCAGTGTACACACACTACAGGAAGTCTATATTGAGTTGTTTGGTGAGTACGCTTTTGTAATAAAAACAGATGGTGTTTCATTCTATTACAATGCAAAGGAGGCAACTTGTCCTGGGTGTTCATTCATGACATTCCTAAAATGCTACTCTTTTTTTTGTCTTGTAGACATTATAGATGAGAACCTGAAGACTGCTTTGCAGAAAGATCTAAATGTTATGGCACCTGGACTAACAATACAGGTATTTAAACACATGCCCACACAACTTGAGGGTAATAGTGAGTAAAAAGACTGGAATTCAAGTCACAGTGACAAAATCTGGCTTTCTCAAAGCTGAAATATATTGGTTACAAAATAAAAAAGGTATGTTTGCAAAGGCCTTTGAAGACTGAAGCTGTCTTTACAGTTGTGTATACTGGGTTTATGGTGTAGCTACAGAGCCTTAGCAGATATTGTACTGAGCATAATTTATCAGATTTTGGGTTGGATGGGTTGGACAATCGCAGGAGTGTTAAAGGTTTAGGCTGGTCCCAACAGTGGCCAGATTGCAACACGTATCAAGATTAAGCAATGAAAAGTTGAACGATTTTAGAAGATGCATTGACAAACTCTCCCGCCTGGAGAGGAATTGCAGTTTCCAGCAAATTGACTGCAGCTACTGCAGTTTTTGTAATGTTAATAATACTGTAATATTAATTTGGCGACCACAGACAGTAAGTAACAGTTCAAATCAAGCAGGGTTTATTGATTTTTATTTTTTTCAGGAAATCCATCCACAGGTACACCCGTTCTAACTTGAAAACCTTAACCAGCGGTTAACCAGCAGTGTCTGAATTATATTGGCACATTGACTGTGAGCAAAGGGTCAATTTCTTTTCTTTTCTTTTTTCTGTTTTTCCTCTGCACTGTTTCAACGTCCTGATGAAGGCAGTCCGTGTTACCAAGCCAAAGATCCCTGAATCAATCAGAAGGAACTTCGAACTCATGTGAGTTTGTAAATCTACTTACTAGCGCAGTCTTAGTGTTTCAAATTGTAGCCTGTTACCCACCCACTCAGTTCAATAAGACAACACAGAAATGAAAACATTTTTTTTGTGTATGTGTGTTGTATATGCAGGGAAGCAGAGAAAACTCGGCTGTTAATAACTGCACAGACTCAGAGGGTGGTGGAAAAGGAAGCCGAAACTGAAAGGAAGAGGGCCATTATTGGTAAATGTGACGTTTTTTTACTGTAAATCAGCCTATTTTTTTTATTTGCATGACCGACACAACTACAATTTTAGCTGTTTCCCCTTTTCAGTCAGTCAAGTGTAACGACACTATTTCCTTCCACCTTGTGTACAGCTGTTACAACTCACATGTTTTCTGTCCCACAGAGGCTCAGAAAGTGGCCCAGGTGGCAGAGATCCACTTCCAGCAGAAAGTGATGGAGAAGGAGACGGAAAGGAAGATCTCTGAAATAGAGGGTTAGCATTGCTGCTTTCACTTCTCTTCTGTGAGATGGATTTGTGTCTTCCTGTATTCTGTGGTGAATGGTAAACTTGTCTGTCATGTGTCTGTCTCATTCAACAGTATCTCTTTGTTTCAGATGCTGCCTTCTTGGCGAGGGAGAAGGCTCGGGCTGATGCAGAATATTACACAGCTGCCAAGACTGCTGAAGCAAACAGGGTAAAAAATACTGTTGGCCAAATTTCATACAGAAGCACACATCCAATATCTGTTACAACATTGGGAGGGTTTTTATAGCTGCAATATAGTTTTTGTTACACTGTAATAGTTATAATAATGTAATTGTAATATGATAATTTCTGCAGGTGTGGTCAGATTTACACAGTGAGCGCATGTATTCTGTCTGTGCTGATCGAGGCAGAGCTACTGCCGAAATATTTCTCTGATCAGAGCCGTTAATGCAAATAGACCTCCTATAATGGTGTTAGTCAATATGGAACATTAAAGTGGAAACTTTTCAAACGTTTTTATTAAATTCCCTCTTTGCCCGCTTTGCCTCCTTAGTCAGCGGGGCTCTTTGCCAGGTAGAGTTCCCGAAGTTACTCCAGTTGTTACATTGTCTGCCAATTATGCTACCTGGGGGAAAGCAGATTCCAACATATACTACAGAAAACAAGCCCTCAGAATTTAGTGGGTTTCTAAATGTACTGCCTTCTTTTAGTGTTGGTTGAAGGGTGTCTTGCCGCTCCGTATGCTAAAATTTAAGTGAATAATGTGCTGTCTTTTAAAGAAAAACAATAAAAAGATTCAATCTCCCATAAAAACAACACTACAACATTCAGAAATGCAATACTTGAACTCTACATTATTAAGTACCATCATTTCAACCTTAAATGTCAAGTTTGTATAGTAACTATGAAAAAAATAAAATCAATAATTCCTCTTCAGTGAGGCGGTGCAGATAGGGAAAACACTGTGATTGATGAATCATTGTCAGCTGAGCTGACTCTAACCCTGAATCGACTTGTCTCATGGTCAGTGTAGTTTTTCTGTGAGAGTATGTGGCTGTTGTTCTGCGTGTAGCTCTGGCTCTTTTTTTCTGAATGTTGATGCTATCAGCCACCTTCACACAACTGAATTCCCTCCTTTTTTGGAACCCAAAAAAAAATCCTCTACAGATGAGCGAGCAGCAAAATGTAATGTTCACTTTAAGCCGTGTTGTACATTGTCAGATCACATTAAAGGTGGAGTCCGCAACTCCCATCCATTACATTTAATGTCAAATTGCTGTCGGGTTTTGTCCGTGCGCTGAAAATATATCCGGGGTCTATACACAATCCTTGCTCTGTAAATGAGGAAACAAAATGCCATACATCACTATTCTGATCGTGATCATGCAGAAGGGGAAAGACTGTTAAAATAGGAGCCCTGGCTGGAGGGTTGTATTCGTTAGAGTGTTGAACTCAAATATCTTCAGAATCTCAGACTCCACCTCTAAGATTCTCACCAATATTGTCATGAGCACTGATAATGACCCAGCCATAATCTGATCCTCACACACTGTTGTCTTTCTTCTAAATCTTCACAGGTGAAGTTAACTCCAGAGTACCTGGAGCTGATGAAGTTCCAGGCCATTGCAGCTAACAGTAAGATCTACTTTGGACAGGACATCCCTAACATGTTTGTAGAGGGAACCAACAATCCCCCTAAGTCTGGGCGCTCCCCTAATCTGTCCAACGCTCAGCAAGACTTGCTTAAAAAGCAAGATCTACAGTGAGTCTACAGCTCTGCCTCTGCACGGGACAGGACAACCTGCTGAGGACTTGTCTTGTCTGCGAGGTGGAGAGCACTGAACTGAAGATGATAAGTGGGGCAGCTTTGCAGCTAGTTTGGTGAATAATGCACTTCAGTCTTAAATCTAAATGGCAAAGAAAGCGTGGGGGGAATGTAAGGACAAGTAGGGTTGAGAGCTAGGAAAAGGAAAGATAAAAGGGAAAGTTTTTACCTTGTACTCTTTGGGTGAGGATGAGTTTTAGGAATGAGAATGATGCCATTGTTAAAAATCAGAAGCATAATAAATGCTTATGCCTGGGAAGGCGACAGCAAGTAGTCGCCCTAATTTACATGTGCTTGCAATCAGTGCAGTGTTTAACTTTGCTGTTGGATCTGCATTCATTTTGTTTTTTGTATGCAAGGGGAGTGATTTTGTGATGAAAATGATTTTTGAGAAATTATTTCTGGTTGAGTTGAACTGGAATCTAACAGGTGACACTAATTAATTAAAAGCGGTTATGGTTTGTGTGTAATGTGGGTAGGTCATCTCTGTGCCATCTTCTGTGACACTAAATCACTAGTTAGCTCTTCTCTCTCAACACGAGTCAGTGTTTAACCACACCTCATATCAAATGCTGCTTGTGGATGAACTCATCACAGGTTACAAACGGTAAACATTTGTCATTTACAACATTTCCAGTTGACATGAAAACTGAGCCATGAAATATTTTATTTTTTAATGATAGTGTTCTAAATCAAGTGTCCTGACCTGCTAAATTTTCACCAGAGTTTGCATAAAGTTACATACAATCCTACAGATACTCAAGTCTTTGATGTTGGAGGGCTGTTAATGTGTTCAGTTTCAATAGTTAATATATAGTGGTGTCAGATTGGTAGTGATGTAGATTCTTTTCTGTTAGCTTGGTGATAGTTTGCTGTTATTAGTTGTGATTGAGAGTGCAGCCCTCTCAGACTTGAGATGCTGCACTAACACCTTCTGTGGCATTTACTGTGCGAAAAATGCTGCAAATAAAAAGCCAGATCTTCTCTTCTTAAAGATGATTAATAATTAAATGTTCATACTGGAGCAAAACAATAAAGCAGGTGATTTATAGTGCCACAGGAGGAAGTTTTGATTTGTATTCCTCATCAAGAAGTCAGAACATCTTTCTTTCCTCCATCTAGTTTTGATTCAGGGCCATGCATGTGGAAATGTGTAGTGACTTGATTAGTAGTGCCTGCGATCGTCTGCCAAATCTGTTGTAATACAGCTTATTCACATGTGGGGAACTGTAAATTCTCAGGAAATTGACTTATTTTAATAAAGCAGCTGCTCTATGACGGACAGAGCTTCCACCTTTTTAAAAGTCGTCAATTGTGCGAGAAATAATACCTAAATATTGTGACACAATCTGGAATTGAGAAATACAAAAACATCTGTTTGATATGAGGATAAGCAAGGCTATGATTTCATTTCGCTTAAATCAAACTTTGTGTCTTTGCAAATATTTAATGGGACGTTTTTAGTGCATCGTCGCCATTTTAATGCACCATCTATTGACAGTGTCTGTGAAATTGAGTATTATGAGCATGCTTGTCAAAATGGAAACAGTATAATCAAGAAAAACCTCCTTTCCACGGTCAATGTTTACATCTTTTTATAACTCAAGAACTAATGAACTGAAGTTTTTCTGTCTTTGCAGAATAAAAACAATTTGAATGGCAACACACCGCTCCTAATAACATTAATATACTGTTAAAGGTACGTTGTCGGTACTCATGCCTTCTTCTCCAAACTCGACTGTAGGTAACACACTGACACTGGTTTGGTATGTCATACAACCCAATTTCAAAATATCTGAACTACCCCTTTTAATGAGAATTAGTTAACCTCTGATCATTTTTGTGTGAAGATATGAGTTCCAGTGCAACACAACGGGCTTTTCTCTAATAAAAAAAATGAATGTTGATAAAGCTTGGGCTTAATTAAAATGCAAGTTGGTGCTAGTTTTTAATGTGTTTAAGCTTTTGGATTTTTTCAGCTCTACTACATAATACTTCCACTTTTCAGAATGCAAGCCTTAAATAATAATGTATTACCCCAGACTTTGATTCAGTGATTCCTATAAACTAAAAAAAAAAAAAAAACTCCATTTGAACTTAACTGTGAGACTTCTTAAGAGCTTGGATGTACATACTGAACTGTACGGCCTCATCACAGACTCTCGCTGAGAAAGACTGAACTAGCAGTTGACACTACTAGTGTTTAGAAGATGTAATGTTTACTTGACCTATGAATGGCATCTAAAGGCTGCACTCTGCATTAGTTTTGGTGGTGGGTTCAAATAAAGATGCAAAAGGGGGTATGAATCACTCATGAAAATGATTTTCTTTTTTTGTCAATATTTTGTACAATCTGTGAAATTCAAACATTGTCTCCTTGTTTTAAAAGGTTTATATGCAAAAATGTTTTCAAGTTTTGACAATGTTCTTATGTAAAATAAAACCTATTTTGGTACCTCTCTTCTCCAACTGTGCTGCTTTGTGTCTGGACAATATGTAGTACACTTGTATGCCAACAGGAGGTGATCTAACACCATGTTAAATACTGAATGCTCTGGTTCAATCATTAAGCCAGAAGCAAGTGAGGATTGAAAGATGGAGAGAATATCAGTTTACAAATCTAAATCGCTTCAGAAATGTAAAGCTGTATAAAATCTGTAAACAATCTCAAAGTTTGTGAATCTAACCACAGCATTATGGTCCTGACCATACACCTGCCTGACTCGTATTGAAAGTAGGTCACAGCTGTCAATCATGCCATTACACACCCTTTTTATAGTGTGACAATTTATTTAGGCCAAACCTATGAGAAAAATGAACACAAACATACATCAGTGAGATCAGAACTATCTTAAATGATCAAAAACATCTTAAGGAAAAAAAGTTTTATTGTGTACTGTAAGTTTGAGTTCTGCATACCTAGTGCCCAAAAGCTGATGCTAAGAAATGTCCCGAAGACAATAAGGTGAAAAGACAAATGAAAATGAATTAGAGACACTGCCTCATACTTCTATTGGGTCATGAGCTGTGGTTGAAAAAATGTAATATAAAGTTAGATAAAATGTAAATACTAAAGTAAAGTACAGATACCACAAAATTGTACTTAAATACAGTACTTGAGTGAATGTACTTAGTTACATTCCACCACTGGTCATGAGTGATCGTTTGGAGGGACTATTTTTGTATACATTAGTGGGGGGTTTTTCTCCAAAAAATCCTATTCATTGTGCTTTTAAAGACATAATCTGAAACTCAAAATTAGGAGCTTTGGTTTTGACTGTAGGAACAACAAGTGTCCTTCCTTTTAAAAAAAATTACATTTCCATCTCTAACTTTCACTCATGTGAGTCCACACAGAATCACTGCAGAGAATTCATAGAATGTGCATGTGATGACTCGTCACTTATGGAGACGTCTGGGTGATTGTGGCGACACAAGGATGATTCAGTGAAGATTTACTGAATAAAAACATACACAATCAATCACAGCCCCTGTTGTTCTAACCCCCTTAATGTGTTGTAAACATTACAAAAACAGAATTGTGTTTGTCTGTCGAGTCTGTAACATGTTCGTCCCAAGAGACTGACTCGAAACCTCAAGTACTGCCCTCAGCGAGGCCTGTCAGCTGTTCACAAAGGCTTTCCAGGAAGCGTGTGTGTGTGTGTGAGTGTGAGTGCGTGTGACCACTGCCTGAATGCCCAGATGAGGGATAGCTTCCTCCCCTGACCTCTCAGTCCTTACAAATCCTTTCACAATCAAACCAGCAGGAAGGGTGTTTAGTTAAAGTCCGGCCCCGGATCTGGTTTTCCTGATGTCAGAATTAGTCAGAAATACAATCATAAATTATGTTTGTAAGTGTAAATAAACTTTACTCATCCTGTTGTTTACTTAACTGAGTTTTTTTGTGGGTGTCTGGGTTTATTGCAATGGGTGGTCTGATTTGGTGTCAGGGGTGCAAAGCCAGCGAGTTTAAAGCCCTCTCCTCTCAGGACGTGGTGTCAAGGTCAGGTTGGCAGCTTTCTGGATGAGCCAGCACTTCTCCTTCCTTCCTTTTGTCCCTGATCATCAGATCCATGATCCTTCCAGCCTTGACTTCTCCCTGGATCTGTCCGTCTCCAGAGATACACGGGTGTGGCCCCTCATCTCTGACTGCACGCCTGTAAAACTACTCTCCAAACAGCAGAAAGTGATTCATCAGCTGCAGTCAGCGCCCTCATCAGTAGCTGCTCTGTTCTGCAGTTTTCTCTCACATTCCTATCCTATGTGTGTGCGTTGGTGCGATAAACACTCATACTTGTACAAAGGGTATTATCTTGGCTTTTTCTCAGCACTTGTCTCTGTACTCCATTACATTTCTGTTGCGACCCTCAGGATGGATTGTGTTGTCATTACTTGAGTCAGTTGTAAAATGTTTAAACATACAGTAGTGTTCAAAATAATAGCTGTGCATATCATGAATGCTGGGTCTTGTTGGTTTTCTGAGAATCTACTGCACCTACTGGTAACTTGTTTGCCATGAAGCAATAAAAAATATACTAAAAACATGGATTAATCTGGTTAGTCACATTGGACTGCTATTATTTTGAACACTACTGTAATTTTGTGTTGCCTATAGGTCATTTATAAATATTCTACCTATATATGTCAACCTTTGTTTTTCTTTATTCTCCTGTTGTGAATTATCAGTCAGCCCTTTAAAGGGATTTTCTCCATTTTTCGCAAAGGTCAGTCGAGTCATCATAAGGAGTACTACTCAGCATGTGCAACATTTGTTTGTCTTCTGTGGGTCTGAATGGTGCTTTGCTTTGAGAAAATAAAATAACAATGATGTCATCAGGGTTATCTTAAGGTCCTTTCGAACCATGTGAAACTGGTAAATTTCATGGTACATTTAGTAAAAAGTACAAAAATGTAGCGTTTCAACCCTAATAAATAAACTCTGACCCCTAATTTTCCCCTGTTGATGCTGACCTCTGAGGGAGGCCTCATCCCAATGTCCACAATCACAGACTCACTGATTTTGGGGAGCATTACTGTAAAGTCTGTAAGGTCTTGGGCTGTCCAACTGTCAAATCTTAAAGTGTTATATTACACACAGTTAATTTATCCACCATTTATTTTATTTTTGTTTTAGTTTCAAGCTTTTTTTTCAATGCTTTTCTGACAAAATGAGTAAACTGATTATAGGATGTTTTTCTCTTGTCATTTCTGTAAGGCAAAAGGGCAGTTGGTCTCTAAGTGCATTTGCCGTGAAGTAAATAAAACACTAAACTGAAACCCACACCACCTTTGTTTTACCATCCTCAAGTTAACATGATAAACTGCTACAACGTGTTGTCCCATCACTATTTGTACAATTTCAAGCCCTTGCAGCCTCTTGCACTTAAGCACTACAATATGGCCAATATGGAGGATGCTATGGTAGCTGTTTAGCTGTGTGTCACCAACCACTTTTATTAAACATATCCTGTTCAAGTATAAAATGCTCCACAAAAGAAGTGGTTTACAGACGGGTTGATGGTACAAATATGTCTTTTGTATAAGTATTTAAACTTGTAGTTCTGTAAATGGCCCAGTTAGTAGCTAGTAGTGCAATTGCCACCTAGCTTGGAGTAATGGAATATGTTTTAAGTATTAATACTAAAAAGTGTCAGTTTGCAGCATTTTCACTACAGTGTTATTTTTGTTTCAGTGATAATGGTGATTGAGTCAGTCACAGCAGCAGGCAGCTGGAGAAGATTGCAGTTGATCCTGCAGCCCAGCAGGTGTACTGTCAATTTTTATTTTACACCAACAGAGGGGGCAACAAACAAACTATTTATTATCATTAAGATAACAATTATGAAATGTAATGTTTAGAGAAATGTAAAGTTTAGGAAAATGAACACTTGATTATACATCAGCGTGATCAATGCAACCTAAATGACCAAAACCGGAAAAATGTATTTGTGTACTTTGACTTTGAGTTCTACACAACCAGTGCCCAAAAGCTGATGCCCAGAAATGTCCGAAAGACAGTTAAATGAAAAGAAAATGCAGGCAGAGGGCAGGTTCCCTGAGATAGAGACACTATCTCAGGGAACCTGAGATAGTGTCTGCCACACACTTCTAGTGGGTCTGCCACACACTTCTAGTGGGTCACAAGTGATGATACACCAACAGAGGGGGCCATATTAAACATAATATAGGTCAATATAGATCAACCCACACAACCACATCTCACTGGCATTATCTCATAGTTCAGAAAGGGAAGTTACTTTATGTTTCAATTGACAGAACGCAGGCAGTGATCTGTGTCAGCTGTAACTATATTTGGACATCTGTCAGTTTCATCGTAAAAGTATTTTGAAACCAATGTTACAGTGGAAAATTAAGTCATTAACAGTTGAGTCTATCTTTGACCGTTCTTCACACTTGAACAGGAACAAGATTTGCCTAGAAGGTGAATTATGTCATTTTAGATTTGGAAGGAAGTGACGCCCACAGTGTTTTAAAGTATTACCATATATAGTTTTATTTGGTTCATTATCATCCTTTGAATCTATACTTTGCTGATTTGCTCTGCTCAGGTTCAAAGAGACTTTCTAGAGGAAAGTTGAAAAGGTTAGGTGGTTTAGTAAGCACTTGGAGGTTAGAAGTCATAGGCTGTGTAAAGGCACAGAAGGTCAAAAACGAGCAACAGTAGATACATAAACACATGAAAGTCACATATTACACACTCTTCATACGGAAGTGATGATCTGTGTTAACAACTCCATTTACAGTATCTCATTAGATAATACAATTCAACACAAAGACAAAATATTAAATATCTTCAAATATATTTACAGTAGTGTTCAAAATAATAGCAGTCCAATGTGACTAACCAGATTAATCCAGGTTTTTAGTATATTTTTCATTGCTACATGGCAAACAAGGTACCAGTAGGTCCAGTAGATTCTCAGAAAACCAACAAGACCCAGCATTTGTGATATGCAGCTCGTAAGGCTGTGCAATTGGGCAATTAGTTGAAAGGGGTGTGTTCAAAAATATAGCAGTGTCTGCCGTTGACTTTACAAACTCAAAACTATTTTGTACAAACTTTTTGGTTTCTAGGATTTAGCAATTCTGTGAATCAGTAAACTAATATTTAGTTGTATGGCCACAGTTTTTTATAACTGCTTCACATCTGTGTGGCATGGACTCAACCAACTTGTGGCACCTTTCAGCTGTTATTCCACTCCAAGATTCTTTAACAAACAAAATAGTTTTGAGTTTGTAAAGTCAACGGCAGACACTGCTATATTTTTGAACACACCCCTTTCAACTAATTGCCCAATTGCACAGCCTTACGAGTGTGCATATCACGAATGCTGGGTCTTGTTGGTTTTCTGAGAATCTACTGGACCTACTGGTACCTTGTTTGCCATGTAGCAATGAAAAATATACTAAAAACCTGGATTAATCTGGTCACATTGGACTACTATTATTTTGAACACTACTGTATATCATAGACGAAACAGGTGTTGTACTGCCCTTATTACATCATGAAATTAAAATGTTAATATTTAAAAATGTCAAATTAGATAAATCCTCCTGAAATGTGCACTTTCAAGAGTGAGACACAGTGGCATGTCTATATTGTTTGTACCTATATTTCTCTATTGTGAATGGTGCAATTCATGTGAGTGTGAATTAAATTACCGAAACCCCTGTTTTTTCAGCACAAAAACACATTTTACATAGAAAACAAGTAATCCCCCTGTTGCATTTCAACAGGTGTGACGCATTTTAGCAGGTAAGACAATAATCTGAGAATATGAACTGATCCTTTGATTCAACTTAAACTTTTTTATAATGTAAGAGTTTATTAGAGTTGGTGTTACAGAATTTTAACTCATAGCTTTCAAAACAAATTCTCTATGGGGACATGTTTGTATCAGTGTCTATTGCCTTTTGCTTTGTACGTCTCCAGATGCCTCATCAGATCTTCAATACGCATGTCCTTCAAGCGAACCAGATGCTCTAACCTGCTCACTTTCATCTGCAGGATCTACAAACACACACACACACACACACACACACACACAGATGCAAAAGGATGTGGTTAAACAAGGTAAAGTTTGTTTTTCAAACTGTGAATTGCCTCACTGATTAAAATCTTCCTGACAAGGCGAAGGGGGATGTTGCACATTTCTGCCATTATTCTTTCTTAAAATGCAGATGTTGCCACAGGCAGAGAAGAAAAAACAGTTATATCCGCTGAGCCGTTACTGACTCACTGACCACTGCTGACACAGCTTATGACACACAAGTATCACACACACATCTGAATCTCTCTCTTTCTCACTGACACACACACACACACACACACCCAACATCTGCAACAATATTACAGGTATGACAAAGCTCTTTCCCTCCAGGGCATCAAAACGGAAGACTTTGTTTACAGATGTTCTTCTAACAGTCAGCCGAGTGTTTCCTGGATTTAGGTGTGTTTGTATAAGTGTGTGTGTGTGTGTGTGTGTGTGTGTGTGTGTGTGTGTGTGTGTGTGTGTACCTCCACAGTCTCTTGCAAATCCATGACAGCTTGCTCTTTTTCCTGCAGGAATAGTCGTAATGTAGGGCCCATGTCTGCATATACCTGTGCTGGGAGCTGTGGTTTTATTATTCTTGAAAAAAAGACACATTATTGATTAACTTATTTTATAACGTATTGTTATAGCGCTGCTTTTTAATAATTGAAGTATTTTGGTCATACCCATTTTTAATTCTGCTCTTTTCATCTTTTTTCATCTCTTGTTGTGTCAGCTGAGCCAAAAGTTTTGCTTCAGTCTGACGAATTTCTGAAGACAGCAAAACAAAACTGTAACATTTCTCCAGCCATAATTTGAACATGATGACTTAAAACTCTGCTGTGGATAGAGACTTAATTGGATTATTCCATCAAAAGGACAAAACTAAAGTAAAGGCGGGAGGATAGAAGGCAGACAGGCGATGACCGCAAGCAGAAAGAGGGAGAAACAGGGAAGTGAGATTAGAAGAAGTGGAAAGAGAAAAATGAGGAGGCCTTTAGGTCCTGCAGTGCTGAGCTCAAGCCAGCGATAAAGGCCATCTGGTGATGTTGGGAGCTGATATGAGGACCTGAGCTGTTTGTCTGATAGCGGATGGCGTGTAGATGGAAGAGGAAAGAGCAGAGGGAGTAGGCACTGGCCTGAGGTCAGTTTTACAGGGTTGTTTCAGGGACAGATGAGGTGTGGGAAACGGAAGAAAGACATGTCACCGATTCACTCCCTAAAGGTCGTGGCATTCTCTAATCAGTTCTGTCTGATGCTGTTAAATGCTGGTATGTTTGTGTCTCTGTGTGGTCGCTGCTATCTGTGGAAGAGATTAACATTAACTGAGAGCTGTTAGCAAACCAGGACGATATCAGGACAGACAAGAGAGGGCAGGAAGCAGAGCAAATCTTGGAAAATATATGATCTCTGAGGCAGAATCAGCCTTCCAAGCAGCCAGCAAAAAGTTGTCTCAGACATACATAAAAAACCCAACTCAGTTTGTCTTGAATATGCTGATTTTGTGTTTGTCAGCTGACCAGTAGATACAGCACCATTAAGAATAGTCTAAAATTACACCCACTTCCCACACTGTGCTAAAAAAGGCACATTTTGGACTGTGCAGCCTCAGCCATTGTTACTGACTGACTGTGTCAGCTAATACACAAAGGATACTAACATAAGGATTTATCATGCATAAGGTCAAAACCCAGTCATCACATTCTTGTTAATTCATCCGTTTCTGTTTCTGTATTTCAGTTGATTTCCCTATTTCGCAGAATTTAATTGCAGCATCTTTCTGTTGTAACAGAATTCTTGATAATAATTCAGGTATGAAAACAGAGGTCGGTCACAGAACATTTGAGTGGACAAAGTTTGAGTAAAGATATTTTCCGAAGATATATTAGTTATATTATTATTGTTTGTTTAAATGCAATAACAGAAAAAATACTCTACCTGTAGGGGTTATTTCTTGGTTTCTCGTGTCATAGTATTCCAAATCCTGAGTTCAAAAGAAAAAATGTGTTCAAAATGTTGTTATAGTTCTAGCTTCAATGAAAGAGAGAAGACTGCAGTAAAAGGGACTTATATTATGTATATTTCTAAGCACACACTCACACATAAACATACAGTACACACCAGTATATTCTCTGTTGTCTGCTCCAGTTTCTTGTCTATCTTGTCCCTGAGGGCGCTCAGTACTGGCTCTATCATTCCTGCAGTGCTCAGTACAATCCTCTTCACTGTCTCTTCAGGAACGTGGAAGTTCAGCTTGGAAAATACCTTCCTGTCCACAGGAACAAACCCACAGATGTTTCTAATAAAAATAATAAATAACTAATAAAAAAAATTACAATAGGAACTGAGCCAATGATGCATGTTGATGATTAACACCATAGGGGCCAATTTGTTTGCAGTGAAGACCCATAAATCTGTAGCTGGCTTTGTGCCATATCAGTGGTCTGGGATTGGAAGAGTGGGTGTGTGTTGGATTGGTTCTCACGACCAGATGCAGAGGCCCTTGGTAGTGCTTACTAAAACAGTTAACTGTTTGAGGCAATATTATTGGAAAGCACATAATGACAAAGTCATATTGTAGAAAAGTCTTTCCAGCTCAGTGGTAATCCCTCAATGCAGTCACCTTCTATCCCATATATTTAGCTGAAATAGTCTCCAGTCCATGAGTGCAACCACTTTAATTGAATTACGCATGCACTTTGAATAAACAAATAATTTAAATGAATGGTGCTTTGCCTGTTGAGTAGGTTCCAGTTGCTGAGCTTCTGCTGTGTAGAGTTTGCAGGAATATAGTTGTGCAGGTCAACAAGCTTTGGGAAGAAATATTTGACAACCTCTGCAGCCATCACTACAAACAGAGGGGCACAGTCAGTTCAAGTAAATAAACAGACATTTGAGCTGATAAACTACGTAAACAGCCAAACAAGATTATTGGAGCTTGAGACAGCAATTAGCTTACGCGAAACACATTTATACAGGGTCATATTACTCCTGCTGCTTATTTAGTTAATGTGGATTGCTAGCAAAGCTAAATTAGCAAAGTACCTCCGTCACTGAAGTCTCTGGTGATGTGTCTCTTGGGTCGGGACAGAGATATTTTGTCTATCCATGCGTACAAATCCTGTAGCTCTTCTTCGTTCAGTTCTCGGTCCATTATTCTTAAAGCAACATCAGTTTCTCGACAGTTTCTAAAGATCCAAACTGTTTTGCTGAGCTAGCGTGTTAGCTTCCCTCGACAGATTGTTTAAGGCGTTGCTATGCGACCGATAATTAACTAGGCAACACATATTATGATCTAGATGTGCAGCCATGAGAAAGACGGAGAAAAAATGGCTTAAACTCTGACTTTGGTGATTCAGTTTTATTGTAAGCTCCATTTTACAGACAAAAAGAACATCTCAATAAATAGAAACGATTCAAATACAATTTCAGTTCAAAGTTTGCAGGACAAATAGAGGCAC
This sequence comes from Centropristis striata, assembly GCF_030273125.1. NCBI lineage: Eukaryota > Metazoa > Chordata > Actinopteri > Perciformes > Serranidae > Centropristis > Centropristis striata. The sequence continues at coordinate 11,803,603 of NC_081536.1, forward strand.
AGTCCTCACTGTAAGGAAACACCACAATCATTGGCATTATGAGAGGAGGACTGTGTCTGCTGCATAGAATATGCAATGTAAAATGAAATCCCTTGAAGAATTACAATCAATAGGTATCACACAAAACAAAACAGCGGCATGAAATAATTCAGTCCCACAAAATCAAGCATACCTAGGTTAGTACAAAAAAGTTCAAGAAAAAGGCATAACTTCTGTGGTATGTCCTTAATTAAAACAATGTGTAAAGTGCCCACGTTGGTGCCACATTTCAAAATCCCTTAACAACATAATTTCATTTAAAAAAGTACCAATTTGAGGGAATAGTAACAGTTAGTAAAACAGTTACAGCATTGATAGTGCAATTGCCTCATAAAGTGTTCACATATCCAAGGATCAAGGCAGAGAGACATTTCCCTTAAAAAGAAAAAAAGAACATCATGATGGCTGCATAGCCATTTGTCATTTATTAAGCACAGACGTTGAGTCTGTCAATCACGGCTTCAGGTTGTCATCAACATACTGAAGGCTTACATAAGCAAGACACAGACGGCGGTAATCTTCTGGGAGACCATAATTGACAGAAAAGCTCTGTCGCATATTGTTGCAGATCCTTCAGTGGATCTGGTTTCCACTTTAAAACAGACATGTGTCTCCTGAAAGGATTTCGTGGTCCTTCTTAGGTGGGACAACAACAGTGTCCTCTGTCAGAGGATCTCAGTGTTTACACCATGCTGAATTATTCCCTCTGTCATCTGGGCCTGCTGGGGGGCATCAAGGCAGCTCTCCCTGCAAGCTAGAAAAACAAGTGCTGTTAAAAAACAAGCTAGTGATTAGCTTATCTTAGTTCAACTTAAAATGTCTTTCTCCAAACTCTGTGTGTTATTTGTCTCTCAGTTATCCAGTGGCCCGCAGAAGTTTATGTGCTTACTAACTCACTAACATTGAGCCACTGCTTGTTCATCACACTGCTATGTTGGCACAATGTCCAAAACCACAGACGTCTTCATAAACGTGAATGCCTTAAATAACATTAGGAATGTCTGAATAACAACTGCCAGGATTTGGAGGATTTAGGAGAGTCCGGTTGACTCTGCTGCTGTCTGAATACATACCAGCTGAGTGTGTGGCAGCGGAGACCGGACTGCGGAGGGCTTCGGCTTCACTGGAGGCATCGGAGGCTTTGGCTTCATGATCTTCAAAAGGCAGATGTTAACATTTAAAGCAAGTTCTAAAAAGTGTGACATAAAAATTGCAGGTAGAATGACTTGTAATGTCACTTACCGGTTTTGTTGCAAGTGGTGGCAGAGGCCTGGATGGAGGTAGTGGCTTATTCTGACAAAAAAGAAAAAGAGTTAATACACAACTTAACACTATTAGGGTCCTTAAAAAGAATATATTTTTGAATGCAATTTTACCTCAGTATAGACTGGCTTGCTTGAAACAGCCTGCATGAACGGCCTTACAACCTAAAAAAAAAAATTGCAGGTTGAAATACAGGAGACATCTAAATAATAAAAAAACTGCACATTACCACATGTACACAATGAAACATTTAAATAAATACAAAACAGTAGAACAGATTACCTGCTCAAACTTTGATGGTTGAGGCAAAGCTGACAACTTCTTAGGTGGCTATAAGGGGAAAAAAACAAAAACAGAGATGAGTGGAGGTGAAAGCTTGATTCGTCTTTTTTAAAAACCATAATCCTGACTTTTTTTTTGCAGCTTCAAAACAATAATGGTCTGTTTATTTAGAATAGCATCCCTGGAGCTAATTGGTCCTCGGTGTGTGGCCCGGGGATAATTTGCTATTTTCTGTAGCTTCAAATTTGACCCTAAACTAATCACCACGATGACATGATTTTATATACAAGCTACACTTGCCATAATTGAAAGTATCATGTCTAATGTAGACAAAAATCCAACACATACCGTGTAAGTGTTTGTGTTTCGCTACACCCTGGTGCATAAGCTGTTAGATCAAAACAGAAGCTTACTTCTGGAGCTGCTCTGCTGGGCCTCAGTGCTCCAGTTTGTGGTCTGGCAGCAGCAGAGTACAGAGGTTTACAGGCTCGAGTGGCTGAAGACTCCACGAACGTAGGATGGCTGATTTGTGTGGACCCGAGACGAGGGCTGCCCCGTGCACTGCTTGACCGAAACAAGGGGTTGGTTTGTCCTGAGGTAGACTGAAAGCATCTATAAGGAAATACACACAAGATAACATTCAAGATGAGAAAAATAAAAAGTGGCTTCATGTGGTGATCTAGCTGATTACCAGTTTCTGAACACAAATTACATGGCAATTTTCATGATTGGTAATCCAATTGATAAAATGGATTACAAAAAAATGTGTTCTGCAAATCTAATCTGACTATTTATGGGTGAGTTCAAAATAGAACATAGAAAATATTGCACCTTATACCAAAAGTCTTAGTTTAACAACATTGTTCTCTATAAAAAAAGAATTTTCAATGCAAATAAAAAGCATTTTGCATATTCAGCACTTAAGAGGAACACCACTTTCAATGTAAATAAAAAAGGAAAGTACATGTCTAGGAAACCCCATACGTCAGGTGAGCTTTTAATGAGTTGACAGCATTGGTTATAATCAAAAGTTTCATAATTTTAAAAATTGCCATATTTGAAAAAAGGTAATTGAGTAATCCTTGACAATGTAACTATAATCTAATTGATAGGCTAATTAAAGTTACTTATTTTTGTAATCTGACTATGTGATCCTAATTTAATGTGATCTGTGACGACCCAACACTGGTGAGGTAACACAGACAGAATGAAACAAATAACTTTTTTTGTTGTACCTTTTAGCAGGTCGTCTTTTTCTCATGCAGCACATCAAACTCCCAATAACCAGGGCCGACAGCAGGAGTATGCCAACCACCACTGACACAATAAACACCACTGGACCTGCTGCTGCACACACAAACAAACACACACATTCATTACATCAATATCTCCTTATTGCTCGAGGATGAACACGTGATAGAGTACGTCACTCGCCCCAGGAAACAAAACACACTGTAACATCATTACTGCATTTGAACCGACTGACTGGGGAATTCCATTAAGTTGATGTTCATCAGAACAGAGCACAATTGTCTGAGAGTTCATGAGAAATCTCTTAGTATTATCTTTGTATCTTTGTGAAAAACAGAGCAGGAGCGGAACAGACACAAACAGCCATGTGTGAGGCGTGGGCATTTCAATGTCAAGCATATAAAGATTTGTAGATTTGTACAATACCTTCAGGCAGCTCTGACTGCTCCACATCGCAGAAAGGTGGGGCCCAGCCTGGGTCGCAGTGACACTTACTCTCATGGTTACAGACCTGCCAGAGATCACACTCAGTCAGTCATGTTTTCATGTGATGCTATGAATGAATCGTTTAATGTGGAAGTCATGAGTGAATTATTTTTTGCAACATCTCTTTTTGCTGACTAGGGAGTCCTCTCCACTAACTTAATCACTGACTCGCCCCTCCTACCTGCTACTAGCTAGTTTTATCTGCAAAGAAGTGTTTCTTACACTATTGTGCAACTTTTATATGAACTGTATTTGTGCAAATGCATCAAGTTAACCTAGCCCTGTGAGAAAAGCAAACACTTTGGCACACAGTACTCGCTTTCCCAGCCCTGGGATGAAGGTCTGACTCGGGCAGCACGAGTCACTCACTCACCCATAATTTCCATGTTACTGTAAGTAAAAATAAATCACCATCCCATTGAAGTTAGTGAAGGGCTAAACCTGAAGTTAGCCTTGAGGTCACGGGCACTGGGGCAAGTATGAGATTTACCAAGCTATGGAAATTTTTGCCAAATCGTTTCCTATGAAAGGAGCTGACATTAGCTCTAAAAGTGGTTTCAATTCACCAGATGACGTTATACGCTACTTTATATATTGGTGAGGTCACCCACCGTGCATCAGCTAAGTGGTTGCATTTGCTCACTGCCTGTCTGCACACAGCAGAGAGCCTATGCTATTGGCAGAAGAGCGGTGGTCTGTGATTACTCAGACCATCAAGCATGATAATGAATTACAATAATATATTTTTGTCTTTTTCCCTGATAGTCTGAATAAGTCGCTCAATTTGTTGCTAAATCTAGCAAGAAAGTTGCCACGTGCTACATTGGTGACCTGAAAACCCAACTCTCTTTTGTGAATGACTCATACAAACTTGAGTCAGTAAAAAAGAATTGAATCTTCCATTGCTCTTAAGAGTTTTTGTAACTTTAGCAGATTTCTCACCCCGTGGTTGTTGCATTTGGCGGAGCAGTCATTCGTTCCGTACACTTTAATGTTTTTGATGTCCTGACACCGTTGATTGTAGCATACCTGAAAGACATTGACACAGTTCACTGGTCTGGATCGCACAGAGGTTTTGTTGATGCTAACTGCTAATAGCAACACTAGCAGTTTTCTTACCATGCTGTTGCCACATTTGGTACCAACAGGCACCATGCCAAGATCTGCAGGGTAGTTATCTTCAGGGTTCATGGTTGCCTCATTGCATATTTCTCCATTTGCGATTTTGTAGAAGGACTTCCTGGATGTCACTGGAAACTCCCACCCTCCGGAGCAGAAAAGCGTCCCACAGGATTGATCTCTGCAACCAAAAATCACAAAGCAATGACACTAAAGACTAATTAAATATAAATATAAACACTATTAAAGTGCTGTTTTGGCTTTTGACTACGTACCGGCTTGAACATCTCTGGCTAAACAGTGTTTTTCTGCAGTTTCCATGCTGGTAGAAACAAGCATCTGGAGCTACTTCAGCGTCTAAACAGAATGACAAACATGTCAGCTGAAGATATAAAAGTCTCAATGCACTGGGAATCAAAAAACATCTAAATGAAACAGCAATTCACTGTTTTTACCTGGTCCCCAAAGTCTCTTGCAGTGGTCCTGCCGTGAAGGACACTGTCCATTGTAGCAGTATCCTTTTCCGCGTTTGCAGGGCAGGCCATTCTGGGTGTAGGCGTCAGTCGGACAGGAGGCAGAAAAACCAGTGCAGTACTCTGCCAGGTCGCAGTCTCCTGTCTTTGGTCGGCAGATACTGCCTGTCGGTTTCAGCTGCAGAGCCGAGAGAAACACAGATGGTGATGTACCGACTACTGAAATAAGTACACTCACACATAACCGGCCAGACGGCGGAGCCAGACAGTGTCTAGCTATATGGTAACACAATTAGTATCAGTGTGGCTTCACTGATCTACAGTAGAGAGGACATAGTGGCTTACTTGGCAGTTGTGGCAGCACTCTCCATCTGCACACTGGGCTCCTGCATTAAGTCTGCAGGTAGTGGCATTGCAGCAGGGATTCTTGCACTCCTATGAGACAAACAGAGGGGTGCAGACAGTGGTGGAATGAGTATTCAATCCTTTTCCAAAAGCACTAATACCATGCTGAAAATCCTCTGCCTCAAGTAAAAGTTCCACAGTCAAACCTTGCTCAAATGAAACTATATAATTAATATCAGCCAAATGCACTTAAAGCATTAAATACACCTCTTGAGTAAATGTACTTCCACCACTGGGTGCAGAGCATTACGATCCAGTCTCCTTTGTGTGTATTGTTATTTTATAGTGTTAATGCACCCTGTGTGAGCACGGCTTGCACAAACCTCAGCAGTGCCACAGTCACACTCCTCTCCAGGCTCCAGGAAGGCATTCCCACACACTGGCCCTCCATAGACACGATCAGTAGAGGGAGTATCCAGCAGACAGGCAGGGTTCACCTCCTCCAAGAATCTCCTGAGCTGCTGCTGACTGCAGCTGCTGAACAGCTCTGGATATACAAGGCTAGAAGAAGAGACAAGAACAAGAAATTAAGGAGATAAATATTAACTTTACTTCAGGTTTAAAAACACATTTAGGGGAGTTAATGTGCAAATGAGAATATGGGTTTACCCGACACTCTCAGCCATGATGCAGCCTTTTTTCGATGTTGAGGAGCCGCAGACACAGTTTTCAGAATCATGGGACAAGCCCAGGTTGTGACCCATTTCATGTGCAATCGTAGAGGCCACTCCTATTGAGTTAGTGTTATGGTCCTGCATGTGCAGAACAAAAAAGTGGAAAAAACTGAAATTAGCATCGTAAAACTCCCATTAATTTCCTTTTAATTTCTATATTTTCACACAGACATGCTTACCTCATTGACAGCTCCAGAGTTAGATGTGCACATTGCGTTGGTGTTGGCTAGGCCGACAGTGGAACCATCGAAATCCACACCTCTGTGTAAGGAAGAGAACATTTGTTTAGACGCCAGCTCTAACAGCTCACACACCATGTTTGTCTTTTTGGCATGGAGTTAAAAACAGCTTACGTGATGAACTGTGCATTGTCGTGTTTGGTCTTCGGCAGCAGGCTCCGCTGGCGCCACTCAAGGAATCGACCGAGTGTGACCTCTGGGTTTGTGCTGACATCTATCTGATCTCTATATGTCCAGATATCCAGACCGACCAGCATCACGCGAACACCCACAGGGCGATACAGCTGGAAGGGACAACATGTTAGCACAAACCTGGGAAGCGGACATTAACCTGAAACTAAAAATGAATGAAGTTCAAATGAGTATTTTTGAATGTGAAGAACTCAGACACGTAATGCTACAAATCACCGAAGGCCTCATCTATACTTCTGTCACAGGAAATCTCTGTTGAGTCTAGTGCTGATGCAGATGATGCATCAATGTTGGCCCTTTTCTTTCAGAGTATGCAGATTGTGTGATATGTGTGAAACATATCAGCTTAGGTGTGAATATTCACAGTTAAAGTTAGATTTTCACAGTGATAGAACTTGTCCTTCCTTTTGTTGGTCACATTCCAGTCAGTACAGAACAGATAGTATCAGGACACATTTCTGTATTTAATCCTCAGTGAAAATAAAGCCGGATGAATTGCTCGACACGTGGCTATGCTGCATTGTGAGAAAAATGTTGAAAGTCCTATCTGCTGCCAATGAAAATACACTAAATCACTCGATTACTGGTAGATTAATTACTTTATTAGTGCGGAAAGGGAATTGTATTAAATTACACAAAATTAGCTTTTACTCTCACTTGAAGTTAAGAATGCCCCTATTTTACAGTCCAGTGGGATCAGTGTTTTTTTTTTTTTTGGCTGAGCAAACACATAACTTGTTAAATCATAGAAACAAATAAACATACCTTGTCCACGTGGTTTGCTATTTCAAGAGTTCTGGCCTCTATTGTCTTCTTACTGCCAAACTTCTTGTACTAAAAAGGAATGAATGTTTGAGTTAGTAAAACAGCCAACATCTCAGATATAAAAGATAATCTAGTTTCACACCTCTGTGTGGTCGACCACCACAACCAGCTCAACCGTCTTGGGTTTTCCTGTACGGTCTTTCGTCTGGGCTCTGCTTCTCTGAATAACACAAAAGGTGGAAGATATATAGAAGTTGTTCAGCTCAACTTAGACATGGGCCCAAGCCAATGTACTCTTTGTGTAGAAGCTCTCAAAACACTGTTACAAAGTGCTTATTAAAATGACTAAATATGATAAAATGTGAGATACAAACTGTAAAATTAAAAAATAACACAAATTGGAAAATAAAACTTTTTGGTTTAAAGATGTTTTCAAAGCAGGGGCAGCTGCCATTGTAAAATAAATACTATGATCATCTTGAAGAATTCATTTGATGCAAATGTATAGATAACATTATTCAAAATGTCAATGCAAACATTTGTTTAATTCAAGGTAATAGTCATGTCCAGTAATAATTTCCAACTATATTAAGAGATATTATGTCTCTCTACCTTGCTTTCTTGTCTTTTTACCATGTTCCCTTTTATTAATCTGAATCAACAAAAACTTTGTAATTTTGAAATTATTATTATTATTTCACATCTTAAACATATTTAAAGCTATAAAGAACTATAGTTATTAGTATGATTTTACACTGTATCCCTTTTTTGCATAAAATTGTCAAATGTAAGAAGGCTGCACTCAGTATTGGATATCAGCTGTAGGCTTCCAGCCCTGGTGTATTTCTGTATCAGTCCACGCTGTGTGTCTTTACCAGGCTGCCGAGCTGGAACAGTCCAGACGGACGAGCTCCGTGATCATAGAAAGTGGTTGTGTTTCCATGGGAACAAGAGCTCCTCTTCCTCCTCAGGTGTTTGTAGTTGTAAACAGCGTGAAGACCCTCGTCACTGTGAGCTTCAGAGCTCTTGTCCTGCTGTCCCGCCTCAGCGCCGGCCAGAGGTTCGATAAGGTACACATGGTCCTGGAGACGCACAAAACCCCTGCAGAGCAAAAGAGACACGTCAGAGTGGACACAGGAAATCTTTTCCTTCAGCATATCTAATTATCAAACAGATCTCAGTTTAATAGATTACAAGACTTGTGTTTGTTTATTATGCTTCAAAGATTCCGCACAAACAGACATGTCTGACAGAAGGCAGCTTCGCATGGCCTTTGTTGATTGGGTTACAGGTTTTCAGATGCAGAGCTACATGCAGCCTTAATGGTCGTCGTGATGGAGGAAATGGATGCTGAGGGACTGATCCTCTCTTTGGATTGGACACATCGGTCATGAGTCACAGGGGGAGACTTTCAGTCTCAAAGCTTGATTAAATTTGGCACTTTGAGAAACAATAACTTTTTGTAATTAGAGATACAAGAACATACAACATTACTCACTTAATTCCTGAGCACAGTCCCACACTAGCAGAGGAGTCCTTCACTCCCACAACGTGCCCATGGTAGTAGCAGTGAACCTAAACACACATTCATTATTTGTCACAGACTCAATGAGATTCAAAGTCACACTTTAGTTTTTGGCTTAGTGGCTTAATTTGAGGAAGATAATATTGCACTTTGCTGTATGTGTCATGGTCAGATGAATCTTAACCTTATATGTCAATTCCTGTTCCACATTAGACTCGAGAACTGAGTCATAATCAGGAACTTTGTAGTTGAGAAACTTCAACATGATCGTCATCTGATTTTGAAAAAATTACCCACAGGTATTGCATAAAATGGTGGTGCACAGCCTTTAAAAAACGGGAAAGGTAACTTTAAATATCTGGGAAATACTGTCACCATAAGTGCATGAACATCTTCCTTTTACAACCCCTGTTTCTTACAGTTCAGAGCTGTGACTTTGATTTAAGACTGACAAAAGCACCACACCTGTGTTCTACAAAACTGCAAGAAAAAAGTACAACACAGGAAAAACACAAAACCACTGAAACTGGGGGGGCACATGACACACAGGACATCCTGTACTTAATTAATTCCCGTTGGCACAGTAAGATTAATCTTGGTAGTAGTACACTAGTCTGATTTCAGACTCCTGAATCGCCCACATCTCTGTTTGTACGATTCAAACAGTATGAATGATATGAAACAAAAGGTCAATTCAGTTTAATTATCAGGCCAAGTATACTATACTCTGTGTTTGTACATTTCAGTTAAGCATCGATTTGAGGCTTACAGTCTAAATTTTTACAACACAGGCATTTGTTTCTGATAAATAGAACACAATACAATCGATCTGATCATGAATACAGTGATTATATTATGAAATAGTACTGAAAGAAAGCTACATACCCTTAGATCTGGTGTAGTTGTGACTTGGCTGCCCTGATCAGAATAATGTGTCACAAAGAAGTTTTTCCCAACAAGATCTCTGAAAAGAATAGAGTTGTTGTTGTTTTTTACGTCAATAATATTGACACATCAAGAAAGTCTGAACAGTATGTGTGGACCATGCACAGTCAGAAAAAATACACTAAAAACATTTTTCTCACTTGTTCTTTTCCAGATGCAGTGTGTGGTTTTGCCCTGCAATCGTCAAGGAGTACTGGAGAACATCAGGGTATGTCTATACACAGCAGGATAGACTTTAATGCAATATTCAAGATAGGTTTTGTTAATATAAACTGATAAAGTGGTAAAACAGACGCATACCTTATGTGTAGGAGCATTATCAATGAGAGATGAATCCTTTAACCTCTGAGGTATCACTGTTTGGTACTTCATCACATGAGGTAGAGTCCTCACACTGCCCGCTATTATTCCTGCAAGTACCAGAGACATTTTATGAGACAAGAAACAAAGAAACAAAGAAAATAAGAAATTTAAAGAAACAGTCTTACCCCATGAGGAAAAGAAAATCCATATAAAATATCCAGAATATGGCATGTTGCTCTACCGGACGGACTCTGTCATTGTGTGCTTGGCAGTCTGAGTGAAATAGGCTCTTCTGCTCTCCGCCCCTCTCTGCTGTGTAATATCCTGAAAATTACCATTTGAGGTTGACAAACCACATGAGTCACAACACGAGCCTGTAAAAAAAGTTAAACGTTGTTCTTTACAAAGTGAATATGCACTGTGTTTGTGTGCTGACTAAGCAGAAATTAAGCTACAGACGTGCTTTAAAAGGATTATAAACGCTGTGATAAATCTCGCTCAGAAAATGTGAAAAGTTAATTTCGCAGTAAAAAAAGACAGTCGGTTCTGCCCTCCGTCGTATTTCGGTTGTTATGGGATAATAGGCCTATTTAAAACTTTTTTTATTTTAGATTTTCTCCCTCAGAAATAGATTTTTCCTTTATAGGCCAGACAGACTTTTTTTTTAATGACAAATGTAAACTAGACAACCACTGAAGTAGCTTCAGCTATATGTCGACATGTTTTCTGGACATATTAATCTTATTTAATTATGGGTACCTACTTAGTTATTAAAAAAAAAAAAGAAAAGAAGAAAAGAAGAATGAAAATATAACCAGCAAAACCCATTTGTGGTTTTTGTTGCCACCTACTGGTAATAGTGCATAATAATTCTCATTATCAAAAAAGTCCTGCAGGACAGTTTATTGTTCCTACAGCACTCCATTTTAATTAAAACATTTTCCTGGGTGACTTTATTGCCAGCAGTTAATGACTGAGTTCTAAATGTGTTTGCTGTTCTACTACTACTACTACTACTAATATTACTACTCTACCACTACTACTACTAAGGTGTATTACTATCGTTACCACTAAAATCGCCTAATTTTAGGTTACTGTAAATCCTGACATTAAAAGGTTTGTTGCACAGAGGAACAGGACATCCCACCAATAACTTGTGAATGCAATTTCTGAAAAAAAAAATGTGGTGGATTTTCACTGTGTAATATTAACAAAATATATCTTGCAATCTGCCATTGCATTATTTCAATACTTTAGCAGAAGTCAGGCATTACTACAGTAAAAGGCATCATCCATCCATTAGATAATGGAAAGTGCAACAACAAAAGATTACATGTCTGCTGTGTATACTGAGCTGCACTGTGGACATCTGAATCCGTGTGCAACAGGAGGGACATTATTCCAGTCCTGTTTAACTCATCTCACTGCAGCAGTGAGTGATAGTAAATACTTAGTAACCCGTGGGTCAGAAAGTCAGTTTTATCCAGCCCAAAATCACAAATCATAGATTTGCCTCAAAGGGCTTTACAGACAGTACATGGCACTTTTTACAAGTTTTTTGTGTTTCCTGCAAAACTTGAAAAAAATAGTTAGGCGATTATTTTAACAGGTTGACGATGTTGAGTCTTGCCAGTTGGTGGCGACAACGCACTATTTAGTTTTTCACAACCGCTAAAAAAACTACAAATGAATCAGATGACGTCCTCATTCTGCGACAACTACTACAACCCAAACAGAAAATTCCTCGCGGCAGTTTGAGCTCTTTTACTAAAGATGCTGCAGCCAGACTTCGTCCGCCTTCTGACAGGCGGACAAGTGTTGGTAAAAAGCTGCGATGAAGAGTGTGTGGCAGTGAGAAACTCACAGGAGGAGCCGAGGCGGAGTGAGGATGAGGAGGGAAACCCGTTCAACTTCACACCTCAACTCATCCACCTGCACAAGGACCACCAGCTCTTTGAGGTACCATAGAAATAACAAATTCAATCGGCTATGACTTCTTAGCTAACAAGCTAACCTACAATTACTGACATGCTGGATGTAAATGTTGTTTACAGGATGGGGATATCCACAGACACATGTACCTGCAAGACCTGTACATCTCAGATGCTGACGACAAGGCAACACTCAGGTATGGAAACAAGTTTATATAAACTGTTGGTCAAAGTACGCTTTTCTAGCAACGTTAGCTTGTTGCTAATAACAAAGAACAACCAAACTTTAGCTAGCTAGCTAGCTAACTACACTATAGCCTTTATAGCTATAAGCTATACACATGCATACATTGTGTACTACAAAAACACCCAACCAACAACACTTAGCATTCGTGATATGCACGCTCGTAAGGCTGTGCAATTGGGCAATTTAGTTGAAAGGGGTGTGTTAAAAGAATAGCAGTGTCTGCCATTGACTTTACAAACTGAAAACTATTTTGTACAAACTTTTTTGTTTCTAGGATTTAGCGGTCCTGTGAATCACTAAACTAATATTTAGTTGTATGGCCACAGTTTTTTATAACTGCTTCACATCTGTGTGGCATGGAGTCAACCAACTTGTGGCACCTTTCAGCTGTTATTCCACTCCAAGATTCTTTAACAACATTCCACAATTAATTTACATTTCTTGGTTTTGCTTCAGAAGCAGCATTTTTGATGTCACCCCACAAGTTCTCAATTGGATTAAGGTCCAGGGATTGGGCTGGCCACTCCATAACATCAATGTTGTTGGTTTGGAACCAAGATTTTGCTCGTTTACTAGTGTGTTTGGGGTCATTGTCTTGTTGAAACACCCATTTCAAGGGCATGTCTTCTTCAGCATAAGGCAACTGACCTCTTCAAGTATTTTGACATATGCAAACTGATTCATGATCCCTGGTATGCGATAAATAGGCCCAACACCATAGTAGGAGAAACATGCCCATATCATGATGCTGCACCACCATGCTTCACTGTCTTCACTGTGTACTGTGGCTTGAATTCAGAGTTTGGGGCTCGTCTCACAAACTGTCTGCGGCCCTTGGACCCAAAAAAACAATTTTACTCTCATCAGTCCACAAAATGTTCCTCCTTTTCTCTCTACTGTATAAACTTTTGGTCAAAGTAAGCTTTTCTAGTAACTTTAGCTTATGTGTCGCTAATGACAAAGAACAACCAAACTTTAACTAGCTAGCTACCTACCTACACTATAGCCTTTTTCATTCCAGGGTTGTCCTTTACCAATTAAATACATTTAAAAATGTAAAGCTATACACACGCATACATTGTGTACTACAAAAGCACCTAAAACAAATGCGGTGAAGACACAAATACAACAAAACAACGTACACTTAGCTTTAGCTAATTATGTGATTTTTTTTTTATTTCTTCTGTGAAATAATTTCAGAAAAAGTAACACAGACTCCTAGCAAATTTGGATTGTACATCGAAATTATGTGAAATCACCTCAGCCAAGCTAATGAGGTCGTTAGTTGAATGAATAATACTTCACATGTGAATCATCTTTTTTTATGAAGACGAATACTGAGGGAAAGTTTTTCTAGAAAATAAATTGTATGAATTTACACCCTTCAAAACACATTTCTATTGTCTGTAATATATTTTGATTTATTGGGAAAACTGTTTGGCTTTCTCTGTGTTTTCTATGTTACATTGTTAAGTGTAGTGTGGATATTCTCAGTCTAAAGAACCAGTTACCTATAGAAAAAGGGCAAAAAAAAAAAACAACTAAAAATACAACCAAGCAAGAAATTGGCCTCAGGAATGATGATCTTTTAGCTAACAGTTGTGGATTCTTTCATCCCTATAGAGCAGCTTGTTTTAATGTCAGTTTGGGTCAGTCACCTTGCTCTCTTTCTTGTCTTTTCTCAGTGTGTCCGAATTTGCCTGTCACATTTCTGGCTGCAGTACAGTCTTCAGCACTTTGGAGGAGTATGAGCATCACTATAACTCCATTCACAGACACGTGTGCTGCTCCTGTCGTCGCTCTCTGCCTAGTGCCCGACTCCTAGACATTCACATTCAGGAGTGGCACGATTCTCTCTTCACTATCCTCGCCCAGAGACAAGATATGGTAAACCACTCCTTTCCCATGACTCCTTTAATGCAAATAACTGTAAATATTATGAACTAATCAAAATTAATACTGAGTCCTAAAAGTTTTTCCCGATGCCTCCTTCACGTTTTTCAGTACCAGTGTTTGGTGGAGGGCTGTGGACAGAAGTTCAGCACCAGTAAACACAGGAAGGACCATCTAATAAGAATTCACAAGTATCCTCCAGACTTCAGATTCGACAAACCCAAAAAGGACAGAGGGTAAGACTGCATAATTTGTCCATTAGATGGCAGCAAAACCTTATTAGAAATGTGGCTCAGTGTAAAGTTTCAGTCAGTAGTGTCCACATTTGTCATAGTAAACAGGGTTTATACCTCTGAACTGAAATTCTTGTAGAGTTTAAGCAGTGTTTCTATTTTCCCCCAGCTATGTCATATTCTCCTATTTATATTACTTAATAAGACAAGTTATAGACTGAGATTTTCTTTGCTACTTAATTAAGAACAATGTGTAACATTTGCTATAAAAGCTCAGCTACAGTGCATATTTCTTTAAAAACATATATTTTTGTGTCATATTTTTCGACTCAACAAACAGTAAAACAGCTTAAATAAGTGTCATTATAATATAATTGTATGTGTTATAACATAATTTGTTTGTTACTAGACCCCGACATACAAAGAGACAGCAGCAGAAAGACACAGCCATGGAGGTCGCAGACGATGTGTGTGAGTCTGAGGGTGTGTGTGAGGTTGTGTGTGATGTGCTGTCCGACCAACCCGAGCCGGGAGAATCCATGGAGACGCATGTGTCAGAAGAAGCAGCTGCTCGCACTGAGGAGACCTCGGATATTTCTGCTGCAACTCACAGCACGGGGAATCCAACCAGCGAGTCACTAAAACCACGATATTCCTACAGGTTAGTCTTTACACAAGTCTACTGGAAAGCACTGGATATTCTTAGAAAGTTATATCCCTGTACTAAGAGCTAGCCATTTAAATATGTTTCAAGGTTAACTCTTGGAATTTTTAGATTCCAGTCTTTGTAGGGTAAAACTTGTGTAATTATGTAGTGTGAGTTAAGCAAACTGTAGGAAGGGTTCTTTCTATCATTTAGGTGAAATATTGTTGTATCAATGAAATGTGACTCAATATCCTCATAATATTTGGTTTAGTTTTTCGAATTTAAACGATAAATCTGAGATATGGTTGTGTCCTCGTCTCTCAGGGTCCCCACAAATGTGTGCTTTGGTCACGGCTCCGTCCGAGGCTTCAGAGGGCGACAAGGAAGGAGGAAATGAAACTCCAGGAGTCGGTTTTCTGTTGTTTTTTTTCCAAGATAAATAACTTTATACGCTTGTCCTGTAACAAAATATGTTTACTGTCATATGTGTCCTGATGTAAAATAAAAATGATTTTTATTAAAATAAATATGTGTGTAGATATTCATTAAGGTGATCAGCGGTGCAGATAGAGGCAATGTTTAAATCATATTGATGTGAAATTGACATTGAAGAGAAAAATAAGACAAATGCCAGAATTTACATAATAGACTTTAATAATTGTACAAAACATCTTTCCTTTTCCCCCATCGGATATAAAATACACTGTACATTTATGACTGATGTGAGTCCATCAGTCATGTTTAGCATTTTAATTGTTTGCAAAAATAGCTGATGACTTTTATTTACATTTAGTGATGAAACTGGACTTTTCAGAGCTCTTTGAACACCTGTGCAAAAAGGTTCTCCTTTGAGGTAATGTAATAGAAAAAAAAACATTTAAAAGGACAAAAATAAGTGGATTTGTTTTGTAGCAGATTTCATATTTTTTTAAACTGGAAATGAATAAGAAGTTAGAAACAATTTGTGCGGTTTAGTAACTTCACCTTGAGAGATGTCATGGTTCAAAGTTAACATGAATAAGTCACTGCAGTATATGACAGCTCAATGACAAAATGCTAAAGCTAAACATGTTTCTGAAGATAAAACTTGTACACACTATTTAACTGACGTTTGATTTCAGTACAACAGTGATGAAAAGGCACTAATGAGCACTCCATAGTCTGTCCCATGATGGTTCTTGTTATTGATTATGAACTATTACAGGTGACCCACATTTTATACAGCCTATAGATCTATTTTTGGACTAACTGCTTTGTTGTTTTTTTTAATTTCCTCTGCATAGCCTTAGATACAACCCCAATCACACTACTTTGGTAACTTTTTCTACCCTCAGCTTATAAAAAAGTCGACCTGCTTTATTATGAAGTTTGAGACTATTGGGGACCTAACTGAACTTGAATGATTAAGTGTTGATGCATTTCGGTCTTTTCTATAACACCAAGTTTAAAACTTTTAAGTTGAGAAATATTCAAAGGCCTCTGGAATGAAAATCAAACATTCATGTGGAGTCATCACGAGTTATTGCTTTAAACCCAAAGCTACAGGCCTTTAAATAGTCATGTCTTACGACATAAAATCGCTCTCACTAAAATATTTACAAAATACCTCTATTTAAGATGAAAAGGTCACAATGTAGGCAATTTTAAGATGTCATCCAGAAAAATATCTCGGCGAAAGTCCGTCATTAAAAAAACATTTTTTTTTACTGAATACACTGCAAAAATGACCGTCATTACAAATACTTTACTGTAGAGTAAATTACAATTATTTTTCATATAAAACTCATGAAAAATACCAATCGAGTAAAAATATTCCACTTGTTTCGGTTATCCGTGAGTGAAGCCAGTATTTAAAAAGGTTGTTCTACCAGCATATTTGTGTGGGGGGAAAAAATACTTTTTATTATAACATAAAATATTTTAGCTTATATATGTTTAAGATTTCAGACCGGTTGATTCATTCGATGGACATTTTTGCAGTGTTGATTATTTGCTGTAGATGTTTTATTATTGTTTTAAAGGCAGTTTTCCAAACGATGCAGTTCAAAGTTAG
The DNA here is from genome assembly GCF_030273125.1 of Centropristis striata. Taxonomy (NCBI): domain Eukaryota; kingdom Metazoa; phylum Chordata; class Actinopteri; order Perciformes; family Serranidae; genus Centropristis; species Centropristis striata. The sequence continues at coordinate 11,820,567 of NC_081536.1, forward strand.
TGAGGGTTAAGACAAGTAGTACATCCCATATGGTCCACTAAATAGTCCTGGGACGGGGAAGCCAGGCCGCGGTCCGTTCATGGCCCCATAAAGGGACGGTGCCCCCATGGGTGCGCTCAGGGGGAAGGGGAAGGCGAAGGCCGGCAGCAGCGGCTTCGCGGCCAGCTTGAACTTCTCCAGCTCGGCCTCCTGCAGTCTCTTGGCCTTGGCCCTGCGGTTCTGAAACCAGATCTTGACCTGGGTCTCTGTGAGGCTGAGGGAGCTGGAGAACTCCGCTCTCTCCGCGATGGAGAGGTACTGTTTCTGACGGAACTTCCTCTCCAGAGAAAGCAGCTGAGAGGTTGTAAACGGAGTTCTGGGTTTCCTGTTGTTCTTGTGTTTCCGTAGGTTGCACGCGCTCGGACTGGGAAGCCCTGGAAATATAATCAGAGTCATATTATTAGAATAGAAAACGTGATGAATATTAATTAGCTATATATATTAGTGACTTTATCTGTTTTCATTATGCATGGATTAAAGTGAAGCAAATCAGGGAAATATATTCAAAAATATTTAGACGGCAGGAGCCATTTAGGGCAATGCAATCAAAACTTAAAGTTTAAAAATTAATCTCTATCATCTCTAGATTTCTGACAGGATGAAAAGGGACAGTGGCTCTTTACATAAAGTTTCAACATCAGTGTACTGCTGCAGAAGACAGACTATTAATTATTTTGTACTTTCACTGTAATATTTAGTGCTAGGTTCTACCATTAGTGCATAACTGAAAAGTTGAAAAACAGCTCTTTCTGAGAATTAAAAACGGCAAATTCCTGCACTCACTTGGAGGGGATGCGTATGGAGCCTGAAACCAGTTGCCCGTCTCCTTGTCACTGAGGTCCACCGCCTCTGGTTTGGACCGATAAAGTCCCCGCGGTGACGCACACTCTGTCTCCTCCGCCCGGATGCAGCCTGAACCAGGCTCGGGGGAGTGGAGGCTTGTGTCCGGCGTCCTGGGTGATATGAGCGATTCCACACTGAAAGGCAGATCTAAACTTTTGCTTTTACACCTTCTGACAGATGACAGGTCCAGCTCGTCAGTTCCCATGCCTCCAGCGGCTCGGTCCTCTGGTGGTGAGGTCTCCCCCGGAGCAGCCGAGGGCGGTGATCCCTGCGCAGGATTCATTACGCACGACTGAGGTGCCATACAACCACTTTTCCTGCCGCTCTCTCCGTTGCTGTTTTTCTTTTCGTGTATTCACTCGAAAAAATCAGTTACGGCCCAGGGTCCTCCAACGATGCGCAGCAGTGTGCTAAACTTCACTTTTTACGCACGAACTTGCCTCTCCTCCAGTGAAGTGCCATGAGTTCCTCTCTCATCTTTCCGCCTGCCTATCAGTCTGTCGATGTTCCCACGTGACTCGGCGAAAATAGTTTCTGATAGGTCAGGCTTTTAATGACAGCGTTGTGGTTCATTTCATGCGCCTGTAGTGCCTTGACAGATGTAAACCTCCGATCAGGAGTCCCCAAAAGTAAAATATCCGCCCTCATGCTCTCTTGTCCCCCTCTCTCCTCGCACATTTTTGTTGTTGGCTCTCTCCAGCTGTGGGCTCCTCCACCAGCACTACCTTCTGCCTTAACATTACAAGACTGCATGGATATATTTCATTTTGAGTAAACAAACTTCTTGGATAGGTCTGAATATTTATTGTTTGATCTTAATAATATACATTTATTATTATATATATTTTTTTATTATTCTTTTTATTATTATTATTATTATTATTATTATTTAGATTTTAAAAATTGCCATCATTTTAATCCTATTTTGTCTTATTCCAATTATGTAAAATTTAACTGAAAACATTTTTTATGACCATAAACATAATGGACGATGCGTCTCCATTTTCTCCCCCTGTGCAAAAGTGAATATAAAATATCCCGATTTGGCCACCATCATCTTGTGCTGGTGACATCATTTGCAGCCAGTGTCTGGTAGTAGTGAGCTGACCCAATCAGGGCACGATGCAACCTATCAATCATGATATTACACCCGTTTTAGAGCATCAAATAACTAATTGCAACCCAACTTCATCAGACAAATGAACAGTTGAACAAACATCACATCAGCATAATAGGAGCTCCCTAAAATGACAAAAACCACCATTGGCAAAAATGTATTTAATGGGTACTTTGAGTTTTTAGTTTGGCTTATATACCATATTAGAGGCAGCCACCAGGGGGCGATCAAGATGTTTAAGCTTCACTTTTAGGGAGCGGTCAGAGTTGGTGGAGACCAAAAACAGAGCTAAAAAGAGTGTGGATAATATATTCGCATTCACCAGGCAGTTATAAACATTTCTCCAAATTAATCCTAATATTGCTTTTTGCAAACACATTCACTATATTAACTTTGTAAGATGATGATATGTTGATAAATGTTGTGTTTATAGCGTCTTACACTGCCCCAAGTGGCCAAAAAAAAAAATCAGTGAAGAAAGGTTTATTGAAAGACAGAACCAAAATTTAAATTTACTAAAGTTTACTGATATACATTTTATTGTTAGGTTGCAAAAAACTGTAGTACTGTTAGTTGTTCTTGGACCTCGTCTGAGAAGTTGTGCTTGACAGTAGGTTACAGTAGTTTATTACCAAGTTTCATTAAAGCAGTAAAGCAATCCAGGCTGGAATTCACAGTGCTTTTTATACTCTTAAGAGTTATTATCACTATAAATGTCTATCTTGTGGCCTGTAATCAAATTATCTACGGCTGTGTATTGCCCATATCTCAAGCTATTGTGTTCATTGTCAGTAATCCCTTTGAGAGACAGTAAAACCACAACTAATGTTGAAGAGGCTCATTGAAGAGGCCCATCCAAATTGGCCTTGTTTTGCAGCTCTTCAAATTAAGTCAAATCATTTTTGGTGAAACCCAATATGTGAGAGGTTTTCTCTTTTATGGGAACTGTTGTTGGGCCTCCAGCAGCACACTGAATGTCTGTCTGTGGGACAATTGGTTAGATGGAGTTAACTGTTTCTCTCCCTGAGGTACATTTCTGCTTTGATCCTGCTGCGCCTGGCGCCTGTCTGCTCTCTCTCCCCCTCTCCCTCTCTGTGTGACAGTGATGGATCGCTGGGTAACCATACAAGCTTTCAATGACTGTAATTTAGTGCCCAACAACATTACATTCTCCTCTACTTACTGTGAATATTACCACTCTCGCTCTCCTCCTGTTTGAAAAGGGATGTAGGGCTGTCTGTAATGTTTTGTTTCCCTTCCATTGTTTTATAATAAATGAGTAAATTATATTTCCTACTTCTCGCTGAGTTGCACGCACATGCCAGAAGAGTCAGTAATGAGAGTTTTGGTTTGAGGAATTAAAATCTATATATAGTGCAGTCGCTACACTGCAGTTTTTTTCTATCCATTACTTCAACCATTACTTTTCTTTACATATCCACGTTTTGTGTTTTGTGGCTGAAAGGTCACCAACAACATTTGAGCATGTTGGATATCTTGACCAAATTTCATGGCAATCCATGTAATAGGTGACAAGGCATTTCACTTAAACCCCAAAAGGCAACCTGTTGTTGGTGACTGTAGAGGAAAAAAATCAGTGCATCATTTAGAGGTGAAGAAAGGAGGAAGACTGATTGACACACACACACCCACACACACACACACACACACAAACTGAACACACACCTCTCTGCTGCCTTTCCCGAGGTGGAGAAGTGTTTAAGGAGGTAATTGCGGTTTCCAAAAGAGTTTTCCTTTCGAGCCAAACATGTTGAAGCAGGCTTTATATATTCCTTTTTTTTTTTTTTATCTTTCTCTTTCATGCGAGCTGGCATGGCTTACAGCTATCCTAAGCAAACTTTGGGGAGGGGGGCCGGAGTCATGTGGGATAAACATTTATGAAACACACAGCGGGGAACCCTGTGGTGAAAGTGTATCGTCTTTAAAAGAGACGGGAGGCCTGCCTGGTGAAGCATAACAGAACATTATCCTGTGTCTGAGTGGACCTGCCAACATTTGTATGTCAAAATGTCAATGGATGTGAGATCACAAACTTTTCTTTCCGTGCTGACATTTACAATAAACCACACTGTGTATAGATTTGAAGTGATTTCCATCCATGCACAAGTATCATATTTATGATTCGGTCCATTTCATACAGAGATGCTAAGTCTGCTTGTGTCTCACATCTCGAAACACTAGTAAAAAGTCAAGTCTCAAATCTAAATGTAAATATCATTAGTGTACAGTCACAACTTGAGTCTCAATCATACCTTGACCACTTTAATGTCAGAAATAAAACATAGCTTGACATTTAAATGGTATATCATATTTTGAAAAGAATCAAGGGTACTCAGTCCTTGTCCTCATTTTATACACAATCCAAGTGAAATCAATCAATCAAAATATTTGTCACACCTTAACATTAAGGTTAAAATTCCAGTAAATTTCTGCATGAAAAATCATAATAAATAGAACAGTAATACATCGATGTGCATGATTGCACATGTATGACTGAGATTTCTGTTAGATTTGAATTCGGGTCACCCCAGAACTTCAACAAGTTTGCGTATCATTAAACCATCATTAAGTATCCTGCCATCATATGATGATTGCATCATAAAAGAGAAAGAAGGAGCCACAGTGAGGACTTTTTTATTGAGCGAAGCTAAAGCTAATTCTACCTTAACTGTTGCTATGAGACGTACAAATAAACAAATAAATGTTTTAAGCATAAATTGTGGCTTCTACGCAGCACCATGCTCGCAGCCATCACACTGTAAATTAGCATGATTAATATGCGTGTCGCATTAATTACTGAAATAATAAAGTCAAGCATACAAGCTCTCTTGGCTCCAGCTCGTTTCACTCAGGCCCAGTCATGCCAGTCATGCCAAAGAGGATGTGGAGGGCCTGAGGTCCTAGCACTGATGTTCCTCCTTATCTGATCTGCGACTGAAGGGAACTGCAACAACACGTCAGCACTGATTATTTAATCTTTCCATCAGCTCATTGTGTCATGTGAGCTGCCACTCTTGCTGCTCCCACTCAGGGTCAGGTCTTACCTGCCAACAGTGGAAAAAGGTCAGTGATGTGACCTGTTCACCGTTAAAACATGCTTACATTTTCTCCATCTTCTAGCCCGCCTTAGGAAAAATCTCAGAATGTCGCAGTCAAACATGACAATAGGCTTACTGAAAGTGACCACAGGCCTCTTAAGGCATAAGTTTGCTTTAACAGAAGTGTTTGTGTGTGTTTCCCTCAAGTGTTATTTTTTAATTCTTCACATAAATACTGTCACTCTGCTTGTGTATAAGTGCAGGAGTATCCATCATGAAAGACTGTCAGAAAGTATGCATCATTATCCTGATTAGATCATTGCATCCCACCCCTCTCTGTGACGGCACGCTTTCCAGCCTGCCTCAGAGTGTGGCACACTATACCTTAAAGGCACAATGAGTAGGATTTTCCTAAAAAAAAAAAAAAATCCTATGTTTAGACAAAAATAATCCCGCTTAGGTGAGCGCTCCTGGTGTCATTTAGCCAGGGAGGAGGGGCCAACGTTAAATTTTGTGTTTACAACGGATGAATCCTACTCATTGTGCCTTCAGATGTGGTTGGACAACACATTTTATGGAATGGATTCCCCTGCTGTTACTCATTACAGCCAATATGGGCATCAGCAGGGTGCTGTTTTTATGGCAGGATCAAACTACACAATATTAGCACAAGATTTCCCTTAGCATTGGGCACAAGCATTTCTCACTTCATTCTGTGTTGTGCATCATAACAAGAACAAGTTTGATGTGTTCTCGAAATGGAAACGACCACCTCTGTAGATAAAGCTGTTTGTAATTGTTCTGAACTGCCACGGCCGTAGGAGGTGCATAAATCCTGTCTTTATAAAGAGAAGTAAGACACAATAGTCGTTCTCACATATCATCAGTATCTCCACGAAGGAATTGCATTTGTTTGTACTTTAGAGTGACAAAGTCTGAGCATTCTGACAACTGAATCTGTAAATACATGTGTCATTGACTTTTTACACCAGGACAAGCTGAGGTTGTCTGCTTGATTCATTGTGAGGATGATATCTCAGTAAATTCCATCTTTTGGAGGACAAACTGGGGACTGGCAGATGATGCTTGAAACCTTTGTAATTACGTGATGGGTTGTTGATTGGTTAAGTGCTTTTCATTTATTCTCTATATGTTAGCATGACTCGGCTGCCAGGGGAAAGCGTTGACAGGCAAGCAGCGAGCAGGTTATTATGCCTCTGTGTGTTTTGTATGTAGGATATTGGGTTTGGTGACAGGAAGGCGCGTTCCACATGGCGTCTGACAGGGACGAGCCGAGTTGGTTGGCTGACGAGGACTCGGCAGTGAGTCTTGCACGCGGTGCCAGGTGCTAACAGGTGAACACAGAGATATTGTTGCGGTATTGTCGCGGTTTGGTTACGGAGGGGGACAAAGGGAACCGGACACCCTCTCTGGACCTGGAGCGAGCCAGGGGTTAGGGTGAGCTCAGTGACGGCGCTGACAGCAGGGGGGGGAACTCAGATGGTAGCCTGCACTCTGCGATGATAATGAGGGAGATGAGGATGTTGGAGAATGACCCACTAACAGAGGCAGGGGATGTCGAATTATCATAGGCTCTTTATTGTCTGCACATGATAGCAGATGTAGGCGTCGTTAGTATGAGGGCGATGACAGCAGAGGAGCAGGTGTATCACAGGACTAATGGAAGCAAGAGAAACCTGACACACACACACACACACTTGGAGGTACAGCTCTAACCCATGCATCGTCTTAAAATATAGAGAAGCTAAACTACTAACTACTGAACAAGTCTCTGAGTAGAGCAGCATTCCAGTGGTTCACAGTGGGACACAGAGGGCTGGTGTGGCCTTGCAAGCATTTGTAGCTATTTTGTGGTCAAATGAACGACTGGAGAATGATACCACAACATATAGTGATACTGTATCGTCTTCACTGTCATTCTCTTTCTTATGTGTTTCAGTTAATGTCAAATGTCTCTGCCACAGCATCATTTTCACACTTTGCCACTCAATGAGTTGTAGAATGAGGTCAGACCACAGCAAACTGGGAGACAGTACTGAGCACAGTGCTTTGACGTAGGCCCACTGGATACTGACAATGCCGCACTGATTTGTGTCAAGCTGTGTGGGACAGCTGTTGCCGATTGACTTTTTGCAAATTAGGTTAAACATTTCCCAACAATATTACAATTGACTTCTCCGAAACCACTCAAGTGATGGCAGCTGCACTGCAACATGCTGTGACAATTTAAACTGTGACAAATCACACAGCAGCACCTGTTAAAGATGACTGTTCCACTGAGACACTCAATTGAAAGAAAAAAATCTAATTGTTTCCTAATTCTACTAATCATTCTACTAATGTTAAATAGTTTGATTTAAGAGAAAATATACTAATAATTGGAAGCATAACTATATATCCTCAGTATATTGGATTATTACAATGTGACACTGTATATCTTGTAGCTGCAAACTGGACACTACAATGTTAACCAAGTTAGACCAGTAATTAATCTGGAAAAGTACAAATTTGAATTTGCATGTTAAATATTAACAATCAGTAAACTCTATACTCTCCACTATCAGCTTAGGTTAGCATAGACTGGAAATGGGGAGAAAACAGAGAGCCTAACTAGCTCACTAGCACGTTTTGAGGTGCTAGTAGTTTGATTTTGTAGCCCAAGAAAACAAATAAATGTATTTCCAAAAATGTCAGAACAATCTTTAAATGGATGGCAGCTAAAAGCACCGTCTTTTGATCTTTGGTACTTTTTTTGTAAATTTAAATGTATCTAAATCTAAGAGATATTAGGTACAAGATGGCTTGTGTTTTTATCTTCCAGAACAAAACAGTGCACCAAAAACAACATTTTATTTTTCATATTTAGTACATAATACTTTTATTGTAGATGGCTATTCAGTATAAATGACTTGCTGTTGAGAGAGTGATTGTTTGGATCAAACTAAAGCAGTGTCTTGTTCATATTTCAGTGGCATATTTACTTCAAAGCTTGTGACTCACTATGACTTCAAAAGATGTTCTGGGCATGTCGATGAGGTCAATAAATTATAGTTAATAATTATTCTCGTGGCTCTGATAATGTTGACCACAGAAGAGCCGAAACTGGAACGAATTAGGGTCACATGACTTGCTCAGGGGCATTTTTGTGTGAGCTGTAGATGGCGGGAATAGCCCTTTGCATTCGCTGGCACATTTCTCAGGTCGTCACACAATTACCTCTTTAGCTTTAGAAAAATGCAGAATCTATAAAAATATTGTTTTATTAGAAGAATATATTTAGGGTTTCTGTGAGAATGTGAGTGTGCGCCTGTGATCTCAGCACAGTGACAACCTGAACAAATATGCCGAGTTGATTCTTCTGCGATTACAATAGATTCCACGTCGTCTCATGAAGCTGTGAAAGAGATGGGAGGGCACAGCAGAGGCCCCTGAATAAACAACCATTAAATTCTCCCTGCGCCTGTATGAGGGGCTGCTTTAAACAAACCAAAACCAAAACCACAAAGAAACAGAATTAATTGTAGGGAAAATTGTTTGAATTAGGAAGCCCATTTTACCTTTAATGCTTAATCTTTTTTATATTGGATGCTCGAAAAAAGGGGCAGATTAGTGGACAGCCGGATAAAGCGAAGAAGATGGGTGGAGGGAGAGAAAAGGGGGATGAAGGAGAAGATGAAAGCTTTGTTGTGCTGATGCTTAATGAGCTGGAAAACACAATTGAACTTCTCTGACTGTGGAAATTGCTGTGAGGGCATCGTAAATTAGCGCCAGTGTGGGAGCTAGCCTGCTGACAGAAAAGGGGCTTTGTGTGCGAAAGGCTTCTTCACAGGCCTGCAGCCACTGAGATCTTCACAGTGGTATCATGGCTTGATCTGTCACACGACAAGGACTTTGGTTTGATTACTCTTAAACAGGGTGGAAGAGCTGTTTGCCACTATTTTTGTGCATTTGCTGATGTGATTCTCCACTCTTCCACCTGTTGATCAACCAAAAAACTACCTTATTTACCTCCATCCTCCAAACTGAAGACTCTATAGCTCTATAGTTTGCAGCTCATTCGTTGTCCCGTACCTGTTGATTCTTATTCCATAAACAGGGACGCCAGACGAATAACAGACAGACGAAGTTACGACATAAGGAGAGAGTGAAGAGGAGATGGGTCTCACTCTTTTCTGATATTTAGTGAACTCCAAAGGGCGACTCTTCATTCTGGCTTTGCAGGCTTGGCACATGCCTTCTGTTACTAAGTGGCTTCATATTGAAAGGCTCTGCGGCCGCTATTCTCTCTCCCACTGGGTGCCAGCCTCTCTGCCCTGGCAGCTGCTGGGCTTTAGAATAGACCCATAGTTTCCCCTCTGCAGGTGAGCTGCACAGCCAAAACAGGGCCCCTCAATGGCCCTTTCAGAGCCTCAATAGGAAACTGACTTGGGGAGAGAGGAACGGGCACACAATGGCCGCCTTCTCTAGACACAGAGAAGATGGAGATGAGCTATTGGGGTGCTGCCTTAGTGCTGCTTATAGCCATGTCGAGGAGAGGTGATGAGAGAAGAGAGGAGAGGATGAGTTCCCCCTGTTAAGTTTTTGAAGGCGTGGCTCTTTCTCCAATGTAGAGCAGGGATGTCCTGTCATCCTGCAACTCTCATGTAATTGCCGTGCCTTTGAAACCTGATGAAACAAAATGTTTTTTCCATGTCCTGGGGTGACGGGGTGACACTCAGCTCCTATCCACACCTCCCCTCTTTCCAGCCCCTCCTTCCTCCCATCCCAGACCGCTGGAACTCCCTTTCGCCCCGGCAAAACTCTTCCCATGCAGGCAGGAAAGAATGCACCTCCCTCTGCTCCCTCTCACCTCCTTTTCATACTTTGCTTTTTAACTTTTATTAGCAACAGCTTTCACTGACATATGAAGAGCTGGCAACGGAGAGATGGAGAGAGGGTTTAAAAAGTGTGGGGATAGAGAGAGCTGAAGGAAAGGGAAAGAGGGTTATCCTTCTCTTTGTTGGTAATTGCAGCATGTCCACATCCTGTCAAAACACAGAAATACAATTTGGCAACCTGGATCCCCAAATCTCTGCCTTCAGATTATGACTGGGAGCTATTCACTATTATTGTTTTCTATCTCACAAATCATACTGTGAGTTCATTCTTTGCATTTAAGATCTTAGCAAGTACATTTACTCTGTGATTTGGTCACATTCCACTCCTCAAACATTTTGGGAAAAATCTAAATGTTACCTGTTGTCCATCGACCACTTCTTACTTCAAAGCTTTTCCCTGACCTCACTGATGTCTGCTGTATACCCGGTTTGATAACAAGTTTGCTTGCGGCGAAACAAAAGTTAAAAGCCAGCAATTCAAGACTGCACCACTCTGCTGTGCTTTTCTTCTTTGAACTGTATGTTATGTCTGTTTATGCCTACACAAGTTTGCCCTAAACATTTGATCATGCTGTTCAGAAAGTAGACATTATTAAGATTACAAAAATAGCTTTAAGGATGCACCATCCTGCTGGATACTGGCCTAAAAAATTTTTTGTGACAAAAATATTATATTGTGACAAAATCCCAGATTAAGTTGGAGTGCTGATGTAACATAAACATAGAGTATTTTGTTGTTAGGTCAAAATGGATGATGTCAAAATAAATTATTTACGATTCACTTTTTATTTGTATATTTGAGCACTAGGAACATGTGCATGATAGTTCTGTTGTTTGCTGACTTATAAAATGCAGCTACCTTATAGCATTAGCTCGCCAACCTGCCTTGCGAAAGAAAAAACTACAAACATGGCCCTACTGCTCTTTTCCTGCGGAGCTGGAACAAATTGCATAGAGAATTACATCAATATATTCCATTTACTGTTTAAACTTTCACTCAAAGTATAACTTTTAACAAACAGAATGGGGCGAATTTATTGATGTCTGTTGCACGTTCATACATCGTGTTTATTATTCTGTTCCTGTAGAGTTCTGCACGATTGATTAAATTTACATTCAAATGTTGGTTCACACTGGAGAAAAATATTTTCTCATTCCAGGCAGACAGTAAACATATAAGCACACATTGAATCATAAGTCTCTTTTTTTATTTCATAACATTGTGTTTTAAATAGAACAGATTATGTGTTTGTTTGAATTCTTTCAAAAAGCTTTTTTGTAAAAGCCCTTTCTTTGTTGTGAATCTCAACACCTCAATGTGTATTTCTTCTGAAACAATGATTTTGTTCTGCTAAAACACTAAAACCCCTGTGACTTAATAGTATGAGCATGAGGTTAAATCTTTACCATGTGTTTGTGAAAGATAGTGATTGGTCCAAAATACAGAACTATATCTGCAGCATATTCTTTTGTTATTGTTTACATTTCACATGAGATTTTAAACACAGTCAGCTCTGAGAGTTTTTGAAGGGTTTAGCTGTCTAATATAATTAAGTTGGGTAAGAAGATGCTATCAGTCCCTGTCTCAGTTTTCCTCTCTTTTCTTTCTCTCTGCCTCCTTCCTTCTCCTCCTCTAATCAGTTCCACTCTGTTATTGCTGGCCCTGGGCTGTTTACCTCTTTGCTAAACTGCTTTCACAACCATGACACCAAAGCCTCCTCAAATGTCTATTAGACCCTTTTAACCCAAAGTCACTGTGTGGCTGACCTTGCCATCATTATGGAATCAATGCTCACTGATCTGACATTTCTCACACCTTCTTAAACTTTGTCCTTCTGAAGTTAGTCGACCAGTTTTTAAAGGTTAAGTGGTGAAACAAAGCTCTCGTGGCAGCCAAAGAACTGAGCAGACTGACGGAGACAGACCGCGGCCGCAGCCCTGCAGGACATTAAACGCTATGAAATCTGGGACAGACAGTTCGACATTAGTTCTGAGGACAGACATGCTCATGAATGTACCACGCTTCATGTACTATTTGCTCTGAGGTTTTGAGAAGAAAGAAGCATTTCCTGCAGTCAGGCCAGCTGGGAGTGATTTAGTGACATTAGTAAAATCCCATTCTGGCAAGCGTCTTTCCTCAGGGAGAAGTTCATAGGGCTATGTAAACCAATAATGTAAAAGTAACCCTCTTTAGTGAGACTCATCTTGTGTTGGCTTGTTTGGAGAGGACACAGTGGACATCATAACTGTGTTAGTTTAATTTGCAAAGACTGCTGTGACTTTTGAGTTTAACCTCTCTGTTTCTTTGTCAACATGTGTGGATAGTTTCTGAAAAGTTATGGTGCCTTGCCTTCTACTCCAAGCAGCTTCTACTGAGCACAGAGGTGTACTATGTTTGTATTTTAGAGCAGATTTCATAGTTGTAACTTATATGAACTGCCAAAAAGGCTCCCGCTGTGTGCCTGAAGGCCAACAGAGCATGTCTGCAACTATTAACTCTGGTCTGTGCACCTTTCAACGCCTCGTTTGAGTACTTGATCTCTGACTTTCTCAGTTCATCACGTATCATTACTAATGCTGAAGAGACCAAGGGAGAGCGGATTAAATATAACTCCCAGAACTTAGATCTCGACCACTTTAAATCAAAGCCCAAGATTCAAACAGGCAAATTAAGAACAAGTGCAAATACTGCAAACCAGGCAATCGCTTGAATAACACACAACAGAGGCAGCAAATTGCAGGAACAGTTATACTTAGAATAATATATGTGAAAGACAACAAAAGAGCAAGAACAATAAAACATGTAAAATATAATAATAGAGCAAAGGAAGAGTGACAGTTAAAAGCAGTGCTGTGTAAAAAAAAAAATTCAATTGTCAGACTGAGATGCTGATTTTCGTATTTGTGTTATTTTTAAACGGCTGCAGAGGATCTAAGAGACTTTGAAGGATTATAAAAAGACAAAGAATTACGTAGACCATTCCCAAACCATTAAGCAATTAAAGCTCTCTTTGTTGTTCTTCTTCATGTTATGCTTTATTGTCACAATGCACTTTAGAAAAGCGTGTAAATTGGTAACTAAACATGTAATTAAAGAGTGATGAGTCACTAATTATGTCACCAAAAATTAAGCTCACTTGGACATTTCAAACCATAAAACAGTTTCAACAATTGTGTGCTTTTCATTAAGAAGGGCCTAAATAATATGAGGAGCTAAATAAACAAAATTTTGCATTATAATTAAATTGTACTTCCACAATCTTTTTCTCATAATCAGATATATCTAAATTGAACAGAAGAATCACTGCAGCCCATCTGCTTTTCCTTCTTCTACTGCTAGATTTTTATCTCTGCACTGTTTGACTGTAGAGTCAGTCTTGATTTTATCCACACAATGTCCAACAGCAATAATCATATCACTTGAGACACATAACAATGTGAGATATGTGCTTATTCAGAGAATCTGAGGAGAGATTTAAATCTTACTGTTATTTTACTTTAGACTGACAGAAAACCAATAAGCAATGCATTCAAAGGTCTTATTTTTAGTGCTGTCCTTTAACGCAAATTAAATACAGCAGCGAGTTATCATATATCACTGATGGTGAGCCCTTTCCCTTTCATGCTGCGTCTGTCTTTACTCCCCTGTTGTCTGCGTTCTGCAGGTATGTAATTATGGTTTGAAAAGGTTGGAGCCAGACTTTCCATAGGGCACAGCGTGGGAACAAAGCCGGGTCTGGGAGGTGAGGTCAGGGAGCACAGCGGCTGCACTGCAGCTACAGATAGACATCTCGGGACAGTCATCTTCTTCAAATAAAAGTCTGCTGGTGGAGTCGAATCAGAGGTCTGACTCACATCCTCTGACCGTGCCGAAGGTAGTTTACGTGGCGTTGAATGATGCGTAATGAGCAACTTTGCAATCTGGGATGAATGAAGGTTGTTATGGTAGCACATTGCTGCACAGTACAGTCGATGAGATGCATTACATGTAACAGGATTCCCCAAATCCGATTACAATTTGTCATTTTGTCTCACTGCAGTTACTGAACATAACAGCACACATAAAAAAGATACAAAGGGGCAAATAAATATGATAAGTATTTGTTAAATATTCTTAATTTTTTTAAATTGTTGCATTGAAATAGAAACATTTTTAACCCCTAATGTTCCTAATATTTGCCTCACATTTACTTTAAAGCAGCATCAAAGAATACTTAAATGGAGTTCAAGAACTTCAAATATTTTCATTTTCAAAATGCCTTTTTTATTACATTTAATGTCTTTATTGTTGTATTCCCTGCAATTCAGATAACAATATATATTCACTCCCTGTCCTCATCCTGACATCAGAACAGCCTCATAATAAACAGTTTTTAGTTTTTTAGTTTTTGAATTGTCCTTACATTATGTGTGTTACTTATCATGGCCCGTCTCGCCAATAACTCCAATACCCAATAAGATCAGTAGGTTAGGAAAACTTTGGGACATGATGATTTCTATGATGACATTCCAGATTCTCAGTCATCAATGTACTTCGATTTTGGGGGTTAAGTTATGTTCCTCTATGTTGGAAAACAATATTGCTTTAATGCTAAGTCTGCATATGCGAACAGCCCTGGTAGCAGTCCTCCAATTAGTTGTGGGTAAATGACGAAGACACAAGATGAATTAATCATTTAACCCAGTCAGCTTGGTTTGACATTCTTTGTCTCCAGGGAGTCTGTCATTATCATTTGACTGAGTAACAAAGAGACCATTGGTATTTGAAGTATGAAAATGCACAAAATGTAGCCACAAATCACTGAGTACAAATAACTTTCATAATTTGTGCATATACTCATAGTCTGAGCTCTTTATTTCCCATCATAAATGGAAACGAGTTCTGTAAACAGATCGTATCCGTACCGAAAAGCAGAGAAGAGAGTAAAAAGTTTCATCTGCAGACATAACTGCTGAGAGCGGGCACATGTTTCTTTAATAAGGATGAAAGTGCGGTGCTCTTGTAACCGGATCTCTCTGTAGCAGGCAGCTTTCCATCAAGGAACAGCAGGATCCTCTCTTTAACCCAGGAGCATCAGGACAGATGGGACCATGACACGCAAAGTCAAACACACACAGACACAAATTCAGAGCGTGACCAACACAAAGAGGATTTCTGTGATCTTCTGCATACAATGTGCTGTGAATACCAAGGCGCTGTAAAGAACATCTGTAACACCTGTACTCGCTGTAAACACCTGCACTCGCCGGTGCTCCTCTCTGTCGTCATGACAGGGTTTCACAGGATGTGCTCCCCGCCGAGTGCACCAAGGTGACGGCTCTGTGATGAATTCAGTGGTGCTGGGGGTCAGAGGTTAAAGGTTAGGGGTACTCCAGCTGGCAGCCAGCGCCGCAGTGGACTCCAGTGAGGAGGCATTCAGTGGCTGGAGCAGGGGGGAGAGAGGAGGAGGAAGTTGTTTCTTTTTATGTCTTGTTTGATGTACTCCACCCTCAAGGCCTGCTCTTCTGCCGCTGGCATAAACCATCACTATTCTCAGATGTTAGAAAAAGTAGAAAAAACGTGTGTAGCATTGAAGAGATGTCTGTATATCTTGCTTTTTTCTCCTAACAATAGATGACATGACTATGTGATAGTTCCCCACAGCTCTACACAGCTTTATACCAAGCTCATTGTTTTAGTTTTCAGACCCCAAACTTTACTATTTTGGCCACTCTCGCCACTCTCAAATAGAGCTAATATTGGCAAATATTGGGCTATCAAAGGCCTGTCAGTACCGGTGTATATGCTGTCTGATATGCGACATTATGAAAACTTTCTTACACAAAATATAATGCGGAAAATGTTGCTTGCCGTGATTAAGAAATGGTGTTAGCTATTCATTTTTTAAATTTTTAAACAGTCAGCAGTTCACTGAAACAGAACAGTAATAATGTTTAATTAGCTATTTAATTTATTCCTATTTATTCTTTATTTTCTCAGTTATTATAAATAGAATTGTCTGACAGTGTAACATGCTGTTTGTATAATGTATAATAATGTTAAATATTATTTAATAGAGCTTAATGGTTGAGAAAGTAGCTCTCTGGGTACCCTTACAGAGTGCTGAAAAATCAGTGCACAGTCTACATAAAAAAGGTCTGTTTTCATTCCAGCTCAAAAATATTGGTTAGCGATTAATTTCCCCGTCTATAATCAGTATAGACATCATTCTCAAAAACGTCAAGCTCTACTCTCAATCACACTGGTTCCACTCAAAACTGGAGGAAGCGGTGGTTCAATCACAAGATGGCACCAAAGGTCAAAAACCCTGAAGGGAACCAGCTGAAGAACCTGCGTGAATTTGCTGGGAAACCAAAGTCCACCATATTTACTCAGGTTCTTCAGCTGGTTCCCTTCAGGGTTTTGAACTTTGGTGCTATCTTGTGATTGCAGGGTGTTGCACAGTGCACAAGGGAACAGCAGCATACAGCTGCTATCCAAGTAAAAAGCTCTAAAAACCTTCTGTAAGCCGCCTCCACAGCACCAAATATAAAAACAGAGAAAATAGGCAAACATTTAGCAGAGAGAGCCAGATTTCTTCCAGGAGTTGGTGGAGACCAAAAACAGTGAATATTACATTACTTACATTCAGCAGGTGGCCGGAAATACAACTTCAGTTTAATGCTAATATTGGTATGTCTAAATAGGCAACTCTTAAGGTTCAGTGTCCCAGATTTAGCGACATCTGAGGTTGAAGCAAATGAATATTCCTCCGTTCATCCAGCATATAGAGAACGTGCGGTGGTCAGGTGATGTAAAAGTGTGAGACACACGCTCTAGAGTGTCAGTGTTAAAACAGAAGTTAGTTAGTCATAGTTTCAGTTGATTAAAAACTAATGAAAACATAGTTAAGAATTTTATTCCATTTCTGCTAATATAACACCCTAAATCCTGCACAGTGGACCTTCAGAAGATGATGATAGTCTGTGTTGTGTTAACAGTTTACTTCTGTTTCCACCAAAGTTGCAAAAAAATCAGTTATTGCAGGTTTAAAGTTTTGGGAAATAAAACTTAACAGCACAACAACAACAACTATCCAGTGAAACTAGTGTTGCAAGTCTCTGCAGTTCCTCTGTTTATTCTGTAGAGGGCAGAGCTCTTAATTAATGAGCCACATGTGCCAAGTGTTGGCACGATTTGTGTTTCATTTCAGAGAGTTTTCCAAAACATTAGTTCTCCTTGAGTGGAAAATGTGTTTAATGAGAAGCGTCCAAAACACAGTAAATAGCCATTAAACTTACTTTAACAACTCCCACATGTTTACTGGGTTTATGAGGGGTGTGATTGAGGCAGGATGAGGGTGTACGGTATGTTTGTGTGTGTGTGTGTGTGTGTGTGTGCGTGTGTGTGTGAGAGAGAGAGAGAGAGAGAGGGACCACCTGAGCTTTCCCTCTCGTTATTGTGTCTATAATATAATATTTCCATGGTTGATACAGACTGTCAAAGCAGTGTAATGGCTCAGTGTCAGCTCAAGCAGCTAGCGACGCTAATGGCCATCTTTCACACAGATACTCAGATCAACTTTTCAGATTAGCTGCCCTGGACACAAAGGTCAACCATATTTCTCTGCGTCTCCTCTCAGACAGACAAAGAGCTTCCCAGTCTTCTGTCATCCGTTACATAACAGACAGAGGGGGAAGTTCCTCTTTCTGTCTGTCTCCTGTGTAGCTGTGCAGCTCCTGGTCCACCTTCCCTCGTCTGTCCCGACTGTCATCGAAGCCATTGTTGCTGAAAAACTGTCTCAGACATTACCTGTGGAGCCAGATATTCAGGTGGCTCTGGGCCCCAGACTGACTGGCTCATCACTCCCCTCTTTTTAACCCCCTAAAATCCCACCTGTTCAATGAGGAGACATTTCATTTAGCACTGAAACATGTTGAAGGCTGCTTCAAATCTGCATTCAACTGCCGAGCAGATGGCTCTCTAATTCCTTCTGCGGCCGCTTCATAAGTCTGACAGCTCACTAGACCATCGTCACAACATTTCATGTTCGCCTCCACTCTTCCATGGAGGTCCTTCCCCCAGCCCTGTAATTGGTGTGGTTAAACTCCACCGTGAGATGTCTAATGTGTGTTTAATGGGTGTTGGTGAAGCATCAATTAAGTTAATTGTAGATCATTGAGTTAATTTTAGTTATTTAGAAAACCCCAGCTTTCCTAAATGTTGTGAGTGTGGGGGGATATGACGGAAGACTGTGAGTAAAGACAGAGGGTTGGTTAGCCTCAAATACAGCCCTGCGCTCCGGGACGACCTTTATGGGATTTACTGATAGTAATGACGATGATGATGAGGTTGTGGTGCTGATGATTGTTTTAGTGTGGAGGGGTGACTCTTCTGTTTTCACATGAGGCGTACAATATGTTAATTATCACGCTTCAAACAGCGGTGTGTTGAGGTTTAGTGTGGAGTCTGATGTCTCCAACTGATTGTTTTCTGTTTGTTTCTTTACTAGTGGAAAACTCTTGATAAGGACTTTAAGTCAAGTAGAAACACGACGGCTGCATTCCTTAGCAGTAATAAGCTGTTATTGGTTTTGAGACAGAGCCAGGACATCAGATCCTGCAATTAAAGTTACAATTTGGAGAAAGTGCTGTCAACAGTGGCAGTGACATATTAATCTTCAATATCTGAAGACATTCTGCATGTGTGTAAGAAAGTGGCACTGTGCACATGTGCGTTGATGCTCATACACACACTCACGCACCTCATGCAGCAACTGTGTGTGCAGAAACATTAACAAAATGAAGCCATTCATTTTGAAATGGGAATTTAGTCAAATATTCATTTTAGTGGTTTCCCCCATAAATTGCTGCAAGCTGCAACATTTGGAGCATGTTTACAGGCATAAATCATGACTTAATGCTGCATTTAAATAGTTACAGACAGGCAATTTATTCTTGGCTCACTCTGTGCATTTTGTGCAATAACATCGTGTGACTGTGTGTGTTTCGTTTATTGGCAGCGATCATTACCTGCTGACAACTCCCACTCACTCTGGTCTTTTATTGATGCCCTTTCATTTTCTTAAAATCTTGTCATCCACAAGATACACATGTGTTTGCACATCGCACCAGCACACACACATCTAACCAATAGCAGGATATTGTACAAGCAGAAGTATGCAGTGTGACGGGACGCTCATGCACTTGGCAAAACAAGCCTCTGATGGCTTCTAGAGGTGTCAGGGTTATAATCTGTACACACTACATATAAAGATTCAATTATCCTTTCATCACCTGCGGCCAATTTGAAAGAAAAGAAGCTGCGGGGGAGTAAGAGACGTATTAAGAAATATTGCACCATCTCTAGTGCTTGTTTTGCCCCAGGCTTAAAAATTAGACTACATAAACTTATTCACCACCAAAAGTAAGTAAAAAAACCTCAGAGTGACACATGGGCCGTATATCATCACAGAGCGATTCGATAAATGTTTGCATAGCTTTTAATGTATTAGCATATCAAAGAGATAAAACATTTATGAGGATATTACATTTTTATCTATTGACTGTGTTTTTATTGTATGTTGCTTGTCTTAACCTTACAAATATAAGTGCAGGTATTCTCATTAACAGGATAATTAGCCTGGCATCAACAGACGCAAATCCGTATTAGTCTGGAACCTCTCAGTTCCTTTTTGATTTTCAAGGCATGTTATCAATGGGTGCAGACCAAATTACCTCTGGTGCTTAGTCCATTTTCAAGCAGGGAAAACCTGGCGGTCTGGTCACAAACTTTCTCAAATTACGGCAAACGTTTCACTTAAATGTGTCTCTTTACATTGGATGAGAGAAATGGGCAACACAGTAACAGAATCTTGATCCATATCTGATCTGGGCTGCATAGTTTTTTACATTTTGATCTGAGTTTTGTGAGTTGCGCTGGATGTCAGTCATCCTATCAAACCTGCTTTATATGAGATAAACAGTTGTGATTGGCCCGTTCAGGTCCAGGCCAGCTGACATATATGTCTGAATTCATATTTCCTACAAAATATGACTTGATGATCATTGTTTTAAACATGTTGCAAACGTGTGACGCAACATGTTGTAATCTCGGGGCGAATGCTGTTTTAAACATGTTAATGTTGTAAAATGTTTAGGTTTATACACCAAAAACTCTTCCTTGAGGTTAGGTACTAAAGCCACTATTCTGTTTGGGAAAAAACAGGTTAGGCTTAAAAAACACTACCAAACATTAATACCACTCTCATATTTGTACAGTCAAAGTTATGCTACCCCAGCAGCCAGTTAGCTTAGCTTAGCATAAAGACTGGAAATATGGAGAAACTGATTGCTTCGTTCTGCCCAAAGGTAAAAAATAAATATGTATATAGTTTATTTCAAAATGCCTCTGAATGCATATAACAGTTAAAAAAGTTAAAACTTTGGTATTCATACTGCTCCTGTGTCACACAGACTTACCAGTGTTATTCTGAAAAACTATATCCCCTATCTTTAACTAATAGCACTACCCGCTTTAAAACTTTCCGACACTTCATCACCTTGGTGGAGTGACCGAGACACAATTCATTCTGATGGAGAGCGTCTCATTTGCTGAGCCGCAGCGCTCTACCAGCCAGAGTCTGGTTAAACTACAGAGCAGCATGTTTTCCTGTAAGCCCTTGGGGCCATCAGAAGTTCAGGGAGCAGAGTAACTGTGGTTAATCTGTGGTGGTAGCTGCCGGGCCTCTAGGCTTCACATGAAAGTGGTTTCACTGATGTTTGCGGGACACAGGGGGTGGACTGGTTGAAGCTTCAGCACACTTTATCCATCAGGCCTCACTCCCAAGGCTCGGTGTCGGTGTGATGTCTTCTCTCAAGGTTGTGGTTTCTGGGAGACCGACGGATCGTTTCCATAATGGCTCACATCATATTCCGCAATGTCAGTTTAACAGCCAGTGTACAGTATGTTTGTCACCAGTGTGAATCTGACAATCTCTCTATTTTGTGCAAAAAATAAAGTTATTTATAATATTATAAAGGATTTTTCCCCTTCCTTAATGTAAGTAAATAGGATACGTTCTTCTTTCTGCATATGTGTCTCATGCAGTTTGTAATTTTTTTTGTGCCACCTGTCACCAGTCACATGCATGCATTTATGAGTAGGTATAGAACTTTCTCTCTTTTTAATTGTTTTCCATGAGCTTCTGTAAAGCTTGCGTATATCTCTGTATTTGAACAGTTGTAGATACCTTGAATCTATATCCCAAACTATGATTGAATTTGATGGAACTGGGTTGGGAGAGTCCTTGAAAACATCCATGAATTTGTGGGGTGGCTGAGGCTCAGTTGGTAGAGCTTTTGTCCAGTAACCGGAAGGTTGATGGTTTGATCCCTAACCATGGCAGCCTACATGTTTAAGATACTGAACCCCAGGTGGCACCAGCAGTGTAAAGCGATTTGGATAAAAGCGCTATATAAGTGCACCCCATTTACCATGTTTAGGAGGTGTAGGAACGCTGATGTTGTTTGTTTAATCTGTACAAAAACCAAAATGTAAAAACGACAGTTTGTGTTATTATGGGGGTTTGCATTTAGACAGAGTCAAGCTACTTGTTTCTGCATGCTTTCAATCTTTTGCCAAGCTCAGCTAACCGGCTGCTGGCTGTAGCTTCATATTAAACATACAAACATATGAGAATGGTATTAATCTTTTCATCTAACTCTTAGCAAAAAAAACAAAAATGCATATTTCCCAAAATGTCTATGCATTCCTTTAAGTATGAAGTCTAAATACAGCAGTAAAATTAAACATCTTACAGTCTGGCATTCGGTTGTTTGGGGAAAACCTTTTTTGGGCAGAAGACAGTAGACCACTCAGTGACCTGGGAGTGGGGCTGGTGGCGGGGTAACACTGGACTCCTACATATGGATCTGATAGAGAGGGCAGATAACCAGCAGACGCAGTGGAGCCATCCCTGGAACAGAGCAGGAAGTGTGTGGCGTGTCTGTCTGCTCCTGTTCTACTGTACAGTGTGTGTGTGTGTACGTGTGCTGAATCCTGTTGTCATGAGACATTATTAACCCATTTGTTAACTTAATGACTCTCCTACTGTTGTATGAACAAGAAGCGAGGTGCAGTGCAGAGTTCCCACAGCCGTAACCATCTCCTAAGAGGTAAAACTCATCAAAGCAGATGGATGAAGAGACCGCCAGACGCTGAAATCATATTCTATAAGAGTGTATACATAATGTTAGATTAGTTTAAATTTGTTTATGGCTGTGTATTGCAACTTAAAGATGTTTAACATAGGTTAAATGTTTTCTGTCTTGGCCACATATCAGAAATATGGATTTGTTATTCTGTACATCGATCATAAAACTGATTTATTCTGAAACAGTGAGTTTTACAGTGTGATAGGATCTTGGCAGGGATGTGGATTAGAGCTGACATATTCAACAGTTGCTTCAGTTGGCGTCGTGGCTGGCACTAGGATCACAGAGTGATCATCTGCCTCCAATCTGTCGTCCTATAGTGTGTGTGTGTGTGTGTGTGAAGTGTAATTAGTCGTTTTAAGTGATTGAAGCTGTACACAGGAGGGAGTCTGTCTGAGAAAGTTTCTGTGAAAGTAAGCCAAGCACAGGGAGCCTGTGCTGCTTCATGGTAATATATATTAACAAGACTTAACTTTTGATAAAACTCTAAATAATATACTTTTTTTTAACAAAGTTAGCAAACCACTGTTTTATAGTATAGAAAACAGTATAGAAAACTATAGTTTAACAGTAAAGCAGAAGTTGTATGACACTGTTAAGGTGTTTAAGAAGAATGAACCATACTAAGCTTCCAAAGCATATATTTTACCGTGCAATAACAGAAAACAGGAAGTCAAAAAGGTAATGGTTTAACCTTGTTCCCATTGAGATTGAGATCTCTTTTTTTTAAGAGAAACCTTTGTATATTAAAACAAGACTAAAACACAACAGCCATGCTGGATACACTGTGAGACTGGATTTAGATAGAGTGGTGCTTAGGGCCAACATGCTCACAGTGACAATGTTAATTTGATGATGTTTAGCAGAAACGCAGAGAATTAAAAGCATGCTCCAAGGCCAAGGGTAAAAGTTGATTTTTAAAGTGTTTTATAAATTGTTCCAGAAGCTTGGAGCTCATGCAGAGAACGTGGAGTTAAAGCACGTCTTGGGAGCAAGATTGATAGATTTCTGTATCCCCATCTAATTGTAATGAAATGCATGCTGGTTGTTTATTGAGAAACATTTTGTAGCTGGATTTTGTGCCAAGTTTGTGCCAATTTCTTTAACAAACTTTATTTGGTTTTCAGTGTACAGTAAAGTGTATAATAACCATTATATTCCTGATGGAAAGAAGAATTTAAAAAAATGTATTAGAAAGATAAATAAAAATACACAAGACTAAGGTCATTCTTTGAGCTGATTTGACAAAATATAAATACATTTACAAGTGGTTAACTAAATATATGATAAAAGGCTGTCCTACTTAATGAATCTGTCATTAGACTAATATTAGCAAATCTCATCATCTTTAAGTTCAAAAACCTCAAAGTGTCCCTGATCCAGTGTTTAAAGCGAGGATGCATCATTCTGATTTAATAGGATTAATCTTCTTAGAAGAAAAGTATCAGCCAACTTTTTCATGGAGCTAACATACCAAACGTATCTGAGTAGCAAACTGTGTATAATTAATTTACATTTTTTGATGTTCTGTATCCTTGTACAGAATCAGCAGACTCAATGACCCTTTCTTTGCTTAACTGCACAAATCAGTTTTTTATTGTATGTGATACATCATAATAAACTTTATTTATATTGCACTGCAGTAACATTAACCCCAAATAAAAACAGCATCATTAAAGAGATTAGAGAAACTATTACTGCAGTATAATGTTTGCCTTGTGATAAAATATCTCAACCTCAGCTTTAAGGTCATAGGACATTATAACTTATTATGATCACAGATTGCTGATGAGTGTAATGGTAAGATATTGACACTGATGTGTATGAGATCGGTTTAGAGTTGAGGGTTTTTCTTGTTTTTTCTGAATGCAAACAATAGAAGAATAAACAAAGAAAAGAGTTAGCTTTTAATTAAAACACAGTAAAATAAGAAAGGTGAACTAATACCAATAGTGACATTAATTTTATTTAGGACAGATATATACATTTATACAGCGATTTAGACTTTATAGACTTGTTAGACAATGATGCTCGTGTTTTGTTCTGTATCTTAAATCCAGCACAACCCTTTTATCATTTTCACTGAATATTGTATTTTTTTTTCATATGTTGAATATATGCTTAGTATTTTTAACAAGTTAGTTGATCTGATTTATTCTCATCCAATATATTATTAATTAATTTAAATGTATCTAATTGTATCACATATTTATTTTATATACTGTTTATCACTCTTTTTTCTTTGTACATTTTATGTTTCATATTTTTTAGTTGGATTGTATTTCAAGTTCAGGATAATCAACTGTGACACATTTTTTTAAAGCTCAATAAATGCATAATTTTTCCAAAGGAGATGAGAAATCATGTTAAAAAAATCATGATCTCAATATTGACAAAAATAATCGTGCAGCCCTAAGCCTCTGGTGCAGAGATATTAACAAAATATTGCTAAAGATAGTTAATTAGTCACAGCTGATGTTCCTGTAATCAGAGGATACAAAGGTCAAAAAATATAACAGGTTTATTGGTGGAACTTTGATCCTTTAGTCCTACAGTAGCTGAAGTGAAAATTTCTTGTTCAGATCCAAAACGTTGAGCTGAAAGCAAGCAACATGTTCAGGTAAGACAACTACAGATGTCTCTAAAAGGTTTCTGACTTTGATTGCAGCGGTTGTTAACCTGATTTTAATGTCTAACAGTTTATAGAATGCATGGTTTGTTTCTTTGACCGTATGAGGATCTGTTATGTAATGTCCGTCACACATTTTAATCCAGAGTTTCTTCACTTGTAGGTTTTCTCTAATAGTGTGTGTTTCTCTGATATTTGGCATCACAGCAAAGCCATACAAACCCTTGGTATGTATATGTCGCTCCTGGCTATCCACAATATAACAATGTAGACTCTGCAACTTGAAATCATAATATAAATTATTCCTGATGAATTTCAAATGCCAACATGTTTGTTTTTGGAAAAGACGTCATGTAATATTTGTGCTGTTTTCTCAGACCAAACTCACAGATGAAGCGATCCAGGATACTGTTATGTAAGTTGTAATTTCCTTAAAGGAAACATAATGTGAATACTTGTCTCCTGGACTGAGGAAATGCAGACTGAGATTGCATTTTGTTTTTATCTCAGGTCCATAGACGACAAAGGAAAGATGGCCTGGAGAGTGGAAGTGGAGCCTCCACAGAACATGGATGAGACTGACTATGACATCGACCCGAGCATGAAGATTTGGAAGAGTATGAGAGACATCGAACAGGACAAACAGCCCTGGAAGGCCGAGGAAGACTTAGATGACCTGCGCCATCCTTCAGTAGTTGATCTCAAGGTTCAAACCCGAAACATGGACGCCGACATCCAGGCAGAGCCGTGGCAGGAAGTTTCCAACATGAAGTACAATCCCGAGCCTGAGCTGGACATGGATGAAGTCTACCACAAAGCTCTGGAGGATGTGGCTGGATATCTGGCTCCACTACGGGCTGATTTCAAAGCTGGTGAAGAGGCCCGTGTTGAATACTCCGAACCAGAGAAGGATGAGGATGAAATGTATCACCGTGATGACCAGAGTTCATCTGTGCAGATGGAGGAGCTGAGCCGTGAGGTCATGGTTCAAAGTGAGAGAGTCAGAGTTCACCTCGAACCAGAGGAAGACATGGACGACCTGTACCACAAAGATGTCCTGCAGCCCATTCCTTACCAAGGAGAACCCGAAGCTGCCGATCCTGTTTATTTTCCATCTCAGAGAAAGTACAGCGAGCCAGAGGAAGATCTGGATGGTCTGTACCACCAGTGATCCTTCAACAATTCAACCTGTGTAGATCTTTATCATTTCAGATCAGATACAAACAGAGCTGTTACGCAGGTAAATAAACCAGAAGTGTCATTTGACTCCATTTAACTGTCCCCAATAAGAATAAACACTTAATGTCAATGTCACTCATATGTATCTTGACAATAAAGATACTTTAACATATTCATCAGACTATGTTTTATTTATGGAATGTATTTACAATGCAGAAATTATTTACAAAAATACAAAATAATTTCTGCTCAAAGTAAACTGGAGATTAAAGGAATACTTTACCTGCAAAATGACCACTTGTATATCAGTTACTCACCCGCATTGCCTTGAATTCTTGAAGAAAACTTTTTTAACTTTTTCTCACATTTAACGGCAAAACTATTTTAAAAAGTAAAATCCAGGTCTCATTTATTCAGTTGAATGTTTCAGTACTTACCAACACATGCATTTTCTGCTAAAACAATTTTCACTTGCATGCTGGTTGTCGTGCATAGGACTATTTCTGCAGATAGAATTTCAATAGTAAGCTATAGCAAAAAGGCATGTGTTTGGGAAATGGTGAGCATGCAATTGAATAAATACCATTTGGTTTATACTGCACACTTTGTGTGAGAGTTTATAAACAAATGCTTTCATATAGTTTTGTGGTTAAAGGTGGCCTCCATGTACTTAGATTCTTCAACAACAACAAAAAATCATTCTCTGTGGCGGTATGCAAAAAAAGTTTTCTTCAAGATTTCAAGGAAACAGGGTGAATAAGTGATATACTAATGGTCAATTTTGTGGGTGAAGTATTCCTTTAATCAGATCACATTTACAGTATTTATTACACAATAAAAAATACAATATAAATGCTTATTTTCACAAGAAAGAATTACAGTTGTGGCTGAAATCATTACAGCATCATCAGTTTAGTGTATGTGTGTGTGTGTGTGTTTGTCACTGTAGCAGCTCAGCAGGAATGACCCCCTTCTTTAGTATCAGGTTACCATACAGAGCCGTTTCCCTGTGCAGAAAGAGCAGAGGACAATATTTACATTCATCAGCTGCATTTTTAAAGACATTTCTGTGAACATTTTAAAGCATTATGTTGTGGATACCACAACCTCTGAATATTAAAATGTTAGTTATTTGTGGGGAAAAAAATACCCTGGTTTCAGAACTATGCCTACACTCATATTTGTTCAGAAATGTATATAGTTATTCAAGTGAAACAACATTACATTTAAGTCTAATCATCAGGATAATAAAATATGTATCACAGAGATCAGGCTTTCATTTAATGACTCAATAAGGATTGCTGATTTCTGAAATAGGACAAGTAAGTTTTTCCTTCACTATTACAATATGACAAATGCTTTTGCAGAGACAGAATGAAACATACAGCTAAAAATCCAATAAAAGCACAGAAATATACACACCCTGTTGCCACAACAGCAAAGGCTTTCTTGGCTCGTTCATAGAAAGCAAACCTTTCCAACTTTTCAAGAGGAGTCTGCATGTAAACAGAAATCATGAAAGGACAAAAATAAAATGAAACAAAGTTATTTTGTGTTAATACTTAATGAAGTCATTAATCATTCGGTAGACAGGCTGCTTCACCTGCGACCCTGCCTGACCCAGGAGCTGTGTGTAGGCGTCCCACACAGGGACAGCTAAACCTCTCTGTTTGTCACTGTCTACCAGGTCCATGACTGCAGCCTGAGCACAAATCAAACAAATTACACTTAAAAAGATAACAAAGGCAGCCTGTGAGAAATGTGAATAAACTCAGTGGTTTTAGCTTTAAATTATTGAGTCCTGTACTGGAGAGGGGACATATGTATCCAGGGGCAATAGCTTCAAAATGGCCTCCATAAGCTGTGGGATTCCCAAACCTACATAAAGATGAGACACAGCTGTTAACGCGCACACTCAGCCAACATTATGCACAGATAGATGTATTTACATACCATCAGCTCTTATCTCTTTTGGTCCACAAGCACAGATGGAAGATGCTGGGAAGTTTGCATCGGCAAGAACTGAAAAAAAAAAAGGAAAACACTCAGTGGGTGAATGAACTACATGTGGCCTTTGCCAGTATAGCTGCAGTTAATGATCCTGTGAGTCCTGCTCTGTCACACTGGTGTTGACTTGAACTTGGATTAGTCTGGTGCCCTATAGTGACTGTACACACGTTTTAGGCTCACAATGCTAACACAGCATATCAAACATGGCGATCTATGTTTATATGATTTAATATCATACCCAGTTCATCCCCGTGGCCCATTTTAGCGAGGGCATAGAGCAGTTCAGGTGATAAAACAGAGGGAATTCCTCTCAGTACGACCATACTGACAGCCACGGAGAAACGGAGTTAAGCGAGAGCATTCACTCCAACGCACTTCCGGTTTTGTTTACGACAGACAAGAATATAAGATAAGAAGAAGAAAAGCCTATCAACAAAAAGATAAGTCGTTTAAAAAGTTGCTAGTCCTACACATGTGTCACTGTTTATTTCTTTTTGGTCGTCAAGCTAAAAATTAGACTGTTTTATGTTTGAATCTGCCGGACGAAGGTTTTTTTAAGTAGAGTCACTATCTTGATATTTTTGCTTACCTAGTCTTTGTTGACGCGAGGAAACGACTCATGTGATCAGTAACCGTAATATGATTGGTTAGAGGGGCTACGACGTCAAGTCCCTTTCTCAAACGTTTAGTTTATATATTATGGTATTATTACAGGCTCAAATCATCATATTATTTGTCAGTCTGTAATCACAGTCAAACAGTAAATAAAAGTGTTTAAAAGAGTATCTATTTTAATTTTCTTCATAACATAAGTAGCGTTTTGAGATTGCGCTAAATTGAAAAATAAACGCAGGCGATGAATGCAACAACATGACCTAATTAATGTTAAATACGATTAATATTTGTGTTATGTCTTCAATGACTTTATTTTTTATTTTTTTTAAAGCAGTCACTTTTTTCTAACTAAGTAAAACTTATCTAATGACACCCTGGGTGCCAATGAAGTTATACAAAAATGGGGCGAGTGTCATTAGTCCGAAAAACTGCATAGCTGGTTAATCTTCGGTCTGTGTTGTTTCTGACACCCTTGGGTGGGCATAATTCAAAGCAGACACCGGTGAATGTGTTATTCCGACACGCTCTCTGGTGCCAAGAATGTGAGATAATGAAAATATTTGTCAGATGAAAACCACTCCACCCTGCCCGTTTCATCTGAGCCAGAGAAACTCTCAGCTGGATGGCAGAAAAATGCTGAGGAATCCTTTCCATGACCGCAGATCCTGGTTCGGTACAAAAAAAGGCAAAAGATCTGCATATAAAAACGTCTTTCATAAAAGTCAAGTCACAGCATTGCAGGGTTGTGGGATTACTGCATTTACAATCCGTATACAGCTGCTGTTAATAATGAACGGGTGAAGCATGCTGGTACTTTATTGCATGTTTTTAATCTGCAAATATAAACTGTATATTTTGTAATATTTATACATTCCAGACCTATACATTTTGCTATCCCTGTGGCATAGGACTTCAGATGTTCTGTGCGTAAAGCTAAACTCTTAAATATGACTGAATTGTGCAGCAAGAAGCCTAAACCATATTACACATATCCTTTGCTATAGGGAACTATACGTTTATTGTTAACTTTATAGTAATCTACTTAGTTTACTGTGAACAGTCATAAATATTTATGAAGATTATTTACTTTTGTTTTTGACTGTCTTTGCTTTGAGTTATTTAAATGACAAATTTAGCCTCAATGCATAGATCAATGAGAATAGGCTAGGCTTATATAAAATCATTTGAATGCAAAAACGTCAAGTCAGCAGCATAACAGAGTGGCACTGAGTCAGTGCAGTTTGGGAATATGAGTGTGATCCTTGGAGAGGGATTGGAGGCTGCTGGACAGGAGAAAAGGCCCATGCTGGAGCCAGGCCTGTCTGCCGGACTGAAAGCCCCTTTCTCCCTCTCTGGACCCATGCTGCTCTCTCTTTATTCCGGCTTCTTTAAATGAGTTTATCACGCTATGAGGGTCTGCGCTGCCAAAATGTAACGTTTTGCCCCCTTTGTCTGTGTGGAGAGCCTCAATTGAGTCTACATTTATTATTTTGACCTTTCGGTAGCCTCAAAGAGGATCTTCTTTTCGGGCCCTCTCTGCAGACTTTTGTGTTTCCCCGCGGAGTGAGGAGACGACTTTTTTTTCTCTGCTCCTTTTTAAAGTTTTGTTCCAGGGGGGCTGACAAGAAAGCAAGCTCCAGGGGAATATTGAATGAAAATAAAAATCAATTAGGCCATGGCCTTGTGGAGATATGGGGCGCCGCCGTGTGAAGATCAGAGAGAAAAAAGGTGCCTCGCGATGATTGGAGCGGCGAGAGAAAGCGCACACTAACCAAATTTGTTCTGGTGTTTTCTTTGAAGTCCAAATTATCGTTTTATGTGTTCCCGAATATTTTCAGAAAATATACAGAACAGTTAAACTACTCTTTTTTATATATAGAAACACGAGTATTTTTATGTTTACTATGCGGATGAAAGTATATAAAATCCTCTAATATAGCCTATTATAGTAAAATCTTAACAGATATAGCTTTGTTTTTTCTAAAGAATATCGGCTATAAGACCTTAAAAATCGAGCACTTTGGTTATTTGTTGCTGCACAAACTTGCGGTGAGATTAATTTATTATTATTTAAAGTAAATACAAGTTAATTTTATTCTGATGGACTCACCAGTCTATCAAAATTAAGAGATGTTCAAATATTGCAAACATATGCTGACAAGTAGGCATTTATATATTTTTTTCTGTAGCGCCAGTCCCTGATTGTCATTATTCTACGTTAGTCTATTTTTATTACTCGACCTGACAACTGTCACTTTACACTCAGTTGCACCAAATTAAGCGCTCATCTCCATACAATTTAGTGGACTTCAGTCCATCTGACTTTATTTTCTCTGCCTTTGAGTAACAGTATTACAGCACCATCTAGTGGTGTGCAGAACACACTGGTTGAACCAAACACACCTGTTTTTCAGGTTCAGATTTATAGCGTCTATAGAGTCTATTACCTGACTGAAATATTTCAGCAATTTTAAAATGAGCCTCTGAAACCAGAATATTTCTAAGTGACCGTGTGAATTAAATGCAATCATTCTGTTTTAGCTAATATTATAAATGTGTGGCAATGAAACACCCTGATGTCTTTAACAGTAATAATAAATACAGCAGACATGTCTTTCCATTTCTGTCACTGTAGTTAAAACTACACCAAATATTTATTGTAAATAATTTGTCTATAAAAGGCAGACATACAATTGATAGGGAAAATGAAAAGGCAAAGTCAGCACAATAATCAGGACTGATTCCTCTTATTACACACTGGTAAAGTTATTTAGAGTATTCACAGACAAACCCCACTGCATTACAGCACTCAGACCGCATTTGACTGATACCAGAGCTCAGCAGGTAGAGCTTCACTGTCATAAGACACTCTTGTGCAATCACTCAATGCCAAATCCTAAATCAAACATCTTGTATGTTCCACTGCAATCAAGATTTTTGCAGCATTCAACTTATTGCAGATAAGGAAATGACTTGCTGATATCAGGAACTTTGTGTTCATGGCCGAACTCTGAGAGTGCTCTTTTTTTTTAATTTTTAACTGTCCTGGAAGCTGGCCTTTCTCTTCTCCACGAATGCTGTCATGCCTTCTTTGCGATCAGCCTGCAGGCAAACACATATCATAAGTGGGTCCTCAAAGTCAGAATCACCAACCTCAACTTGCTCTCAGCTCGGCTCCTGTACTTACTGTAGCGAAGGTAGCATTGAATAAGCGCTTTTCAAAACGATTACCCTCAGCCAAAGACAGTTCAAAAGCTGCAATCACAAGGAGGAGCAAATCAAAAAAGGAAACTTATTCAATTAAGCAGGTTTGGGGTTATACAACTTTTTGAAAACGTGTAAAAACAGGCTTTACATACCTGCGTTAACAGCCTCTTTAGCCATAGCAGAGACCAGTTTGGAGTTGGCAGAAATTTTCTCGCCACATATAATAGCTTCAGACACCAACTGGTCCACTGGATAAACTTTACTCACCAAACCTAAAAACACAAAAAGCTGCTGAATCAAGTTTAATAAATATATAGTTCTGGTAATGTGTAATGTTACGTGCATATTCCATCACTGTAAGTGGTTTTGCTTCTGTTTATCAGAAGATAAAAATACCAACAGAACAATCTAAAAATACTCAAGTCCTTCAAAATCCTTCAAGTATTTATTCTTGTGAAGCCAATGACCTCTTCTCTAAATCAACAGCTGCAGTAGCAGCATATGCCAGCCACTATTGTTCCAATCTGCAAATAACCAACATTTAGCCAGCGCAAAACTGATGGAACAACCGATAAACATCAGCCGCTGCCATTGGTGAATGTCATCTTATTCTCTGACATCTTATGTGATGTGATGGCTGTAAACAAGGAAACTATCGGCCGATATTAACATAGGGCCTATCAAGTTTTCATTACTCTTAAAAAAAAATTATTCTGCTTCACTAATTGATATTCACTTTTGTATTTGCGTATTTGATATTTTAGCTCTTTGGACCTTGAATAACATGTTTAAATGAAAACATCTGACAAGTTTACAGGGAAAGTGTTTTGGTGGATCTCCTAACAACTCAAAGACATCTAAAATGTGACCCCAAGCAAACACAAGACACAACACTTGAACAATGCATTTCATAAGCTTATCATTTTGTTTTCATGTAAAATCTTCATCTGCAACATAACGTATTACACAAGTCAGTGGAGTAGAAAATTACGACATTTCCTTCGACAACTGTAGTAGGATATAATATAGCATTAAATGGCAATTCTCAAGTTAAGTGCAAGTGCCTCAAAATTGTACTAAAGTAAAACTACTATCCAACGCTGCTCTTACCTGATTGTTTGGCCTCCTGTGCATTAATTCTGTCTCCTGTAAGGACCATCTCCATAGCGAGGGACTTACCCACTGCACGGGTCAGCCGCTGGGTGCCGCCCGCCCCTGCAGGTAGACACACATCATCAACTCCAAAAGCAGAAATCTGGCAAACCTCTGTATAAGGAAGTCAAGTCTTAAGAGGAAGGCGAGTTGATACTAAATGACTCTTTACCAGGAATGGTCCCCAGCAGGATCTCCGGCTGGCCAAACTGTGCCTTCTCTCCAGCGTAGATGATGTCACACATCATCGCTAGCTCGCAGCCTCCACCCAGCTGAAATAGCAGAGGACGAACCCAGAAACTATTGTAATGCTTGCACATTATTTCTATTTATCTGTTGGAAAATGTATAAAAGACACTCACAGCGAATCCATTGACAGCTGCAATCACAGGCTTCCTCGCGTCAGCCACTTTGCACCAGTGAGCCAGAAACTTTGTAGTGTAACACTCCTGGAAAGTTTTATTCTGCATTTCTTTAATATCCGCTCCGGCTGAAAGACAACACAAAAGTTGAGCTCACTACTGATATATTGTTTTAAAAAACACCCACAGCTAACACACCCTGTTCCCTCACCAGCAAAGGCTCTTTCGCTGCCGGTGATGACGACAGCTCCCACGTCAGCATCAGCGTCGAAGACTTCCAGGGCCTGAATCACCTCCCTCATCAGCCCGTCACATAGAGCGTTCAGAGCCTTGGGTCGGTTCAGCTGGATGAAACCCACATTACTCTTCTCGCCTCGCTTTTCCACCAAAATATACTCATACTGACCACCTGCATGTGGACAGAACAACACTGGCGGTCACACTTTTCTGCACTTCGTATCAAGGCTTTCTTTAAACTTTTATATAGCACACAGAATAAAGTTTATAAACTGAGAAGAAATTTGAGAAGAAATTTGCTGTGAAACAGTCAGAAGAGCTTTTCTGTCTGCTGTCTTTAGCCCTGTTGAATAATACATCTTGTTTGTGTTTAGTGTTCAATTAATTTTGTTTAGTTTTTTAAGAGCTCGCACCTAGGCTAAATGTGCTCCAGGCACTGTGGATTTTTTGGCAACTTTTTGTCTTCCCCTGACCCGTTTACACAGCACCCTCGCCGTGCAGCAAGATCTCCTGATTTGCAAATTAAGCACTGAATATAACACAACAAACCTACCAAATTGTGGTGTGAGGGGACACATAAAGATGGTGTTTATGCTCCACTGAGGGCAAAGTCTTTTTGCAAGTATTATAGTCTGTATTCATAATACTCAGATGTCTGTATCTATATCAATGCATTTAACTTTCTTATATAACACCTTGATAAGGAAAAAGTCTCCCATTCAGCAGCTGTTGAGACCTTTAAATGGTTGCGCAACCATTAAATGGTTGCGCAGCAAATGGACAATAACCTGAACTTTATTTTGACACAAATTTACTCACTGTATATAGATGGATGAAAATAAAGCCTCTCTAATCCAGTAGTTTAAACTTTAATTAACTATAACCATCAGTCTTTGGTTTAGAATGACCCCAAAAATAATTTCTTACCAACTTTTTGAATTTGAAACATTTTTAAAATCTGCATATCCCCTGTGCATGATTTGTCACTGTTATGTAGACAGTGTAGACTTTAAACCAGGTGAGAGATCACCAAAGTGGTCTGAGTCCAGGTTAATCATTTAAGAAAAGGTGAAGGATCAGCTCTCACAGCCTTGTGTCGAGGCCGTACAGAGACCTTGGAGGAACTATATACGTCTTGAGGAGCAAAGTTACAGAAACAAGAGTCATGGTCGGTGCTTACATACAGCTTTTATGAAAGTTGTGCCTTCACAAATTCACCCCCCAAAAAAGCAGTTTACTCTGAGCTATTCCAGTTATTTTGGACAATTTACATGTTGAACCACAGGCACATGTCTCTTAAAACTCTTGACAGAGTTTTTGAAATCCTGCTGTGTTATATAGTAACAAAGTAATATGAAGTTTTCTTTATTGTGTCAAGCTGGGCTGGGAGATATGGCCGAAATCTTCTATCCCAATACAATTGCATTACTGAACAGGCAATAGCACACAATCATTTGGAGTTTCAGGATGATATTTAGTTTTAAGTTGTAGCCATTTAAACAGATTATAATTATTACTATCTTTCTATGGTTGCAGACTATATCCATAGAAATAAAGTGTCATGTTTTTAACATGTGGTCTTTAGATATGTTAGTGTGTGTTCCCTTTATCGCGTTTTTTTGTTTCTGCAATCGATAAATAACATATAACATATACATCATAAATTCGCAAATTACATCTGTGCTGAACAACATTATAGAAATAACTCATGCAAATTGTAAAATAACACATGTAAATTCCCCTTCACACAGTGTGAACAAGATGTTTAGAAATGATCTTCCATTAAAGCCACTCAAGCGTTTTGTGGTCTAAATAAAACTAAACACAGATCAATAAAATAAACTAAGTTAGCTTGCAGCCTGCTCCATATGCGTCGCACACTAAGTGACGCAGGTGTTTTGACATTGTGGCAGGGCCAGTCGTTCGTGCAGCCACAATAGATAAACCAACACTGGACAGGTTAATAAAAACACACCTGAGCTGTAGAGGCGGCTGCCGGACAGGAGGACCGGCGCTGCTCTGGAGGACTTCAGCAGCGAAGCAGCACTTCTGCAGAGGAAAGCCATAACAGCGAAGTCAACAAGCTGCACGAACTTGCTCCAAAATCACTAAGAAGTCGCTCTTTCCGCTTGCGTCTTCTTTGTTGGTGTTTTTCAACGCACTCGAATCAGCGCCACCTGGTGCCCCTGGTGTGCAGAGCAGGGTGAACTCACTGATCAATTTTCTCACTTTTAATGAAATCATATAGATCAGGGATGGGCAACTGGAGGCCCGAGGGTCGCATATGGCCCGCACCCTCACTTGAAGTGATGGTGCACTCAAATGCATTTGAGTATGGAATCTTAAAAGTGCTGTGTAGAAATGCACAAAATTACAAAATTAATGTTGGTCTGCTGTTCTTGCACTGAAAACAAAATAAATCACAGTAAGTGGTTATTTTTTATTTGCTTCAAACCTTTTGTATTCCTATTTATACTGTTATACATGCATTTGGGCATGAAATATGTTAAGTTACTGCACTGTAAATATATTTCAAATTGCAGTTTCATTATATCTGATTAAATGCACGGTCCTATATGTGGCCCTGTGGTGGTGTCGATGAAAAATTGTGGCCCCCTCCAGCATTGAAGTTGCCCATCCCTGATATAGATGCAAGGTTAAGGGAGCATGTTTAATAATCATTAGTATTACCCTTTTACACTGTTAACTTTTGCACTTCCAGAACAACACTGTACAACTCCCTCATCCTAAAATAACAGTCATATTATATATATTTGTTATCGTAGCCTATTACTATTGTGATTTGTTTAGTCAACGTTTATGTTGGTATTTTGCCTTTATTATTATTATTATTTTTACTAGTGTAAATGTAGTACGAGGAAATGACAATAAAGGTAAAGCAACAAAATAAACGTCAATAGACCAATTACACTGCCAATATGCTGCAAAATACATGCATATAACAAAAATGTGCAATATAACTATTATTTTTGAATGAAAGAGCTGTACAATTTTGTTCTAGATGTGCAAAAATATTGACGACTGGCTGTGCAAAAGTGTAAAGAGTAATATTGATGATGCTTAAAGCTATTAAGCCCTATAAAAGCAAAAAAGCAAAAAAAACACTAACGTCAGATGGGACTTTAAACTAAAAAAGAGACTTTAACCCTATGCTTTAATTGTGTAGTTTCGCTGGCGGACGTAAAAGGCGTCTAAATCACTAATCAAGCAAAAACTCTGTTGGATTTAGCCCTGCTTGGGGTCTACATATTCCTTTGATCTTCTAGTTTTCATATAATGTCACTATATTCAGTATATTCCTAAAATTGACCCTGGTCCGCCATAAGTTAGATGGCATTCAGAATTTCTCGCTCAATGATTGGTGAGTTGAGCGCTCGACTTTTCTCAACAGCAAATAACAAGAATGTGCATATAAGTGGTATTTTGAATGAAGGAGCTGTACTGTGTTTGTTCTAGATGTGCAAAAACAGTGTGGAGGAGTAGAATACCCGGTGCTGCAATCTTTTTTATTCTCTCTTTTCACCACTAGGGGGCGCTGTTCTCTCACATGGGCCTGCATAGATAGTATATTACAAGTATTGCATACCAATAACTAAACACAGTTAGAAATACATGAAAATTATATATATAACTGTTATTTTCAATGAAAGAGCTGTACCGTTTTTGTTCAAGATGTGCATGATGGTGATTAAAGTCATTAACCCTCTGGAGTCCATCTATTTATTGAAAATACACGCTTTATTGACAGTAATAACTTTATTTATATATGATATGTAAACAAGCTGAGAAAGCCAGTTGAACGTGCAATCGTGCAATCATAGGAGCTTTCAGTGTGCCATTTATGTTTCTAGATCATTTTTAAAATGTGAATTTTCTTTCTACAATGAAAACTATTCCTATTTTTTAATTTACATGCAAATAGACTGTTTTGTAGTTTTATTATTTATTTATTTATTTATTTATTGCTGTTTTTGTGTGTATAAATGGTAAAACAAAATGGTACATTTCCAAAGACACCTGTGTGTTTTGTTAGCATTTTGGGTTCCTGGCAGCTTTATACTTTTTTAATTAAAATAAAATTAAAAATCTGACTGAGTTTGTGTTGAGAAAAAGGATGCATGTCATGTAAGGACAGACTGAAAGATGCTAAACAGAGACAGAAATGAATGCATAGGAAGTTGACAAATTTGAACCAAAATCTCCTGGACTTCAGAGGTTTAAGCACCATCACAGCTAAAGAAAGCACTTTGACATTAATGTCAGACGTGACTTTCAACTGTAAAAGACACTTTCGCCTCATAGTTTTGCGGCAGGACATAAAAGGTGTCTAAATCAGGAAATAAGCTCAAACTGTTGGATTTAACCGTACAATGGCAATTACCCCAGTATAACTAGTGTCAGTAGTTGCATTTGACAGCAGCCTGAATACGCCCACAGGAAGTGACTTGTCGCAGGCAGTGTTGCCAGATTGGGCGGTTTTCCGCCCAATTGGGCGACTTTTGTTTACGTCAGGCGGGAAAAAAATATATTGGGCGGGTGAATAAAATTTGGGCTGCTTTTGTCCATATTTGGCGAGTTTTTAATATTGTGAAAACAGCACTCTCACTCATCCCCTCTTTTAAATAAATACATAAATGAGGGCTTCCGGTATGGTGCGGTAGCGAGCAGCAGCGTGGCGTGGTCTCTCCCCCGTTCAGTACCCAGCAAATTATCTTTCACCAGCTGAACCAGCATAGAAACGTGTCAAAGTGTCCTCTTAACTTCACTTCACAATGCCAAAGTCTGCAAAACAACAAAAAGTTGACCAGTCCCGGGACACGGCAGAAGAGCCTGTTGACTCGGGCGAGGCTAACGCTAACACCGAGCATGATGCTACCGCTAAAAGCTCGTTGCCGGAGTTTTCTACTGAAGCGCTGCTTAAACACATTGCTACTGTCGTTGCCGAGGAAGGCAAGCGGACGCAAACTATGATCCAGCGGGTCTTCACCAGCTTTGAATCGCTACTGGAGGAAAAAGTTGACAGCATGCTGAAACGCATTGATGAGGTCGCAGCATCTACCGAGTCCCTCACGGCACGCCAGACCGAATACGAGGCCCGTGTCTCCGCCTTGGAGGACGACGTTACTCCGCTGAAGAGGAAACTAACCGCGATGGAGAAAGTAAATGCCGAGCTGACAACTAAAGTCACAGACTTAGAGGGTCGCTCCCGACGAGACAATATCAGGATCTTAAACCTAAAGGAGTCGACTGAAGGCGGTGACCCGGTTCGTTTCTTTGAAAGTTTCATTCCCAAAGTGTTGGAGCTCCCGGTCGAGTCCATTACAATCGACCGCGCACACCGAGGTCTCGGGCCGCCTTTGGAAGGTCGCCCTCGCCCGGTCATTGTCAAGATCCATCGTTCCAGAGATGTCTCCATGATATTGTCCGCGGCAAGACGCAAAGGATCCATCCAACATGACGACCAACCTATTCGCTTCGCCCCCGATATCCCGCCGCTGGTCCGGTCTGCACGCAGAGCTTTCAACCCTGTTTGCTCCGAGCTTATTAAGCGAAACATCCGCTTCCAGATGATCTTCCCTGCCGTGCTGTCATTCAGGGTAAATGGGGTACAGAAGTCATTCAAGGACCCAGAGGATGCAAAGACATTTTTGGACGGTAACATATGATCAGTGTTTTTCACGTTTTCTGCCTTTCATTGTACTTCTGACAGCTGGTGAGTCAGACATTTAACTCCAATGCCCTGCTCCCCACACATCACATCAGTTAACCCCCCCCCCCCCCTATTTTTTATTTTATTTTATTTGTTTGTTTATTTATTTAATTTTATTTTATTATTATTATTTTTATTTATGTATTTATTTATTTTTTCTTTATATCTTCTTCCCCTTTATCATTCGTGGTTGATATTTCTAATTGCACCCCTTAACTTTCAGCGTGGTGGTGGAGTGATGGGTCATGCGCTTTTTGTTGTGTTTTTTTTTTTTTTTTCCTTCCCCAAATTATGCAGCCATCTGGGCGGGGGAGTTGGCCATCTCCTGGTGATGTTTGTTTTTACTCATTAAGGAAGCCTTTTCATTTTTAAGCTAGTTTAAGTAGTGACTTTGACACCACCTTGTGGTTTTGAAGTTTTGGTGGAGACTAGCTTATTTATTTCTTCCTATAGGAGTTGTAGACATGGGTGTTCTTGTCTTCTCCTTGTTTTATGTTTCTATTTTTATTGTTCAGATGTTATTGAGTTATTGCAGGTCCAGAGGTTCTTCCTTGCCCCTTTACTTTCCCTGCCTGAGATTCATATCCATAGCCTTCGATTACGCTGCCCTCCTTTTGCCTCTGTTTATATATTGTAATGGGTGATGGTTTCCAGTTGAAAGTCCTGAGTCTTAATACAAGGGGTTTAAATAATCCAGTGAAAAGAGTTGCTATTTTCAAACTCCTCCGCAAACAAGCCGCTCATTTTGCTATGCTACAGGAAACTCATCTGGTTAGTCGTGATGTGAACCGTTTATCTAATAGATTTTTCCGGATACTTGCTCATTCTTCTGCCACCAACAAAACCAAAAGTGTTGCAATTATCTGCCGTCGCAATTTGCGCTTTAAATTGCTGGATACATGGTCTGACAATAAAGGCAGAATAACTATTGTCAAAATTCATATAGAAAACACGAACATTGCACTTGTATCGCTTTATGCTCCTAATTCCTTTGACTCACAATTTTATGAACAGATA
This sequence comes from Centropristis striata, assembly GCF_030273125.1. NCBI lineage: Eukaryota > Metazoa > Chordata > Actinopteri > Perciformes > Serranidae > Centropristis > Centropristis striata. Next base: position 11,860,857 of record NC_081536.1, read on the forward strand.
ACTAAAATTCTACTTGATCTTCCTGACTTCAAGCTAATCATAGGTGCTGATTTTAATGCTGTATGGGACCACTCTTTAGATAGATCCGGTCAATCTGGAAACAGAGATCAAAAGCAGTGTTCTGATGCCTTGCGATCTTGGTCAAATAACATTGGAGTGGTGGATTTATGGCGTTTGATGCACCCTACTTCCAGAGATTTTACCCACCTCTCAGCAAGACACAAGTCCTTTTCACGGATTGATTTTGTTTTTGCTTCTAGAGGCTTGTTCCAAAAAATTATGGAGGTCTCTCTTCTGCCAGTCACTCTTTCAGATCACAAGGCTGTAGTTGTTCTTGCCCTGATTCGGTCTTCCCCATTGCGAGCTCCTAAATGGCGTTTTAATACTACCTTACTTTGTGACAAGTCATTTAGAACTCAGTTCATGGCTCAACTTAGCGAATTCATCGATATAAACAAGGGGTCAGTCAATGACCCAAGAATACTCTGGGACGCAGTTAAGGGTTTTATTAGAAGTAATGCTACACTTTATGCATCTAATTTGAGGAAAGCCCGCTCTTCCAGGCTGACTCAGCTGGAGCACAAACTTTCAACATTGGATAACTTATTACAACAAAATTTTGACGATCAGATTGCATTACAGTATGACTTGGTGAAAAAAGACATTAATGCTATTCTCAAACGGCGTGCTGAATTCTTGATCCATAGAACACGGCAAACATATTATTTTAATGGCGCTAGACCCAGTCACTTGCTCTCACTGAGGCTGAAGGCTAATGAACATTTTGCTGACATCACCTCCATTAGATCAGAAGACGGGCATTTGTTAACAGATCCCTCTGAGATTAATGCCTGCTTTCGCAGTTTCTATGCTGACTTATATAACTCAGAGGTTTCTCACGATGAAGACTCATGCAACAACTTCTTGAGTTCCATCCATCTACCTAAAATGACAGACGATGGCTCCCCAAGTTTAAACGCCCCTATCACTCTAAACGAGCTTAAGGCTGCAGCTGACGATATGCACAAGGGCAAATCTCCTGGCCTGGACGGGATCCCCCCAGAATTTTACACAACTTTCTGGCATAGTCTGGGGCCCTTACTTCTTGATATGATTCAGGCCTCCTTGGAGAGAGGCGCTTTCTCTAGAGATGTGAATGTAGCTATCATTTCACTGTTGTTAAAAAAAGATAAAGACCCTTCTGAATGTGCCAATTATAGACCCCTATCCCTTTTAAATGCTGATATAAAAATTTACGCTAAGCTTCTTGCACGTAGGCTCCAACCCTTTATGATGAAACTCATTAACTGTGACCAAACAGGTTTCATCAGATCCAGGCAGCCTTCAGACAATGTGAGGAGATTAATACACATAATACACGGCACCTCCTCATTACAACTACCATCAGCTGTCTTCTCATTAGATGCTATGAAAGCATTTGACCGTTTGGAGTGGCATTATCTCTGGTCAGTACTGGAGGTCTTCGAGGTGGGTCCTCACTTCTTACATATGATTAAAGTTTTATATACCAATCCAACAGCTATGGTACTTACGGGCAGGACTTGTTCGTCCCTATTTAACATTGCGAGGGGCTCCAGACAGGGATGTCCACTGAGTCCTCTCCTGTTCGCGCTCTCTCTGGAGCCTCTCGCTCAGTCAATCCGAATGTCTAAAGATATCACTCCTATCACTGTGTTTGGGACCTCACATTATATATCTTTGTACGCGGATGATATCCTCTTATATTTAGGGAACGCTCAGCAGTCTCTACCTGATGTTCTATCTATTTTCCAACGTTTTAGTGATATATCTGGGTACAGAATAAATTGGACAAAGTCGGCTTTGTTACCTCTGAATGACCAAATGAGAGGCGTAGCTTTACCTGCGAATATACCAGTAGCCAACCACTTTAAGTATTTGGGCATTAAGATTAGTTCATCAGTACAGTCCATTGTCAAGTCCAATTATGAAGATACTTTATCAAATATAACCCGTGACCTTGATAAATGGTCCGCGCTGCCTAATTCTCTTAGATCTCGTGTATCGATCATTAAAATGAACGTGCTTCCCCGGATTAACTTTGTGAGCGCGATGCTGCCCTTGCCACCACCCCCACTTTTTTGGGACAAGGCCCAGAAGACAATTTCTAACTTTGTCTGGAATAAGAAGCGTCCTCGTCTCAGATTATCCACAGCACAGAGAGATAGAGCTGATGGGGGTCTCTCACTGCCTAACCCTAAATTATATCACTGGGCTTTCGCTCTGCGCCCTCTGATCAGCTGGTTCGACGAGGATATCGAGACTTCATGGCGAACACTGGAAGAGAATATGGTTCGCCCATTGAAACTAAATGAAATCTTATTTTCCAATGTTCCCCTAAAGAAATCTCAAGTTCGCTATGGTCCCATTGTGACTCACGTATTAGCAGTCTGGAGGGCAGCGGAAAAAGTGTGTGGTATTTCATCTAATTGGAACCCTTATTCACCTATTTTTTATAATGATCGTTTGTTGATTGGTAAATCCCCAATTAAATTTGGTCAGTGTCGCCAGTGGTATGACAAGGGGATCCACTCCCTTGGTGACATTTTTGGGAACAGGGGCCTATACTCTTTTGAAGAGCTTACAGGTCGGTTTAACTTGCAACATTCCACTTTTTATTTCTACTTGCAGCTGAGAACAGTCATGAAAACATATGGTGTACCCTGGCAAGGTCCTCTGGAGGATCATTCATTAATCAAACTTTTGCATCAGGCCCGGGAATCTAGAAAAATTGTATCTAAATTGTATCGCTATTTCCTAGAAAAATCTTACGTCACGCTGCCAGTTGATACATCTTGGCGGGCCGATATTCCTGACCTTGACCCCGACTTCGACTGGGATGGGGTCTGGGATACAGTTAAACAGTCATCCAGAAACCCTGACCATCAACAGATCCATCTAAATTTCATTCATAGAACTTATATGACTCCTCGTAAACTTTACAGTATGAAAAAAAAAGATAATCCAAACTGTACGTTTTGTACTATAGGCACTGTGGGCACCTTTTTCCACATGATTTGGGAATGCCCAGGGGTTGCAAATTTTTGGAAAATGGTGCAGAGTGAACTGTCATCGCTTATATCCCTTTCTATTCCCCTGTCCCCAGCTGTTTTTATTTTAAATGACCTCTCTCAACTGAAACTTACGAATTCCCCAAAGCGCGTGTTTCTGGCTGGCCTAACTGCAGCTAAAAAAATGATCGCAACAAGGTGGAAACCGCCCCATATACTAACTCGGCGTCAGTGGCTGCTCAACTTCATAGATGTTGCGCTTCTGGAATTGTCCACAGCACGTGTACATGGTGCAAAAGAGGAAGTGACATTGTACTGGGCTCAAACAGTCGAGGCTCTTAAAGGCATTTTGGTGTGAACTGCCCCCCCCCCCCCCCCCCCCCTCTGGTCCTGTTCTGTATAGGTATATGTTCCCTGTTTGGGTTTTACTGTGTACTGCAAATTGTGGATGACATTAACCTAGTTGATAGATCTAACCAGGTTGCACATCAATGGCACTATTTTCCTTTTGAGTTTGACATTCTCTGTATTTAATTACTTGCCTTTTGTATTTTTATTATTTATTTGTTGTATTTTCAGTTATATTTATTTCATTTTCATGTTTTCATTGATTTATTATTATGATTTGCCGTGTATGTGTGTCAAATCCCAATAAACATTTGATCACAAAAAAATAAAAAATAAATACATAAATAAATAATTAAATAAATAGCTTTAATTAATAAATAAATAAATAAATAATTGACGTGACTTGTAGGTTATTCAATCAGCATCTTTTTTTCCTCATCATTTAATTTCATTTGGCAACTTAACCATGACGTCAGTTCAGCAAACGTACAGTTGCCGCGCTGAATTTGAGCGGGTGCACAGTCTATGAGCGGGTGGCCTAGCTAAGTTAGCATCATGCCAAAGTGGGGAAAATATAAGAAATCCTACAGGAAGGAATGGGAGACAGACCCTGAACTGAAGACCTGGATCGCGGCTGTCCCAGGAGACGACTCCAAAGCCCGTTGCAAGTATACAGAAATGTAACACAGAAAAAAGAGCTCAGCTTAATGATCTGAAAGAACATGGCGCCACAAAAAAACACAAGTCCCGCTGTGCGCCGAGTGTGAAATCTTTTGCTGTACCGATGAGATCTGGTGTAGGACAAGGCACAGTCAAAGATGACCAAAAACGTTGTGAATTTAGGATTGCAACCTACGTTGCCTGCCACACTTCCATCAATGGTGTTCAGGACTTGTCAGACATACTCCAAGAGGAGATGGGAGCGTTCAAGATGCACAGGACAAAGTGTACAGCTGTTATCACATCTGTTCTGGCACCACATTTCAGAGAGGAGTTAAAGGAAGACATTGGTGAGTCTCCATATTCTCTCTATCTTGACGAAACTACCGATATATCCGTTAACAAGCTCCTCTGCATATGTGTGAAGTACCGATCACAGAAACACAACAGGTTTGTCAGTACTTACCTGGGGCTTGTTGATCTTCTCAGCGCTGATGCTCAAGGCATATCAGATGTGATTGTTTCTTTCCTGAGTGAATGTGGCCTGGACATTAAACATATGGTGGGGATCACTACGGATGGGGCAAGTGTTATGGTCGGAAAAAATAATTCCGTTTTCACACTTCTCAAACAAAAGCAGCCTAGTTTACACCTTATTCGCTGCGTTTGCCACTCATTGGATATAGTGGCTCATAAAGCAATGCAACTTCTTCCAAGCAATCTGGACTATATGATTAGAGAAACCTACAACTGGTTCGCACACTCAGCAAAGCGCCAAAGTGACTATAACAGTGTCTACAAGGCCATCAATGACGGTGGCTGTCCTCTGAAATTCATATCCCCCAGCTCAACCCATTGGTTGGTGATCTCAGACTGTATTGAAAGAATTTTAGAGCAGGAAGATGCCCTCAAGCTACACTTCAGTTTGGTTTCAAGTGCCGAACACTGCTATGCAGCCAGGCTTTTGAGTGAAATGTACAGTGACAAATCAAACAGTCTGTACATGCACTTCCTCCGGCCCATTTTGATGGAAATCAAAACTGTGAACAAAAATTTCCAGCTGGAAACGGGAGATACGCTGGGTATTTTCAGGGATCTTGACAGGCTGTACATGTCGACATTGAGGAGAGTTGTGAAGCCGAGCGTCTTATGCATGAACAACGACAGTCGTCTCAGGGAATTTGACCTTAAATCATCCAGTCTCTACCTCTCACACCAGGACGCGGACCTGGGCTACTCATTCCGACAGCAGCTGGAAGCCAGCACATTAGCGCCGGAGCTGAAGGACAGAATTTCCGCACGCTGTTTAGATTTTCTAAAAGAAGTGCTGGTGCAGTATCAAATCCGTCTTCCTGCATCAATGGAAATGCTCCGCAAACTGGAGCTTTTTTGTCCAAAGCTGGTGAAATCAACAATAAACAGGCCAGGAGTAAAAGACTTGCCCGCTGAGTTTTTCTCTTGTTCGGTGGACACCTTGGAGAGCCAGTGGAGAAACATCGCATCAGCCGGCTTCTCAAGTGATCAGGCCATTGACGCCTTTTGGCTGGAAGTTGAGGCATTTCAAGATGCTGGAGGAAACCAGTGTTTTAAAGATTTAGCACTGGGTGTCATCAGATTGCTCACTCTGCTAATATCAAATGCCCACGTTGAGAGAGCGTTTTCCCAGGTGACGCTGCTAAAGGATTACGGCTTCTTTCTAGCCTCATGGATGTGCACTCTGGCCTGAGCAGGAACGGATTGACGTCCGCCACTTAACTGTTGGGGAGGTTTGATTCATCTATGTATTAGCCAGCCGACCTGGCGTCCGACCTGGATTGTAAAAAGTTCTTCGTTCTAAACATTGTTGAAGTTAATGGAAGACGCTGATTCTGCGTAAAGGTAAGATGATTTTTTTATTTCACCTTATCTTATTTGTACTGTGACTGATTTGTAGCCCACTTATTCTATGGCATTTGCCTGTTTATTTTAAAACTAGCTTTTCGTTTGTTGTGTGCTCGGAATCTCAGTCAGCTGCTGTACGGCCAGGTCGTTGTGCGTCTTAGAGCACCACAGGTGTGGAAAGCAGCGAGGAGAAAAAGAGGGGGAGGGAGGGAGAGAGGAGATGAAGAGAGGCAGGGAGAGCCGCTCTGTGCATATTTTTTTGTTTTAACCCTCTCATGCATGAATTATGATAAACTCAGTCAGGATTTTTTTACTAAGTATTTTTATACATCATTAGGGATGTAAAACAAGCTTTGAAAAAAAAAAAAGTTCTATCTTTATTCTATAAAGAAATATTTTTTTGTCCACTCAAGTGTACTTCATGCGTTTTGCACTGTAAAACACATCAATGTAATAACATGGTAGTTATATGGGTATAGTTGTAATTTAGTTATACAGTTGTAATATGGTATTCTGTTGGAATGGTGGTTCCTCCACTACTCTGTAAGCCTCTCTATTTGAGCTCTATTGATAAATATAGTAGTTAACATAATCATAAAACTTTTTTTTTTCACTAGGCATTTTTATTTATCTTTAGGGATGTCATACTGTATTCTTGTTAAGTCTCTGAACTGAGCATATCCTCTCATAGTGTCTTATAGCATGTATCATATTTCCTGTCAAATCATGCTTGTTGCTCATTATTTAGACTATTTTCTATGATAGTTGCCGAAGCATCCGGGGCACAAAGCTGCAAGACACTGCACGCAGATCTACTTGGTTCTTTGTGTGCATGCAGCATCTAGGCATCTGCTGGCATTTTTTGCTTCCTTGAGCTGGAGCCAGTGGTTTCTGGGGGTTAACTAGATCTAACTGGGGCCTTAGACACTGCTCTCTGTTTTGCCAGTGGTGGAGTGGCACTGGGTCTGCCTCTGGTGTGTATCTTCATGGATCCTGCATTGATGAGAGCACAAGCTCTACTACTACTTTTGAGCTCTACAAAATATAAGGATGTATAAAAAAATCTCATATTACATGATAAAAAACATAAAGAAGTTGATCTACAACCAAAACATTATAGAATATGAATTATTTTCAAGAACAACATTGTTAGTAATTCACATTGCATTGAAGTTTAAATATAGCTATTGATGCATGATGTACAATTGAGTGGACAGATGATTAATCCGTATTTCCTCCAAATATAAAATCAAAACTTGGAAAATCTTTACATAATATGTCACCTTAGATGTTACTTGATGTAATTATATTTTTTTTACCTGCAGTTGTATCTTTTTATAGAAGCAAGACACCGAAATAGCCGAGGTGTTTGGTCTTTCTCCCTGTCTGTCGGACATCTTGGTTTCACTGACTACTTTTTCCCATTGCAATGATCAGCCAATAGGATTTTTTGTATGGGATGATGCATTAGCTTCCACTAGTGTGGACTATATACAGCAGTGCCCAAAATTACAGGCATATATAGAGAAAAAGCACTTTTTAACAGCTGTACACTGTAGTGACCTCTATGCACGAAAGGGTTAAATTGTTTTGCAAGTAGTCCTCATATGGGTAATTTGTGATGTAAATAATTCTATTTATTAGGCCTACACGGCTTAAAAGTGCACCTTTTTACGTGCAACTGACATTATTAGAGAGGTTCATCTTGCAATTTGTGTAGCCTATGGTTGATTTACTGCGCTTTTGTTGGCTGATATTTGCAAAAACCTATTCATTTATCATTTATGTGTGGTTATTTGATGCAGATATGAAGCTCTGGATACGAGTGTTTTCTACTGCATGTGTGTGTACGGATTTACACGGGTATCTGGCAACTTCGTAGTTTGGGGCGGGTTTTTATTGGATTGGGCGGGTTCTAAGATCTGATTGGGCTGGAAACTGTCAATCTGATCTGGCAACACTGGTCGCAGGTTGGTAGACCACGAGGAGGAGAACGGCAGGCGAGGAGCTTCGTGCGGCGCGACCGCGGCCGGGTATCTCCCCCGCTAAAGCAAATCCAGTAATTAAGGATTATTTCTTTTCTTTTTTTTAAGTGCAAACTTGTGGACTGGGGGAAAAGCGGGTCCAACGAAAAAGAGCGTCGCTAGGACCGAGCTGCCTCGCGGCTGCAATGGAGCGCGACGGCGCGGCAACGAATGTTAGCATTTCTGCTAGCTACTCCCAGGAGAACACCAGCACGGGCCGCGCAGCAGCTGCTGTAGTCGGTGGTAAGAAAGAAAAGTACGGGAACAAGGTGACGGTCAGCGTCGACATTGAAGGAGAGGGCAGCTGGGCTGAGCGACAACCCAGATGTGCGGGAAGGTGACGGCAGTGAAAAAAAAAACGTGAGTGACATTTACTTAAAAAAAACTAGGCAAGTTTTTCCACACAGAAAGTGTTTGTAATCTTTACTTAGGCAGTTTTCTAAGTAATATTTGTTTAATAGAACCACTTGTTTTTAAAAAAATGAAAATACAGATTCACTGATGTCCCTCAATTCCATTTTACTTGGAAATATCAACTCATTGAGCCAATGAACTGGTTTAGTGAATATTACTTGGAACGAATGATTCAATTTACATACAAAACTGAGGGCACATAATAACAAACAATCACTAAATAATGCACTACATGAAAAACTCCTATTTTAAAGTAAAAGCACTGAATTCGTATTTCTTTGAAGAATTTATATAGGGGTCAATGACGTGACGCCCAAATTTTTTGTCCGACTGTATTTTTTACAGTTAAAAAAAGGTTTAAACTCGTAAAAAGAAACCACAGGTATGCAGTATATCTCTCACATATAAACCTACTTTAACCTTTCAAAAACAGTTAGTTGTTGGCAATTTTTGTGCTCTTTAAAGTGTCAAAATATCATGTGGTGCGACTGTCCGGCCTTAATTTTTGTTTCGAAAACGTCTATAAAATTACCCTAAATCTGTTCAAATATATTTTCTTTCCCATTTGGCATGATTTTCAAAGTGTTTTTTCGTCCTGTGCAAATTTTCAAGGCATTTGTAGTTATAGTTCCATTATAACATACAAGCAAACTTTGTCCGAGGATGTCCATTTTATGAAATATCATGTGGTGCGACCATCAAGAAATTACCACTTTGGGATGTTAACTTTGAAATCCAGACCAAGACAGGAAGTTGCATCATCCAACAGTTTGCCAAGAACCCTTGGAGACAGCAAGCAGGTTTGTTAATCTTTCTCAAATTTGATAAAACATATCGCTTTTAACGGTTGGTATGTAGTTGCCATATCTGGATGTCGTGGTATGACCTCAAAAAAATTATGAATATTAAACTATTTCTACAAATATATATTTTGATTAGAAAATTTAAACTTGCCTTTTGTGTAAAGCTAGATTGTTTTGTTAAGGATGCTAATTATTTGCCTGTAAATGTTGACTGAACATGAAAATATCATTTGGTGCGACCAGGTATCATGTGGTGCGACCATTGTAGAGTGTTTTTGATAATAGATATATGTCCTAGATAGGCAGTTTGTACTTTTATATTTAATTTAAGACTAACATACAAAAAATACTTTATGTTAACATTTTTTGGAATAGATTTTTGTACAATTTGAGTATTGTTTTCTCAGTATTTCAGAAATGAAATTTAACATTTAGTTTTTTGTACAATATCATGAGAAAAATGTAAAAAAAGATGGAGCATGCAATTTCACTGTGGTAATTATGTATGCATTAGTAATTAGTCATTTATTTACTGTTTTAATCTATTTTACCAGATGCCACTGTCAAGCAAAACAAAAACTGATCCAGTGGCAAGAGAGGAGTACCTTGCTAGAAGAAAAGAAAGCTATCGGAGAAGAAAACGACAGGGAAACATTCTACATGTAAAGTCAGATGATCTGCCACAGAGAGAGAAAACTAAACAAAGAGAGAAATGGAGGGCTGCATCTTGTGCTTACAGAGAAAGGAATGAATGCCTGGGGCTAAAAACTGCCTGCAGTTAACAATATATCCCCCACTTTGACATATGCATTAAAATACCCAGAAGTCATGTTATGATTTTCAAGTTTGATGAAATCATTATGCATCATCACAAACTGTTTTAATAGAAGCACACATTTGTGGCTTTGTGAATGATTACATGATTTACTATAATACAAGGTTCTGATGAAAATAGTATGATAAACATAATTGATTAATTCTTTTGTCAAGTTACTGCAGTTACTGTATGTTTGATGGATTTATAAAAAAATTAAAATGGTTATGAAGTCTTTGTTTAAAACAAATCCAATTTTTGTGCACTTGTGTTTGAGATTGTTTTACTTTTAAAAATGTTATTAAAAAAAACATTTCAGGACACCAAGGCAATGTGGTGCACATTCAGATCTTTATTGTAAAGTATGAAATGTTTGTTCAAAACAAAGTGCGTTTATGTTTGAGATTTTTCATGTTTCTGAAAATGTAATTAAATTGTTTTATTTGTATTGTTGTTATTGTAATTTCATTATTATCGGATGTAATTGTATGTTTTGTATTAAAAGCATTGTTTATTGACCTGTTTATTGACCTATATTTATTATATAATATCTTGTCATTTGGTGCGACCACTCATCATGTGGTGCGACCAATAAAAGCAGTAACTGTGTTGAATTCAAAATATAATATCTAGTTTCTGTAGCTGGAATATTAATCACTGATACAGTATACTTAGGTGACTGGTAGATTTTATTTTTTTAAAATCAGTATAATAAAATTTAGAAGAACTATAGTTGTGTCAGCACAATGAAGAACGGGACTGTAACATTATGGAACAAAAATATGAAATCATTATTGACAAAATATCAAAAGAAATTTAAATACTTTGTTTCTAAACACTTTAAATAACTGAGAACTTGTAAAAAAAAGTTAAGCACATTATGGAAAATAACTAATTTTAAGATAAATCACGGTCACACCACATGACGTTTTTTAAGGCCATGGCCGATTCATATAGGTGAAAAAAACACTAAAAACGCTTCATTTCATTTTTTTATTTTAGTTTCTGTGTGCATAACATTCAGAATGTTTGAATTGCAATAGCAATAGATATGCTATTTTTTTGTGTTTAAAATTTGGCCTGTTGAAAATCCTTATACGTCATTGGGACGGCAACAACGAAGAAACAATTCAGTACAGCAAAATATACTCACTGGAGTTAAATGTGCTTGTTAACTAAATCTAGATTGTATATTATTTGGTACAAGTAAACCTACATCTGGATTTATTTGTTGACATTCCTCTGACGTATTGATGGCTCGTTCAGAAGTTCAGATGTTTTGCAGATTTAAGGATTAGATACACCAGATGATGAACAAACATACAAGTGTTGACTATAAAGTAAAGTACTTTACAACTAAACTTATTCGCAAACTAAGTCTATGGCAAAGTCGTTGGATATGTGAAAATATTGTGTACACATACTGTTGGTTATCAGTGAGGAATTATTCAGATTATGCACTTAATGTACAAGTTACTATAGAAATATCTCATTGTAAAAATACTTTCTTCCCAATGAATTTATCTTAGAAACTGAATTTTTTTAAACACTCACTCTGCCTCCATAAAAAAATACCTTGTTGTCAGTACGTTTTATGTACTTTCTCTTACTGAAGTTTGTTCTGACTGAGAGTTAGACCGCTCAAATAGTCTTATTGACCTCAAACATGTAACATCACCATGTAAGATAACAGAATATATTTGTCTGAAAATTAATTTGACCCAACATACCTCTTTTCTTGAGACCTTTGTAGAAATTGACTCTGTTCATGTTGGTGTGCAGTCATCCACTGTCAGCTGAAAGTAGTTCGGGGGGAAAAACGTGACAAAAAGCCACCAGAATTTGGTCAGAATATTTGTTTCAGTTCCCAATTCCCTGAATCTATAAACGTCAGAAATGTGGTTTTAGTTCATTTAAAAGCTTTTCTTTTATTTACTCTGATATAGAAATTCATTTTTTTTGGACAATTTTTTTCAGATTTTTTGCATGTTAAACTGTGGATGTCACCTCAATCTGATTTCAAAGCAGGTTTTTTGGGGGGCGGCTGTGGCTCAGTTGGTAGAGTGGTCACATACTAATCGGATGGTTGGTGGTTCGATCTCTGACCATGGCAGCCTATAGTGGTGTCAACAATAATCGATTCGGCGATGCATCGCAATGCGGGGCATGCACGATTCAGCATCGATGCGGCAAAGTGCCATAATCGATTATGTTTATTTCCTGGCCTCCAGTGGAAAGTTGTGGGGGGCAGGGTGGGAATTTCACACTCTGGCCTTGATGCCCTGTGAAAAAATGTTCAATTTACGGCCAAGGAGGCCTTTGCGCCCCTGTCAAAGTTCCAGTAAACACAACGCTAACCCGACCCACTCCCCATCCTTCGAGATGTGTGCGCATCAACACATGGCTCATTTGAATATTCAAATGAGCCATGTGTTGATGCGCAGCACAGGTAAGCTAGCGGACAAGCTGTTTTGATATGTTGTGACTGAAGTATGTGGTAGTATTTGGCAGAACTTAACATTTACGTTTTTATAGAAAGTACTATTGATAGGTAATTACCATTGTATTAGCCTATTTAAAGTCGACTCGTTAAAGTTACATTTTTCGTCATGAAAACTAGCGATAGCTAGCTATTTAGGATAGCGATAACGTCTTCCCTACCTCAGGGACAAGGGGTCGACATTTAGCTGATGTAGATTCACCTCAGCAGGTTCCTTTTTTATGGCAGGAGGAGGCATTTCTCTTTCCTTACTCTTAGATGAACTCAGGCAGGAGATTCATTTTGCCATCTTTTCAAAATATATGCATTTGCCGTCTTTTCAAAACAGGTTCATTTGTCATTTTCCAAAAAGGTCCTTTCTAATATATTTAATATATTGTGCATTAATGTTTCTTGGTGAATGAGAATGTTAAGGTATTAATCTGAAAGGTAAAACCAGCGTAATTTAACCAAACGGCCTTTATGCCCTGTCATGTGGCCTTTGTGCCCTTAAAATAAGTGTGAACAGGAAGGCCAAATGGCCTTGCCCCTAAAATGACGAAATTCCAAGCCTGGTGGGGGCAATTGCTCTGTCGCTAGTTTGGAGTTTAACACGGTTTTAAACTCCAATTCCCAACTCCAACTCCAGTTTAAAACTGTGTTAAACTCCAAACTAGTGACAGAGCAGAGTGGATGATACACACATAGCAGCCAATAAAATCTATTGTTATTAGGCCTATCTGACTGCTTGTATTGCCTCATGACTGACGAAAAATGTCCCTTGTTGTGTGCAGTATAATTGTGATGCATCGCAATGCATCGTGGAATCGAATTGAATCAAATCGTTACCTGGTGAATCGTAATCGAATCGAATTGTGAGGGCAGTGCCAATGCACACCCCTAGCAGCCTACATGTCGAAGTATCCTTGAGCAAGATACTGAACCCCAAATTGCTCCCGATGCTGCGTTCATTGTTGTGTGAATGAATTCCCAATGGTGGCAAGTGGCACCGTTTAGGGTAGCCTCTGCTACCAGTATGAATGTGTGTGTGAACGGGTGAATGACCGCAGTCTGTAGTGTAAAGTGATTTGAGTGGTCGCAAAGCGACTAGAAAAGCGCTATATAAGTGCAGGTCTATTTTTTGCTGTTCTGATGTGTAAACATAGTAACTTTCCAGACCATTCATCATTCACCTCTCAAATAGGTTTCAGTGTTGTGTCATTAGGGCTGCTGCACTTAGACGCTGTGTTTACATCAATGTTCCGAACTGGCTCATAGTTTTGCTTATTTTATTACATTTTTCTGTCACCCTGTGCTCATTACCGTTGTTCGGTGCAAAGGATGCAAGACAGACACTGAGTTGGTCCTCTTGCTGTTAGACCAACGTTACTACGTTTTTTGTTTTTTTTTCCCGAAATAAAATAAACTTAAATCAAATGGTTGATTTCATTTAAATTCATTTTATGGTCAAATTTTTGGGGGGTTTTAAAATGTGAAAAAATAGTTGATAGATTATCCTTAGTGGCAGCCCTACATGTCAGTTTGATTAAGACAGTTTTAAGCAGGCAGATAAAGGTCAGCCAAATCTCTCACAACTTGATTTTGACAAACAAGAACATACATTTAGATATTTAATAGGATAATATTGAGAGTGTAAGTTATCAATTGTGACTGTGTATACATCTCATTTAAAAGGTTCATCCTCCAGAAAATAAAGGCTTAATGACAAAGATCATTTATTGAGAGTATATTTATTTGGAGTTTGAATGGTTTAACAGATTTTAATCACACATAGCTTTGAACACTTTAACTTCAAGCCACATTGTTTTTCACAAAGAAGAGATGTAAAACATCAATGTTCCAAAAAGCAGCTTTGAGTTAAGTCCATAAAATTGTCAAGATCAGTCCAATTTCCAGTGAAGTGAAGGTCCTGGGTTCTACATCCGCAGGGATGTAAAGAGGAAACTTTGTTGCCTAGTGTGACTGTGTCCATGGTATAGATTTACTAAAATTTAAATAAATATACGTAAGGCCATGGAGGTGTACATAGTGTGTACAATATGTTTAGTGTAGTTCAGGGTCAAACTTAAAGCATTAGGCAATAATTAGATTATGGATTAATGCAACTCGTGTCTATACAAACCTAGCACCTAGCAGAAACTTAGTTTAAGGGGTTATGTATCTGACTATTTCTTGGTACGGGACCAGTAACTTCCTGGAGTCTGAATTTGCCAATTTATGTAGCTGGCCGAGGGCGGTTGACGCCTCAAGTCATCTTCTCGCCCTCCTCTTCCTCCTCCTGAAGGCTGTGGAAGATACAACAGAGAGGTTTAGAATTACTTAATATCACTTATTACTCTGTTGTTAAAAGGACTCGAAAGTCAAACTGTAGGACTTGGGACTTGACTTAAGACTTGCCCGTCTTGACTTGAGACTTGTCGGTCTTGTCTTGGGACTTGAGGGCAAAGACTTGAGACTTACTTGTGACTGGCAAAACAATGACTTGGTCACACCTCTTTAGTAAATGGTACTATTAGCTGTGGAAATATATAAAATTAGCAAAAGAAAGTAAAAATGAATTATTATTGACATTCACATTACTTCCAAACGAGTGGCGGGAGGGGCGACCACGCTAACTTCGGAGACGGGAAGTATTTATCATTTCTTTGTATAGGCAGAGTTTGTAATGCAGCAGCTTCTTTATCTTTAGCTCAAAGTAATACATGATAAATCGGTGAAAAAAACTTTAGTTAGCTAAAAGTAATGGCCAACAGCAATACTCAGCTAAAAGTATTGGATAACGGTTAAAACATTTGGCTTCACTCCAAGTATTATTTAAATTTAGGCCTGTCACGATAATTACGATATCAACTTATCGTTCGATACATAAAAATGAACACTGTTTTTTTTTTTTAGGACTCAATATATTGTTGTTTACATGCATGACTTTTTGTGCTTTTTTGTGTTGTGTTTAAAGTAATGCTGTAAATAATTGACTGGTGGTATGAATTGCCAAAAAAACCCGATATTTCCCAAGCAGCCACTCCAGCTGTTTATATGTTATTTTGATGATAAAATAATATAATACATAATGATTATCTAATTTCAATGTTTTGTTAACAGAGCCTGAGAATCTGTTTCATTTGTTTGGTTATAGTTTATTTATTTATTTTTTATTTATCTAGGATATTTTAATATTTCTTTCCCACATTTCAATTCCAATGTTTAATATTCTCGAGATTTAATGCATTGTTGTGGAAAAGGATGTACTTATTATGCTCTAATCATTATAAAACTAAAACAACATTGATATAACAATACTATCGTTTAGTGTGATAGTTTCTGGGAAAATATATCGTCCTAAAAATGTGTTATCGTGACAGGCCTAGTTAAATTGTATTGTGTGGAAAATTAACAATATCCAATTTTATGGATACATTGTGAATTGATGAAGAGGAACGTGAGTTAATCTCAGGGCTGTTGGAAACCAACTGTGTAAACTAGCTACATACTATCTGCTACACATGTACTTTTCAATCAATTATTCAAGTTCATTTTATTAAGCTTTATTTACTGTTATCTACTCTTATCTTACTCTTTCACCTGAACTGCTTCCATTCACTTGACGAAGTAGTGGGCATGATTACCAAGCGTTTAAATCATAGAAGTACCTAATGTATGTTGTTATATAGACTTCTTTATCCACAAAAAAATCTCATTCAATGTTTCAAAGATCATTTGTCCTACTAACTAGGGATGCACCGATACCGATACTGGTATCGGGTATCGGGCCGATACCGTCCTAATATACTCGTACTCGTTAAAATTAATCGATACCATGAACCGATACCAATTTATTGCATGCAATTGCTTTGCATGAAGAACGCGATCAGAGGGTGGCTTGTCATTTTTGTTGTATTTTTTTAGACAGGCGGCTAGGGGAGATGTCGAGCTAATTAGGGTGGTTAGGCGAGTGAGACCGGCTACAGTAGGCTAAACAGCATGTCAGCGGTGTGGACTCACTTCAAAATATGCGACGATGACAGAAGTAAGGCAGAATGCAAACTATGTACTACTAAGGTGTCCAGGGGAGGGAAGGAGAGTACGTCGTTCAATACGAGCAATTTGATAAAACACTTGAGGACACATCATAACCCTGAGTACACCGAGTTTGCTAAGGCTAATGCAAAACCACAGCAGCCAACTTTAACTCAGGTTTTGGAAAAGCGAGAAAAAATGTCAAGAGAAAATCCACGGGTAGTTAAAATAACAGAGGCTTTGACTCATTTTATTGCTCTGGATGACCAGCCACTGTCGGTTGTGGAAAACGTGGGATTTCGCCAACTTCTCAGCACACTGGAGCCGCGATACGAGATTCCCAGCCGCCCCTACATCACGGACGTTATGGTGCCAAAAGTTTTTGACGAGGTAAAAAAACACGTGCGCAACCTGGTGAATGAAGTTTCGGCCTTAAGTTTCACTACGGACATTTGGACAAGCAGTGTGTGCCCGATGTCACTGCTCAGTTTAACGGCGCAGTGGATTGATGAGGAGTTTGTTCGTCACCAAGTCACACTACATGCAAAGTCGTTCCGGGGCTCGCACACCAGCCAAACCATCGCAGGTGCTTTCGATAGCATGCTCCAGACCTGGGACATACCGAAGACGTCTGTCCACGTAGACGACGCACGAAATATGATAAAGGCCATGAGTGATGCTGAGCTGCCCAGCCTACCGTGTACTGCTCACACCCTACAGCTGGTGGTTCACGAGGGCATTCTGTCACAGAGGAGTGTTGCTGATGCGGTGGCAGTCGGCCGCAAAATAGTTGGGCATTTTAAACATTCTGCTCTGGCCAACTCCCGCCTCGAGGACATTCAGTTAGAGATCAACCAGCCTGCGAAGCGGCTCCTGCAAGACGTACAGACCCGCTGGAATAGCACCTTTTATATGATACAGTCATTGATTGAGCAGAAACGGCCTCTGGGAATATTCGTATCTGAACATGGACTCCCTGATACTCTCACGGCTCACCAGTGGATACTGCTGGAGAAGGTGCTATCTGTTTTGGGTCCGTTCAAGGAGTTAACTCGAAAAGTTAGCTCTTCAGATGCCATGGCCGCAGATGTCATTCCAGCAGTCACTGTGCTGCACAGATTTCTAACAAGGGAGACTAATGAGGACCATGGGATCAAAGCAATGAAGGGAACCTTGGCTGCAGCTGTCAGGAAGCGATTCGCTGATGTGGAGGAAAACCCACTCTACAGCATCGCAACGCTACTCGATCCCAGGTGAGTGTGTGCCGGTGTGTGTGACTGTGTGTGACTGTGTAACTGTGTGACTGTGTAACTGTGACTGTGTGACTGTGTGTGACTGTGTGACTGTGTGCGACTGTGTGACTGTGTGTAACTGTGTGACTGTGTAACTGTTTGACTGTGTGACTGTGTGACTGTGTAACTGTGTGACTGTGTAACTGTGTGACTGCGATCAAATGGCAAGCATGCCTATTGTCAGCTACATTTTTTCTTTCTCTGTTTTAGGTATAAAAATCTGTTTTTCTCCAACACCACCATTGCTGCAAATGCCAAAGAGATGCTGAAACTTGAGCTGCTAAGGTTGCCTGGAGAAGCGGACAAGCAGGAGGATGATGACCTGAATGAACCACCTTCAAGAAAACCACGCAGTGACCAACCAACTAGTAGTCTAGACAGCATATTTGATGAAATTGCATCAGCATCAGTGGGCAGAGCTGCAGTAGGTTCTAATGTACAGTTAGACACATATCTTGGAGAGGCCGCAATTTCACGAGAAGACAAACCACTACAATACTGGATGGTTAATAAAGTGCGGTTCCCAACTCGGCGGCCAGATACCTTTCAGCACCTTGCACTAGTGTTGACAGTGAAAGGCTGTTCAGCTCAGTGTCACACATTGTGAGTGAAAGCAGAAACAGGCTCACAGCTGATCATGCAGAGATGATTCTTTTCATCAAAAAGAACCTGCCTCTCACTTTCCCAAAAAAAGCTTAGAGAGACCTCAGAGACCACACCATTGCATGCTGACTGAAGTTTGATATTTTGTTTAATTCGAATGTGGACACTCTGCAATAGGTTCATTAATGTTCTGTCAATCTGAAAGGTGGAGACAGTGCCAAATAGTTAAGTGATATTTTGTTTGATTAAAATGTGGAAACTCTGCAATAATTTCACAGAATATGTTTATTTTTCACTTGAAATTTTAGTTTTATAGTCATTTTTAATTTATTGATATTTTATTTTTATCTAATTCATCATCATTTGTTGTAACAAGCAGAGAAGAAAATAAAACCTGTCTTCCAATTCATTGCATTTTTTTTGTGGTAGAAGTATCAGCATCGGTACTCAGTATCGGCAAGTACTCAGATCCAAGTATCGGTATCGTATCGGTTTGAAAAAAATGGTATCGCTTCATCCCTACTACTAACCATTATTTTTCTTGTCTGCTCTAGGCATACTTTACACCTGAGCTGCTGCTGTTTACTGTGGACGAAAAGGTGAGAACTGCAAACCTCTTATTCTATGTTGCTCATATTGATTTAAAATAAAATAAAAATATGTCATGCCTAGCAAAACAGCTGCTGTGCCTTAAAACTAAACATTAATCCATTTTCATTATTATTTTTATTTTTATTCAAATCATAGGACAAGAATTTCTTTAAGTTGATGTCATTCCTCAAGAGACCCTACGAGTGGATTCCAACCAATCCACACAAAGCTGGCACCACACGACTTCATCTGGAGACAAAGAGGTAATTATAAGCCCAATTACCACAGCAGTCCAGTGAACCACATCCAGCCCCTTACTTTCTCCACTTGACTGGTTTGGTGTTGATTCAATGAAAGAAAAACACACAGAAATCTAAAATGACACTGTAATGTTGGGTGTAACATGAGGATCTTGAAAAGTATATCAGTTTAGTTTCCATAAACTGTGCAGTACCTAAATTGCTTCCAAAACATCTTTGCTCTCGGGTAAAATCTAGAAAAATGTTCTAGCACCTCTATGGACATAAATGAAACAAAAGATGTATGTCAACACATTTTTCAAATAATCAGTCAAGAACAAGGTGAATTTTAGAAAAAAACAACTAGTGGTCGACCGATACAGGTTTTTTAAGGCCTGTGCCGATACCGATTATTTTGACATCGATCCCTGATATGTGCTGCTCATTTTTTTGGGCTGATTCTTGAAGCCGATATTGCCCTTTCTCCCTCCATTTACATGATAAAAATGACACAATGATATGGAAAATGTCTAGATATCAGCTCTTAAATTAAACTCTTATGAGCTATTTTTGTTGTTATCATTATATTTCTCCAAACAAATGTACCTTTAGCTGTGCCAGGCATTAAAATGAACAATAAAGTGAAGAAAACAAGGGGTGGTCTAATAATTTTTTCCCATGACTATATATATATATATATATATATATATATATATATATATATATATATATATATATATATTGACATTTTTCCATATACACTGTATTTTTTTTAGAGTTGCACATTTATAGCACATTTATAACACAGTAGGTGGCGCAGTAAGATACTGTATCTTTGGCACATTACTGTAAATGCATTCTGTGCAATATTAGGCATTTTTTGGGGGGAAACCTGACATTGCCATTTTCAAAGGGGTCACGCTGACATCAAGCTATCTGAATTAAAATGAGTTCTATGGGCACCCAAAGGTCTACCCTTTTCAGATAGGAATGATTATCCAATGCATTTTTAGGCAAAAACAAAACGTTAAAAAATGCAGTTTCTTTAACACAGTTTAAATGTGTTATTTTTTCCTATTCTAGCAATGATATATTTAAATGTTTCTGGGGTCCATAAACAATGTTTGAATTGCATAAATTGGGAAGACTAGAAAACTGTGGCTGTTGTGGATTCAATGGTCCCAACTTTATTCACCTGTGATGATGTTAGTCTGCATAATAGCCTTTTTGATTGTAGTGAGAGCATTTTTTTTAAATGTGACCTCACTGTATAAAATTACCTGCTGTGACCTCAGAGTTAGAATATGATAATAATCTATCATTCTAATTATGTATGTGGCCTCCGGGATATCGAAGCCTCATGAAACTTTTCAACTACAAACTAGAGCGACCTAGAGCTTTCAGAAGATGTAAAGCTTACCTAGGTATGTGTTTGCCATCCAATTGTTGAAAAATACAAATGGTATATAAATCCCCAAAATGTCCCCAAAAAAGTTTTTGATATCAAATCACAGCATTGATTGTTCTTTGGTGTTGATCAAGGTCTTTGTGTCTTAATGTGGAATTTTGGAGGATTTTATGCCTAGTTTTTACCAATTCCAGAGTCCTCAAAAATGGTCAAATTTAGCACCAAATCTGTGTATAAATTGATATCAAACCAAAATATGCTGCTACAAACATATCAGACGTAACTGAGCACGAGAATGGACTTCATACACTTCCATCTTAATGTTTTAGGCCCTTACAAACTATAAACACTCAGAATTTGAATAGGTGCCTCACTAAAACAGCATGGTAATTACAGATTCATGACTAGAACAGCAGTACTGAGCTGCATTTCAAATTAATCTTCAGGTTCACAGCTTTCAGATGATATACCACTTCTGTTTGACATCTACTGTTGCCCTTCTATATGCCCCTTAATATATATACCCCTTTTATAATTGTGATAAAAGGTCTATCAAGAAAAATGTAATTGATAAAGCGAAGATCCAAGCCCACTTTACCTCCCATTTGAATCAGTTTTAGTGACTGGAGGATCACACTCCATGGCCTCATCCTCATGAGGGGATTGGAAAGGTCTCACAAAACTATACAACAGAGAGACAAAAACATTTGATAGATTAGTGGCAACAACACATATCCAGAGAGACATTAATTCAAGATGATGAAAGTAAGACAAATCTGTAAACTACAGTAACCTCTGGTGTCCATGTCCAGCACCAAAAGCAGGCCCCTAGTAATACAAGGAGAAAAAGAGAATAAATACAACAAAATATATCAAATAATATCCATTATAAATTTACAATAAAAATTAACTAGTTGCAACCTTACTTGTTGAGGTTATTGTTATTCACCACAACATTCAGATGGACTTATAAATAAAATACTGTATATTGTTACCATTGTCAATATATTTTAATACATTTTAATAAATACATTTTCCATGTTAGCTATGCTAAGATTACTAATGTTGCTACCACACACACATTTCTTGGGTTAGGTCACCAATTCTGCAGACATGCAGACACGGAGTGTAGCTATTACAGCTGCAGTAGTTGGACCAATATAACACTTATACTCCAGCAGTTACTACTTCTCCCATATTTCAAATAAGCCTGTGACGGTGCACTTATAACTAGATAGTTTAAAAAGTACCTGTTGCGAAGCAATAGGGAATGTTTTATCCTCATAGATGACCACACCAAGAAATCCACCTGCATTGTCAACACACTCGATGGAGATCTGCAGGATCATCAAAAATGTATAACCATTAAGAAACATATACTATATTGCTTATATTACAACACCAAACTGTGCCGCTGTAACAGTCAGTTGCTAACGGTGAATTCCTCAACATGCTAGCCGTGCTAATGCCGGCGCTACTAACGCGCACGACTCTGAGTCAAACAATCCAACATGTCGAAACACAAAAAGTTAGTTCCCAAACGGCAGTTTCCAAATATGGTGTTTGATAGTTGTACAGCCATGCCTATTTCAGTCTAAAATGTGTAAACTTACACGGGTTATCTTATTGCCGGAAGCCATGGCCGTTCTCTCTCCTCCTCCAAAATGAACAGTGGCAAATAACGCGATAGCGTCAAACCACGTGAGTTACGTATTTTAAGCAGCATTGTATAAATCAATGTACAGCAATGCTGAGAAGGTTAAAATGCTTTTTTAGAGAAAAACATGAAGCCTTTTGCTTGATATAAGAGAACATCTCTCCCTCCATAAAAGAAAATCTCAACACAACTTGTCATTGGCAGCACTTTTTACGTAACGCTGCTCCTCCCAAATCCCAAACGAGCATACATGGATTTCTCTTGTTGAAGTCTTCTTTATTGAAGTTTTTTTCAACAACACCTAATTTAAAAAAGACAGTTAGACCTGACTGGCGTCTAACTGACCCTCATAACAAGAACATCGTCATGTAGGGCAGCATACTCTATATAAATTACCTTTGGCAAAAAGTAACATACCTTTTTTCTTCAGATCCTTGAACATTACTTTAATTATTCCTTGTCTTTGTTCCAGTTGGTCTGCTTTCAGTCCGCTGTCTCACACCCAAAATGGAAGTGGAGTTTTCTGTGTTGGCAAAAAACTGCACATACGCCGTCAGATAGTTTTGCAAGTCCTCACTAGAATTCCAAAGATAAGAACTTCTCCAAAAAAGACACATACGCATGTAAGTAGACTAAACACAAGCAAATAAAGAAATTATCTTCAGCAATCTGTCAACAAATGGACAACGATCAAGGGAAAAATGCTGCAAAGTGAGAACAACAAAAAACAGAACTAACCTACTGTATGGTGACCGTTAGTAGGAAGTGAACTAGGAACTGTTAGCTCTATGAGCTAATTTAAGTCATGAGGATTTCACAAGGTTACAGAAATGTGGTGTTGTAATTTGACCCTCACTACTTCAAGTGGTTCTTTCCATTGCTTTGAAAATCTCTCACAACTTAATTCAGACAAACTAAAACAAGCATTTCATAAATAATTCACAGGAAATGTGAAAAGTACAAGTTGTGTATATATCTCATTTGGGTAGTGGAATAATCGCTGGTATGACAAAGATACATGTAGTGGCAAAAATCGTTATAAGGAGGAAAGATGACTGAGTCGTTGGAGCATAAGCAAAAAAGGTGTATTCTAATTGCAATTAGGAGAGCACAAGGTACAGTCAAAAAGGTCTGCACAGAGTGAATCTGCAGACAAAGAGAGCTAACAGTTTTTATAGAGTTACAATGAGTGTGTGTGTATTGGTTAAGGAGGTACAGCCTTACGACCTTGAGGACTTGAGATAGCAGGCATCCTACGCAAGAACAAGAAGCAACTGTGACCTGTTATCTTACAGGATGAAAAGGGCGGATTGTGTTCGCATGAAAATGATATAAAATTAATTGAAAGAGATATAAAGTTATGTGAAAATGTTCAGAGAGTTATGTGAAAAGGCATACGCATGGCACTTTGTCATAACATACATTTATTTGGGGCCTTTTTAATAAAAGCATATTTACAGCATCTTTTCATTGCTTTAAAAGATAGGCACTTTATCTTATTTATCTTTATATTTTGGGGTTCTACTGTAAAAAGGATTTTCGGTGTAACTTCTGGTGAGTTAGGAGAAGTAGCTACTAAGCAGGTTAGTCCAAGTGGCTAACCTATTGTGGCTGCCTGCCAATGACAAATACTGCTTTGTTTTTTTAAAACAGATAAATTGAGGGATTGTTTGGGTTTTTGAAGTGGGGTTGAATGAGGTATCTATTATCGACAGTCAGTCAATTACTTCGCTTGGCACAGGAGCTAAGCAATGTACTACAGCAGCAGCTAAATTTATTTTAGACTCCTATAAAAAGCACCACCTAATAAATCAATATCAGAAGAAGTGTACACTATATTCAGAATATATTGTCTGCTTACCTTTGCCACCTGACAGCCCTCTCTGACAGGCAACTGAAGTCATTTCATCCATCTATGCATGCTTCAAAACCTCCAGACTCCTTTGTCAAATGCAGTAATTTTACCTCACATAATACATCAGTTGCTGGTCTCCTTTGGCCTTGATTAGTTAGTTAATTAGTTAGTTGGTGTTATAGTGTGACTTTGGTGGTTTAAAATGGTTATGAGCAAGCAAAAACCAACCAACAAAATAAGTGATCAAGGCAGGAGTAAACCATCAACTCGGGTGTTCTGCGAGGTAAAATTAATGTTTTTGTCAATGGAGTCTGGTAGCTTTGAAAAGAATATCGGCAAAGGCTTCAGTTCCCCTGTTGGCAGCGTACCTAAATAAAGCGTACCCTTGAACAGACATGGATTTTTTTTAAGTTAGCCATTATTTTGGTGGATGAGATAATTTTTGCAATCATGTAATGTTGGCAAACCTCTTTTTTTTTTGTTTTTGTTTTTTTATGCTTTATTAGACAGTGACAGATAGAAAGGGGGAGACGGCAAAGCGACCTCAGGCCGGATTCAAACCTGGGTCCACCGCAGCACCTTAATGGCACACGCTCTACCAGTGTGAGCCACTGGGACACCCCCAGCAAACCTCTTTTGTAAGATTAGTTGCACATTGTAGAGCCTTTCACCCCAAGAGACAACACAAAGTAGTTAAAAATGTCCTTGTATGTAATTTTAGGCCACTTCTTCATGTCATCCTCCCACTCTTTAATAATTTGAGGGTGTGGCCTCAAAGTTCTACCATTTAGATTTTTCATAGATTTTTTGAAACAGCATTAAATTAAACTTGATCTGAGGGAAGTGACCTATTGGGTCCTTCTCCCCTGTAGGTAACAGAGGGTACCCCAGGTCACATGGAGGTTACTTGCCAGCTAAGATGTAGCTGACATGACCTGTCTCTTGTCATGGCAATAACTCAGGCCTTGGCATCCAGAGATAACAGTTGAACTGATGTGGAGGCCCCTGTTGGCTTTTTCTCACACTGCCTCCAAGGCCGGGGGTCCACAGGACACAACTGTAAAGAAACGAACAACTTGAACCAACTGTTCAAAAATAAATAAAGGCAAAAACAAACACCCAATAAAAAAGTTGAATAATAAAAAGGGTCTGGCTAAAAATACATATAAAAATAATAATAAAAATAAAGTGAACACAAAATAGTTATCCACCATATGTCCAGTCCTTTTAAATGTTATCTACAGTATGTGTGTTGCTGCACTATGCTGTTCTGGCCACTGAAGAAAAACAAAACACATGGCATGTACTATATAAACATGTATTATTCAAATAGACTTTGAATAGACTATTCACTTACTCTTTCAGTCAGGACTCAGACTAAACCCAACTATATTGGATGGTGGGTAAAATTAAAAGCACAGAGATAGTATATTAACTTGCTCCACTTTAATGACACAAAATCCAGAGGAGAGAACTTCACCACAATCAGTCAAATGTTCACTATCAGTGCTTCAGACAGATCAGGTCACCATTTTGTTTATAAGGCAAAATACATGAGTCACGAAATGAAATGCTTAATTAATCATGATAACATTTGTTACACTTTAAGGGTAAAAGGAGAAATATAACTGTCACAATCTTAATTTTTTAATTACTGACTTGTCATTTATGATCAATAAATGCATATGTATGCTAAACAGATCATTG